>NW_026970240.1:0-360595 GCF_028390025.1 Pseudophryne corroboree
GAGTTGGAAATGAAAAGGTCATGAGTGGGGACCAGTTTGTTACAAACAGATCTGGCATTCCAGAGGGCACAGGATAGGGGGTATGAGTTTGTGGGAGAGATGTGAATTAGATTTTCAGGGTTGCTGTAGCGATGAGGTGGGATTAACTTTGAGGGCAGGGATGATGAGAGAGTAGTGATGGTACGGGTGCCTGAGCTAGGAGGGGAAACTGCAGGAGGTGGGCAGGGAGGGAGGTCAGTGTGATGTGGATGGGGGTGTGGGGAGGTGACAGGGAAGGGAGAGAGGGAGCAGGGCTGAGTTGTGGGGTAGCAGGACCATGGGGCAGAGGTGAATGAAAGTGGGGTAACAGGAAAGGTGGGGGAAGGAAACAGAGGGATGGAGGGGAGACAGAGGAGGGGAGAGAGGAGGAGGTGGAGGAGACTAGTGGGGAAGGATAAAGATACATTATTAGGTAGACACTGAGTGATGTGGGGAGTATAAGAAAACCTTGACATAGTGTTAAGTAGGTAAATAGGTTGAAGTAGTGGAAGTAGGAGAGGAGACTGTAAGGCAATCCGAGCAGAAGAATTGCAGAAATGCAGGTGAGAAAAGCAGTGTAGGCTCAAGGGGTGTAGATTTAGTATGAAATGAGTCAAAAGCGTAGATAAAGTGGGTGCAGAAATGTATTTGGAGTGTAAGAAATGAAAGGATTGTGAGAGGTTTAAGAAGCAATGGTAATTATGTTAGATGTTTTAAGTGTTTGCAGGTAAAATTGCATTGGTGCAGCTGTGCTTAAAAAACAAAATTACAATAATACAGATACAGGCATTTGTAGGTGAAATGGATGGTTTATGAAATGTCCAAGTAAGGTAGTTCTGTGCTATGTAATCAGATGCAACAATCAGGAGGTGAGTGATCTGAGGAGTAAGTGACTCACATTTGTTATTAGTTCTTCAGTTTTCTTTGTTTTGTTAGATTGGTGTGCTTCTGTTTTCCTTCTTTTTCACTTCGATTGAACGCTGATTGAACACTGCTGTTATGTGTCAATTTTATCACGCTTTGATAAAAATGCACGCTTAGATCAATAAATGCACAGCCAAATGGCTTTGCACAGCCTACACCATTGGACTTAAGTAGAAGACTATTACAAGTGAAACCAATAATTGAAATCTGTAACCACACCCCACCCCCTCAAATGCCAGGCAATAAATTACCTTAAAAACAACAACCAGGCATTCCACAAAGATTAAACTGGGTCTATATCATTCAAAACTTTAAAAAAGTACTTCAAAATCACATACTATGCAATAATGTTTCAATTTGCATTACCCAGCAGAATTAGCTTTGCATATATAGATATAGTGCAGCAGAATATATTGGTGGTTGTAGTCAATTGTAATTACCTGGAGGTGACAAGAAGAGAAGAAACGTCAATTCACAATCGATATCAGCTGAAGATAAATTAATGCTGATTGAACACTGCTGTTATGTGTCAATTTTATCACGCTTTGATAAAAATGCATGCTTAGATCAATAAATGCACAGCCAAACGGCTTTGCACAGCCTACACCATTGGACTTAAGTAGAAGACTATTACAAGTGAAACCAATAATTGAAATCTGTAACCACACCCCACCCCCTCAAATGCCAGGCAATAAATTACCTTAAAAACAACAACCAGGCATTCCACAAAGATTAAACTGGGTCTTTATCATTCAAAACTTTAAAAAAGTACTTAAAAATCACATACTATGCAATAATGTTTCAATTTACATTACCCAGCAGAATTAGCTTTGCATATATAGATATAGTGCAGCAGAATATATTGGTGGTTGTAGTCAATTGTAATTACTCAGCAGAATTAGCTTTGCATATATAGATATAGTGCAGCAGAATATATTGGTGGTTGTAGTCAATTGTAATTACCCAGCAGAATTAGCTTTGCAAATATAGATATAGTGCAGCAGAATATATTGGTGGTTGTAGTCAATTGTAATTACCCAGCAGAATTAGCTTTGCATATATATAGTGCAGCAGAATATATTGGTGGTTGTAGTAAATTGTAATTACCCAGCAGCAGCTCTACTGCACTCAACATCACCAGTGCTCACAATATATATAATGCTATATACTATGCCATAGTGGTGCTTACTATATAACACCTCCTACTGCGTTCCCCCTGGCAATGAGCATGACACCCAGAGAGTGAAACCCCTGGCAATGAGCATGACACCCAGCACGTGAAACTCTTGGCGTTGAGCAGTTTTTGTAAAAGTAATTAGAAGCTTTACTGTAGGGCATAGTGTATCACAGATATTGTGGTGTGTGACATAATATGTCCCAAAGGGCATTAATGTGTGGGGCTTAACATGGTGGAAATTACTGTACTTTTTTCCCTGTGGTGGCCGAGGTCTGTTGGTGCAGGGTCAAGAACTAGGGTGTAAGGTAGTCTTTGCCTGCAAGGCTACGCTCATTTTATGGAGACCATACCCATACATTTAAGTGTGGCATATACCTGCGCTTGCTCGCGGGGTGAGAACATCTCCCTAATTGAATTCAGCGATATGAATAGAGGTTGTGCAGCAGCCACAGAAAGGGTTAATCTCTGCAGCTTGTCACTAAATTACATTGTTGCAATTTTAGCTGGGAGCTGCAATAATTACTCTAATACATAACACAGCCAACACTTCTATATTCACACAATATACTGCATGGTGAATATAGAAGTGGTGCTTGCTAAACAGCACCTCCTACTGCATTCCACATCACCGCTGGTCACACTCATATCAGGCCCATAATGCTGTATACTATGCCATAGTGGTGCTTACTATATAACACCAGGTGCTGTGCAGTGGTTAAAACTAGAGATGAGCGCCTGAAATTTTTCGGGTTTTGGTTTTGGGTTCGGTTCCGCGGCCGAGTTTTGGGTTCGAACGCGTTTTGGCAAAACCTCACCGAATTTTTTTTGTCGGATTCGGGTGTGTTTTGGATTCGGGTGTTTTTTTCCAAAAACACTAAAAAACAGCTTAAATCATAGAATTTGGGGGTCATTTTGATCCCAAAGTATTATTAACCTCAAAAACCATAATTTACACTCATTTTCAGTCTATTCTGAATACCTCACACCTCACAATATTATTTTTAGTCCTAAAATTTGCACCGAGGTCGCTGTGTGAGTAAGATAAGCGACCCTAGTGGCCGACACAAACACCGGGCCCATCTAGGAGTGGCACTGCAGTGTCACGCAGGATGTCCCTTCCAAAAAACCCTCCCCAAACAGCACATGACGCAAAGAAAAAAAGAGGCGCAATGAGGTAGCTGTGTGAGTAAGATTAGCGACCCTAGTGGCCGACACAAACACCGGGCCCATCTAGGAGTGGCACTGCAGTGTCACGCAGGATGGCCCTTCCAAAAAACCCTCCCCAAACAGCACATGACGCAAAGAAAAAAAGAGGCGCAATGAGGTAGCTGTGTGAGTAAGATTAGCGACCCTAGTGGCCGACACAAACACCGGGCCCATCTAGGAGTGGCACTGCAGTGTCACGCAGGATGTCCCTTCCAAAAAACCCTCCCCAAACAGCACATGACGCAAAGAAAAAAAGAGGCGCAATGAGGTAGCTGTGTGAGTAAGATTAGCGACCCTAGTGGCCGACACAAACACCGGGCCCATCTAGGAGTGGCACTGCAGTGTCACGCAGGATGTCCCTTCCAAAAAACCCTCCCCAAACAGCACATGACGCAAAGAAAAAAAGAGGCGCAATGAGGTAGCTGACTGTGTGAGTAAGATTAGCGACCCTAGTGGCCGACACAAACACCGGGCCCATCTAGGAGTGGCACTGCAGTGTCACGCAGGATGTCCCTTCCAAAAAACTCTCCCCAATCAGCACATGATGCAAAGAAAAAGAAAAGAAAAAAGAGGTGCAAGATGGAATTGTCCTTGGGCCCTCCCACCCACCCTTATGTTGTATAAACAAAACAGGACATGCACACTTTAACCAACCCATCATTTCAGTGACAGGGTCTGCCACACGACTGTGACTGATATGACGGGTTGGTTTGGACCCCCCCCAAAAAAGAAGCAATTAATCTCTCCTTGCACAAACTGGCTCTACAGAGGCAAGATGTCCACCTCATCTTCACCCTCCGATATATCACCGTGTACATCCCCCTCCTCACAGATTATCAATTCGTCCCCACTGGAATCCACCATCTCAGCTCCCTGTGTACTTTGTGGAGGCAATTGCTGCTGGTCAATGTCTCCGCGGAGGAATTGATTATAATTCATTTTAATGAACATCATCTTCTCCACATTTTCTGGATGTAACCTCGTACGCCGATTGCTGACAAGGTGAGCGGCGGCACTAAACACTCTTTCGGAGTACACACTTGTGGGAGGGCAACTTAGGTAGAATAAAGCCAGTTTGTGCAAGGGCCTCCAAATTGCCTCTTTTTCCTGCCAGTATAAGTACGGACTGTGTGACGTGCCTACTTGGATGCGGTCACTCATATAATCCTCCACCATTCTATCAATGTTGAGAGAATCATATGCAGTGACAGTAGACGACATGTCCGTAATCGTTGTCAGGTCCTTCAGTCCGGACCAGATGTCAGCATCAGCAGTCGCTCCAGACTGCCCTGCATCACCGCCAGCGGGTGGGCTCGGAATTCTGAGCCTTTTCCTCGCACCCCCAGTTGCGGGAGAATGTGAAGGAGGAGATGTTGACAGGTCGCGTTCCGCTTGACTTGACAATTTTGTCACCAGCAGGTCTTTCAACCCCAGCAGACCTGTGTCTGCCGGAAAGAGAGATCCAAGGTAGGCTTTAAATCTAGGATCGAGCACGGTGGCCAAAATGTAGTGCTCTGATTTCAACAGATTGACCACCCGTGAATCCTTGTTAAGCGAATTAAGGGCTGCATCCACAAGTCCCACATGCCTAGCGGAATCGCTCCCTTTTAGCTCCTCCTTCAATGCCTCCAGCTTCTTCTGCAAAAGCCTGATGAGGGGAATGACCTGACTCAGGCTGGCAGTGTCTGAACTGACTTCACGTGTGGCAAGTTCAAAGGGCATCAGAACCTTGCACAACGTTGAAATCATTCTCCACTGCACTTGAGACAGGTGCATTCCACCTACTATATCGTGCTCAATTGTATAGGCTTGAATGGCCTTTTGCTGCTCCTCCAACCTCTGAAGCATATAGAGGGTTGAATTCCACCTCGTTACCACTTCTTGCTTCAGATGATGGCAGGGCAGGTTCAGTAGTTTTTGGTGGTGCTCCAGTCTTCTGTACGTGGTGCCTGTACGCCGAAAGTGTCCCGCAATTTTTCTGGCCACCGACAGCATCTCTTGCACGCCCCTGTCGTTTTTTAAAAAATTCTGCACCACCAAATTCAAGGTATGTGCAAAACATGGGACGTGCTGGAATTTGCCCATATTTAATGCACACACAATATTGCTGGCGTTGTCCGATGCCACAAATCCACAGGAGAGTCCAATTGGGGTAAGCCATTCCGCGATGATCTTCCTCAGTTGCCGTAGCCTGCCTAGGAAAGAGTTGGCGTTTGCGAGATGCTGCTACTGGTGCCGCCGCTGCTGTTCTTGCGGCGGGAGTCCATACATCTACCCAGTGGGCTGTCACAGTCATATAGTCCTGACCCTGCCCTGCTCCACTTGTCCACATGTCCGTGGTTAAGTGGACATTGGGTACAACTGCATTTTTTAGGACACTGGTGAGTCTTTTTCTGACGTCCGTGTACATTCTCGGTATCGCCTGCCTAGAGAAGTGGAACCTAGATGGTATTTGGTAACGGGGGCACACTGCCTCAATAAATTGTCTAGTTCCCTGTGAACTAACGGCGGATACCGGACGCACGTCTAACACCAACATAGTTGTCAAGGACTCAGTTATCCGCTTTGCAGTAGGATGACTGCTGTGATATTTCATCTTCCTCGCAAAGGACTGTTGAACAGTCAATTGCTTACTGGAAGTAGTACAAGTGGGCTTACGACTTCCCCTCTGGGATGACCATCGACTCCCAGCGGCAACAACAGCAGCGCCAGCAGCAGTAGGCGTTACACGCAAGGATGCATCGGAGGAATCCCAGGCAGGAGAGGACTCGTCAGAATTGCCAGTGACATGGCCTGCAGGACTATTGGCATTCCTGGGGAAGGAGGAAATTGACACTGAGGGAGTTGGTGGGGTGGTTTGCGTGAGCTTGGTTACAAGAGGAAGGGATTTACTGGTCAGTGGACTGCTTCCGCTGTCACCCAAAGTTTTTGAACTTGTCACTGACTTATTATGAATGCGCTGCAGGTGACGTATAAGGGAGGATGTTCCGAGGTGGTTAACGTCCTTACCCCTACTTATTACAGCTTGACAAAGGGAACACACGGCTTGACACCTGTTGTCCGCATTTCTGGTGAAATACCTCCACACCGAAGAGCTGATTTTTTTGGTATTTTCACCTGGCATGTCAACGGCCATATTCCTCCCACGGACAACAGGTGTCTCCCCGGGTGCCTGACTTAAACAAACCACCTCACCATCAGAATCCTCCTGGTCAATTTCCTCCCCAGCGCCAGCAACACCCATATCCTCCTCATCCTGGTGTACTTCAACACTGACATCTTCAATCTGACTATCAGGAACTGGACTGCGGGTGCTCCTTCCAGCACTTGCAGGGGGCGTGCAAATGGTGGAAGGCGCATGCTCTTCACGTCCAGTGTTGGGAAGGTCAGGCATCGCAACCGACACAATTGGACTCTCCTTGTGGATTTGGGATTTCAAAGAACGCACAGTTCTTTGCGGTGCTTTTGCCAGCTTGAGTCTTTTCAGTTTTCTAGCGAGAGGCTGAGTGCCTCCATCCTCATGTGAAGCTGAACCACTAGCCATGAACATAGGCCAGGGCCTCAGCCGTTCCTTGCCACTCCGTGTGGTAAATGGCATATTGGCAAGTTTACGCTTCTCCTCCGACAATTTTATTTTAGGTTTTGGAGTCCTTTTTTTACTGATATTTGGTGTTTTGGTTTTGACATGCTCTGTACTATGCCATTGGGCATCGGCCTTGGCAGACGACGTTGCTGGCATTTCATCGTCTCGGCCATGACTAGTGGCAGCAGCTTCAGCACGAGGTGGAAGTGGATCTTGATCTTTCCCTAATTTTGGAACCTCAACATTTTTGTTCTCCATATTTTAATAGGCACAACTAAAAGGCACCTCAGGTAAACAATGGAGATGGATGGATTGGATACTAGTATACAATTATGGACGGGCTGCCGAGTGCCGACACAGAGGTAGCCACAGCCGTGAACTACCGCACTGTACTGTGTCTGCTGCTAATATATAGACTGGTTGATAAAGAGATAGTATACTCGTAACTAGTATGTATGTATAAAGAAAGAAAAAAAAACCACGGTTAGGTGGTATATACAATTATGGACGGGCTGCCGAGTGCCGACACAGAGGTAGCCACAGCCGTGAACTACCGCACTGTACTGTGTCTGCTGCTAATATATAGACTGGTTGATAAAGAGATAGTATACTCGTAACTAGTATGTATGTATAAAGAAAGAAAAAAAAACCACGGTTAGGTGGTATATACAATTATGGACGGGCTGCCGAGTGCCGACACAGAGGTAGCCACAGCCGTGAACTACCGCACTGTACTGTGTCTGCTGCTAATATATAGACTGGTTGATAAAGAGATAGTATACTCGTAACTAGTATGTATGTATAAAGAAAGAAAAAAAAACCACGGTTAGGTGGTATATACAATTATGGACGGGCTGCCGAGTGCCGACACAGAGGTAGCCACAGCCGTGAACTACCGCACTGTACTGTGTCTGCTGCTAATATAGACTGGTTGATAAAGAGATAGTATACTACTAATATTATATACTGGTGGTCAGGTCACTGGTCACTAGTCACACTGGCAGTGGCACTCCTGCAGCAAAAGTGTGCACTGTTTAATTTTAATATAATATTATGTACTCCTGGCTCCTGCTATAACCTATAACTGGCACTGCAGTAGTGCTCCCCAGTCTCCCCCACAATTATAAGCTGTGTGAGCTGAGCAGTCAGACAGATATATAATATATATAGATGATGCAGCACACTGGCCTGAGCCTGAGCAGTGCACACAGATATGGTATGTGACTGACTGAGTCACTGTGTGTATCGCTTTTTTCAGGCAGAGAACGGATATATTAAATAAACTGCACTGTGTGTCTGGTGGTCACTCACTATATAATATATTATGTACTCCTGGCTCCTGCTATAACCTATAACTGGCACTGCAGTAGTGCTCCCCAGTCTCCCCCACAATTATAAGCTGTGTGAGCTGAGCAGTCAGACAGATATATATAATATTATATATAGATAATAGATGATGCAGCACACTGGCCTGAGCCTGAGCAGTGCACACAGATATGGTATGTGACTGAGTCACTGTGTGCTGTGTATCGCTTTTTTCAGGCAGAGAACGGATTATATTATGTACTCCTGGCTCCTGCTATAACCTATAACTGGCACTGCAGTAGTGCTCCCCAGTCTCCCCCACAATTATAAGCTGTGTGAGCTGAGCAGTCAGACAGATATATATAATATTATATATAGATAATAGATGATGCAGCACACTGGCCTGAGCCTGAGCAGTGCACACAGATATGGTATGTGACTGAGTCACTGTGTGCTGTGTATCGCTTTTTTCAGGCAGAGAACGGATTATAAATAAAAGTGGTGGTCACTGGTCACTATCAGCAAAACTCTGCACTGTACACTACTGAGTACTCCTAATGCTCCCCAAAATTAGTAAATCAAGTGTCTCTCTAATCTATTCTAATTCTAAACGGAGAGGACGCCAGCCACGTCCTCTCCCTATCAATCTCAATGCACGTGTGAAAATGGCGGCGACGCGCGGCTCCTTATATAGAATCCGAGTCTCGCGATAGAATCCGAGCCTCGCGAGAATCCGACAGCGTCATGATGACGTTCGGGCGCGCTCGGGTTAACCGAGCAAGGCGGGAAGATCCGAGTCGCTCGGACCCGTGAAAAAAAACATGAAGTTCTGGCGGGTTCGGATTCAGAGAAACCGAACCCGCTCATCTCTAGTCAAAACACACTAACTGGTCCCATGCTGTTGTTGAACTAAAGGCCTATACACACGATGAGATTCGGTCTATGCTAATAGGTTTAAAAAGGTTACATAAAAGCTACTTTATGTATTTATTCATTAAAGTTTTTAAGTTGTATTTTACAACCATACAATGATATGATATATAATGTATCGTATAATCATTACATAATGTTGATGGCATTGAATTGTCTCTGCCTTGACTAGTGGCAGCAGCTTCAGCACTAGGTGGAAGTGGATCTTGATCTTTCCCTATTTTACTCTCCACCTTTTTGTTCTCCATTTTTTAATGTGTGGAATTATATGCCAGTAATATATCTGGAATTAGACGGTGGTAATGTCTGGAATTAGATACCACTAGATAGATACCAGATATCACTGTGACTGGAATGATGACATATGCACAGTGACAGGACACTACCACAGCACCCTACAGCAGCCATATGCGGCACAAGACACTGGAGTATTAGTAATGTACTGTAGTATACTGAGCACCACAAGACAATGAGCAGTGATACGGAGCACTGATGAGATTACTAGAACTGACACTGAGCAGCCAGATGCAGCACTGGACTATTAGTAATGTTCTGTAGTATACTGAGCACCACAATGCAGCACAAGACAGTGAGCAGTGATACTGAGCACTGATGAGGATACTAGAACTGACACTGAGCAGCAAGATGCAGCACTGGACTATTAGTAATGTACTCTAGTATACTGAGCACCACATTGCAGCACAAGACAATGAGCAGTGATACTGAGCACTGATGAGGATACTACTGAGAACTGACACTGAGCAGGAGAGACACACTACAATTTCATCTTGCGCCTCTTTTTTTATTTATCTTTGCATCATGTGCTGTTTGGGGCTATTTTTTTAAGTGCCATCCTGTCTGACACTGCAGTGCCACTCCTAGATGGGCCAGGTGTTTGTGCTGCCCACTTGGGTCGCTTAGCTTAGTCATCCAGGGACCTTGGTGCAAATTTTAGGACTAAAAATAATATTGGGAGGTGTGAGGTGTTCAGAATAGACTGGAAAGGAGTAGAAATTATGGTTATTGAGCTTAATACTATAGGATCAAAATTACCCCCAAATTCTATGATTTTAGCTGTTTGAGGTTTTAAAAAAAAATCACCCGAATACAAAACCCGAAAGGGTGGTTTTGCCAAAACGCGTCCATATCCAAAACACAACTGCGGATCCGAAACCAAAACCAAAACATGAAACACGAAAAATGCCCGCTGCACATCTCTAGTTAGGGGAGAAGCATGTAGCCTTGTAGACTATGCACAGCTATATCTAGAAAAATATACGATCTAATCTTTAACCAACCAATGCAAGAAAGTATTTAATGTGAAAATACGAAACACTAGACTAATTGGAGGTGCGCCCTAAAGCAAATTACAATGTTAGGATTAGGGGGTTCGGAAAGACCTCTAGTGTAAACACTACTTTATACATTTTAAGATAGGAAGGTACAAATTACATATTCACATTGCATCTATGGGCTGGATTCAAATGTCCCTTTCCTCCCTCAATCGTGCCCGTCAGCAGCTATTCTAATGTTGCTGCCAACGGGTGCGACATGTTTATTTCAGCTCGCTACCCCCAGGGGAAACAAGCTGAAATGTGTGCAAAGAGACCCATTTGGGCAACCAAACGGTGTCTTTTCATGATCGCGCCCATTACTTTATTCAGGTTTAGGTGCTTTGTGCACCTAAACCAGAGTGTAATGGGCGCAATAATTGAGGGCATTTGAATTTCCCTTATATGTGTGTGTGTGTGATATACACACAGACACACATACTGTATTTCTTTATATAATGGACACCTCAGTTTCTCAGTATTCTATTTCTATTCATTCATGTCCTGCCCCCTACTCTGTCAGACCCCTTCCCCTCTACTTTTCTGACCCCAAACGCCACTCATTCTTGTTGAGTGCTGGTGGGCCCATTCAGAATTTTGCTATGGGGCCCACAAAGGTCTAGTTACGCCACTGGGCAGGGTTGTAGAGGAGGCGGTGCAAGGCATCCTGGGAACAGTCAAAGCTTTAGCCTGTTGGTGCCTTGGATCAAGATCCAACTCTACACCCCGATGTTAGTGTAGTGCCTTTTGGGGTTAAGGTTTTACAGAAAGTTACAGGTTTTTTTAATTTAGTAAAATATGCCCCATTTTAAAGATAGGGCATTTACATTTGTTGCACCTGTTGCAGTACATAGCAGCCTGCAGGGCATGTACAGTGGCTTCATTTGGGTGCACATACATTGCCGGCTCCTGGTCGCAAACTGAAATTATTGTGTGTAAGTGGAATTAGCGGTGTTTATGTCATACAGGGGGGTGGGGGAGGTTTGTGGTTGGTGGGGGGCACGCTGTGTGATTATTATCCTGCATCTATACATACATGCGCTAACACCTGGCCGTGCCCTTATAATATGTATCTATCTATCTATCTATCTATCTATCTATCTATCTATCGTATGTGTGTGTATATATACATCTATACATACATGCGCTAACACCTGGACATACACTGATGTACCCACACCTAATATCCATACATACACGCCCTGACACCTGGACATACACCAACATTCCCACACCTGCATCTATACATACACATGCTGACACCTGGACATACACCAACATACAAGCACCTGCATCTATATATACACGCGCTGACAAATGGACATACACCGACGTACCCACACTTGCATCTATACATACATGCACTGACATCTGGACATACAAGCACCTGCATCTATACATACACGCGCTGACACCTGAACCTACACTGACGTTCCCACACCTGCATCTATACATACACATTCTGACACCTGGACATACACAGACGTACCCACACCTGCATCTATACATATACGCGTTGACACCTGGACGTACACTGACGTACACACACCTACATCTATATATGCATGGATGCAAATGTGGGTACGTCTGTATACGTCCAGGTGTTAGCATGTATATGTATAGATGTTAGGTGTGGGTACATCAGTGTATGTCCAGGTGTCAGCACATGTATGTATAGATTCACATGTGGGTAAGCCGGTGTACGTCCACGTGTCAGCATGTGTAGGTATAGATGCAGGTGTGGGTACGTTGGTGTACGTTTAGGGGTCAGCGTGTTTATCTATAGATGTTGGTGTGTGTATGTCAGTGTACGTACAGATATAGGTGTGTGTATGTATGTATGTATGTATGTATGTATGTATGTATGTATATGTATAGAGGAAGGTGTGATACATACATATAACACATACATGATAGATACATACATATATCACACACACGATAGATAGATAGATAGATAGATAGATAGATAGATAGATAGATAGAACACATACATACAAGATAGATACATACATACATACATGATAGATACATATATATACACACACATACGATAGATAGATAGATACATACATATATATATATATATATATATCACAAACATATATGATTCATACATATATCACACACACATACATGATACATACATGAGAAAGACCTGGGATGTTGATGAGGCCAGGGCCCCCTGCTGATGTTGCGTTGAGGAAGGCAGTGGCACAAGGGAACTCTCGTCTGGGGACAACAACTGCAGGGAGACCACATCTTTTCAGATGAACATGGGAGGGCGGAAGGCTGCCTAATACTGAAGCACCCTCAGACATTAAACCATATGCAACAACTATTGCAAGCATTCCTGGGGGAAGGTCTGCAGCAGACGGATTTGCATACGGTGATGTCATCCAAGCAGTGGGCCAAAGTTGGCTGGAACCCTCATCTGTATATGAAAAGAGAAAAGGGGCATGCAGGGCATGGCGGCCTTTTGCGGCGCTTGTATAACCCCAAGTTTGCATTAAACACCCCCACCCTCTTTCGGTGTGGGGCTCATGTTGGCCATGCCCAAGCCCCTGAAGCATTCAAGCTGATTTCTTGCAGCAGCTGGGCACTGTAACAGCTTCAGAGCTGCTCTACAAGACAAGTAAAAGGGTGTGGGCCCTGCAGCACCACCTGTAGTTTGCATACACACATATATAGGACAGCATCTCTTATATGCCCCAGGGTCAATAAAATAGTATCCTTGTCTAGGCTATCCATCCCCTCAGATAAGGTATTTGTCCATGCCGCTACAGCACTACACACCCAGGCCGACGCAATTGCCGGTCTGAGTAAGGTACCTGAATGTGTATAAATGGACTTCAGGGTAATCTCCTGTTTGCGGTCAGCACACTCTTTGAAGGTAGCCGTATCCTGGGACGGGAGGGCTACCTTCTTGGATAAGCGTGTTAATGCTTTGTCCACCCTAGGGGAGCATTCCCATCGTAACCTATCCGTTGATGGGAAAGGATACGCCATAAGAATCCTTTTGGAAATCTGCAGTCTTTTATCTGGAGACTCCCAAGCTTTTTCACATAACTCGTTCAGCTCGTGTGAGGGGGGAAAGGTTACCTCAGGCTTCTTTCCCTTGTACATATGTACCCTCTTGTCAGCGACAGGGGGTTCCTCTGTGATGTGCAAAACATCTTTTATTGCCATAATCATAAATCGAATGGATTTTGCCAATTTTGGCTGTAACTTTGCATCATCGTAATCGACACTGGAGTCAGAATCCGTGTCGGTATCTGTGTCAACAATCTGGGATAGTGGGCGCTTATGAGACCCTGACAGTCCCTGCAACATAGGATCAGGCATGGGTTGAAACCCTGACTGTCCCAAAGCTTCTGCCTTGTCTAATCTTTTGTGCAATGAGTTTACACTAGCATTTAAAACATTCCACATATCCATCCAATCAGCTGTCGGCGGAGACACCACATTCATTTGCTCCCGCTCCTCTCTAATATAGCCTTCTTCCTCAGACATGTCGACACACGTGTACCGACACACTACACACACAGGGAATGCTTTTTCTGAAGACAGTTTCCCCACAAGGCCCTTTGGAGAGACAGAGAGAGAGTATGCCAGCACACCCCCCAGCGCTATATAACCCAGGAATAAAACAGTAACTTAATGTTTGCCCAGTAGTGCTGCTGTATGTAATTTGCGAATTATGTGCCCCCCCCACCCCTCTTTTCAACCCTCTTGTCTAACGTGGTATAAGCAGGGTAGAGTCCGGGGAGCTTCCTCTCAGCTGTGCTGTGGAGAAAAAATGGCGCTGGTGAGTGCTGAGGGAGAAGCCCCGCCCCCTCGGAGGCGGGCTTCTGTCCCGCTTAAACTGTAAAATTGGTGGGGGCTTATACATATATAAAGTGCCCAGCTGTATATATGTTATATTTTTGCGAAAGAGGTTTATATTGCTGCCCAGGGCGCCCCCCCTGCGCCCTGCACCCTTACAGTGACCGGAGTATGTGAGGTGTATGGGAGCAAAGGCGCACAGCTGCAGTGCTATGCGTTACCTCAGTGAAGATCATGAAGTCTTCTGCCGCCTCTGAAGTCTTCTTTTCTTCTCATACTCACCCGGCTTCTATCTTCCGGCTCTGCGAGGGGGACGGCGGCGCGGCTCTGGGACGGACGGCGAGGGTGAGATCCTGCGTACCAATCCCACTGGAGCTAATGGTGTCCAGTAGCCTAAGAAGCAGGACCTTGCAACTCAGAGAGTAGGGCTGCTTCTCTCCCCTCAGTCCCTCGATGAGGGAGTCTGTTGCCAGCAGTGCTCCCTGAAAATTAAAAACCTAACAAAATACTTTCTGTCAGAAAGCTCAGGAGAGCTCCTGAAAAGCACCCAGTCTCCACTGGGTACAGTATCAAACTGAGTTCTGGAGGAGGGGCATAGAGGGAGGAGCCAGTGCACACCCAGAACTAAAGTCTTTCTTAAAGTGCCCATGTCTCCTGCGGAGCCCGTCTATCCCCATGGTCCTTACGGAGTCCACAGCATTCTCTAGGACGTTAGAGAAAATAGGATTTTAATACCTACCGGTAAATCCTTTTCTCTTAGTCCGTAGAGGATGATGGGCACCCGTCCCAGTGCGTACTGTGTCTGCAGTTATTAAATGGCCCTTAACTCCAGAACATTTATGTGGAGATGAAAACATCCAAGGAAGACTTGACCATCTTCCTTGGATGTTTTCCCCCTGTGTGACTGCTCTCCAGCCTCGGAGGGTTGCATCCGTGGTCCCTAGGATCCCGTCCTGGATCCCGAACCATCGCCCCTCTAGGTGGTGAGAACTGTGCAGCCACCAATGGAGTGAGATTCTGGTCTTGGAAGACAGGATTATCCTCCGGTGCATGTGTAGGTGGGATCCGGACCACTTGTCCAACAGGTCCCACTGGAACACTCTGGCATGGAACCTGCCAAACTGAATGGGCTCGTAGGCCGCAACCATCTTCCCCAGCAACTGAATGCATTGATGGATTAACACTCTTGCTGGCTTCAGAATTTGTTTGACCAGACTCTGGATCTCCAGAGCCTTTCCACTAGAAGAAAACCTCTTCAATGTCCAGTATCACTCCCAAAAACAACAACCGCGTCATTGGGACCAACTGCGATTTTGGCAAATTTAGGAGCCAACCATGTTGTTGAAGAACTGTCAGGGAGAGTAGATGTTTTGCACTAACTGGTCCCTGGATCTCGCCTTAATCAGGAGATCATCCAAGTACGGGATAATTGTGACTCCTTGCTTGCGAAGGAGAACCATCATTTCCGCCATCACCCTGGTGAAAATCCTCGGAGCCGTGGACAGACCAAACGGCAACGTCTGAAATTGGTAATGACAATCCTGAATTGCAAACCTCAGGTAGCTGCTGCTTGATGCAGTGGCTAAATGGGAACATATAAGTAGGCATCCTTTATGTCTACCAAAACCATGAAATCTCCTTTATCCCCCGGACTGGAGATCACTACCCTGAGAGATTCCATCTTGAAATTGAATTTCTTTAGGTAGAAATTAAGGGATTTCAGATTTAAGATTGGTCTGACTGAGCCGTCCGGCTTCGGGACCACGAAGAGGCTTGAATAAAAACCTTCTCCCTGCTGACTAAGGCTGATTTGAACAATCGGTGAGGGGGAACGTCTTGAAACCCCAGTTTGTACCCTTGGGACACTATTTGTAAAACCCACGAGTCCAGGTCCGAATGAATCCAGAACTGACTGAAGAGTTTTAGACGTGCCCCCCACTGGTGCGGGCTCCTGCAAGAGAGCCCCAGCGTCATGCAGTGGATTTGGCAGAAGCAGAGGATGATCTCTGCTCCTGCGATCTTGAAGAGGCTACAGACCTCTTCCCTCTTTTCCTTCCTCTACCTGCAAAGAAAGGGGAATCTTAACTTCTTGCATATCTATTGGGCCGAAATGACTGCGTCAGATAATGATGCGTCTTCATCCGTTGAGAGGGAACATAGGGCAAGAAGGATGACTTACCTGCGGGAGCTGCCGAGATCAAATGAACTAGGCCGTCGCCAAACAAGGCTTCACCTTCATAGGGAAGAGACTCCCTTTCTTCTTGGAGTCAGCATCAGCATTCCCTTGGTGAATCCACAATGCCCTCCTATCCGAGACTGCCATGAAATTGGCCCGTGAGCACTTGTGCCCGGTGTAGGATTTTTAAATATGTGTAGTTTACTGTATGCAAGGGTTTAAAACCTTTTAGGAACTGAGCTCTAAGGTGTATTACATGTAGTTTAAAAAAAACAAAAAAGGTTTATTTTATGGCAGTAGTTTCCAAACTGGGGTTCTTGCACTAGTAGCATAGTTTGGTGGTCCAGGACCAATTAAAATTATTTATACTTTATTAAATTGGCAAAACCATTCCCTCACAACATAACTGAACCTGAGGATGACATGCTATAAACACAATTTACTTAATTTTATATTTTTTTCTGAATTTCTCAATAAAAAAAACTTTGGCCTAGGGGTGCCGTGAAACAAATTTTGATACTCTAGGGCAGGGGTGTCAAACCCATGGGCCGCATGCCGCCCCCAATGCATCCTTTTGTGGCCCACAGGCCGGGGTCCGGCAGGGGTCCGACAGGGGTCCTTTTGTGGCCCGATCACCTTGCTTAGAGCGAGGGCAGGAGAGTGCAGCCAGAGTCTTTGCTTTCTATGTGCGGCACCATCTTCCCGAAGAGATCACCGGGAAGATAGTGCCCCTTCCACTGGCTACAGCACAGGTATACTGGGGTGGGGTAGCAAACTGGGGGCCCCAATGGGCCCCTCCAGCAGTCCCTCTACCAAAACACGTCTTTTGGTGGTTTTGCGGTGTTGTTATAACTACATGGTGACGATACTGTAGCACAGAGATTTTCAACCATTTACAACTCACGTCACACAGAACAAGATTTAAATATTGACAAGGCACACTGAAATATAATGGTGATGCATGGTGCAGTATCGTGTCCTAGGATGTCATGTCGCAGCTTCTCCATAGGTAACGCCTGAACAGGCCCGGTGACAGGGGGGACAAAGGGGACACTTGTTCAGGGCTCCAAGTATTAAGAACAGAAATAATGGGGCCACAGTGCCAATATTGCTTTTTAAAGTGTATCCACCAACTGCTCAATTTAAGCAGGAAAACAATTAACAGGCCAACTAAACCCTCCCCCCTCCTTTTACCCCATCACTTTGTCCAGTCCCTGTGGTCCATACTGTATTGCCATTATTATGCATGTTGCTGTGCTGGCCCTTTTCTGAATGTCCCTGCCACCGTCACCGAAGAGCTGGATAGCCCAGTATGAAAACCACCTGCCGGCCTCACTGACGGTCCGAGTCAAAGGCTCCATTTTTTTTTAAAGATCCCTCTGCCAAGTTAAGGGGGGGTTGAGGGGGCCCCAGAGATATCAGTGTACTGGGCCCCAAGATTTCTGTTGCTGGCCCTGACCCTCAGGGGCGTATCTACCCCTTGGCCAGGATGGCACTTGCCAGGGGCACCATCCAGCTGTGCCAACCGTGGCTAAGGGATAGAGTTCTGCAGTCTCGAAAAGGGCGCTATGGCAATCAGCGTGGGACTGACCAATTAGACGGTGAGGGAAGGATACTGAAATTGTCCCAACCCTGTTACAGTTTGAAACGCCCCTCAACTGCTGTCCACTGCTTCACTCCTAGCTCTGCCCCTTTGAAATTATTAATCCCTACCCCCCGGTAGGCGGAGTTCTCCAGGCCCATACTCAGGAGTCACCACTGCTGTACATTATGTGCCGGTTGTAGAGGCAGAGCGGGGAACATCAGAGAACGCCACAAATTACACAGTGGGCAAGGAGATGGCTGGAGACAGCTGCACAGCCATGCCTTGCAAGTTCGAGAGAGCTGTTGAATTTCAGCACTTCAAGTCAGAGCCTGCCCCCTGCTGCCCAAGCAGTCCGTGACAGTTAGTGTCGAGGAAGGGGGGATTTGTGCATGTGTGCTATCAGTGTGTGTGTGGGGGGGGTGGGGGGGTGGAGGATGTGTGTGACTGTGAGGGAGCTGTCAGTGTCAGTGGGGAGAGGAGCAGGAGGGAGTTGTCAGTGTGTGGAAGTGATGAGAGTTGTCAGTACTGGGGAAATGTGTGTGTGTGTGTGTGTGTGTGTGTGTGTGTGTGTGTGTGTGTGTGTGTGTGTGTGTGTGTGTGTGTGTGTGTGTACTAGATTTAGGAGTGTGTGTTTGTGAGAGGTTTCAGTTGGGGAATTAGAGTTCATACAGTAATTAAATGTTTTCATATTGAGAACTACATCTCCCAGCATATACAGTGTGCTGGGGATGCTAACAAGCTTTATTTAAAAGTTTAAAAAACATTGCTTTTATGACTGCAATGGTTAAAAAGGGAGAGCTATAAATCAATTTATCAGTGAATGATCGCAGTTTGAGCTGTTACATTTTACTGAACCACCTATCCCTCCACACTCACTACCTGTCCTCAGGATACATTTACCATCCCGGCAGACGGTATACCGGCGGTCATTTGACAGATGTTGGAATCCTGACACCACTTGGGAGACTGGTGCCGGCACACAGACAGCCAACATCCCGAAGGCGAGTATTGGAGGGAGGGTTAGGACCGGGGGAGCGGGTGTTAGGGAAGGCACTAGGAGGGGGGGGGGGGGGGGGTTAGTCCTAGCTGCCACCCCCTGAGGGTTAGCCCTATCCGCCACCCCCCCAGAGGGTTAGGATTAGGATTAGGTATCATGTGACTGCTGGAATCCCGAGCGCCGGATGCCATACCCAACCCCCTTTACTTTTTCAGGCATTTCTATCTCTCCTCTCTCTATGGTGTTCCGATTGCCCACTTTCCCTTGTGCTTTTCTCTCTCTCTCCTTTGTTTAGAGCATCAGTTTCTGTAGTCCACTTTATCCTTATTTTTTCCAGTGTTTCACTATCTCTCTGATGTAATGAGGATGTATGGTCTAGAGGGATCAGTAATGCATTGTACTGTATAGAGGCGTCAGGGATGTAGCGTAGGGTATAGAGGCGTCAGGGATGTAGCGTAGGTTATAGAGGCATCAGGAATGTAGCGTAGGGAATAGAGGCATCAGGGATGTAGCGTAGGGTATAGAGGCGTCAGGGATGTAGCATAGGGAATAGAGGCGTCAGGGATGTAGCGTAGGGAATAGAGGCATCAGGGATTTAGCTTAGGGAATATAGGCATCAGGGATGTACTAGCAGGTATATAGAGGTCAGTGTACTGTATAGAGGGGTCAGTAATGCAGTGATGGTTATAGAAAGGTCAGTGATGTAGTGTAGGGTATAGAGGGGTCAGTTATGTAGTGTGGGGTAAAGAGGGGTCAGTAAAGATACTAAGCTGAAGTACTTAGAACACTTCTTGAATTAAGACACAACCTGCAAGAAAAAGTATGCAATATGGGTGAAAAGGCAAATGTCAGAGGTCTGATACAAGTGACCAGCTCCACACCTTGCACCACATAGCGTTATGTTAAACTGGGATATGTTCTTTTTTGGTGTGTGTGTGTGTGTGTGTGTGTGTGTGTGTATGTGTGTGTGTGTGTGTGTGGGGGGGGGGGGGGGTGCCAAAGGAAATTTTTGCTATTGGCTCCTTTGGTCTAGAACCAGCCCTGATCACAAAATATTTTTGTCTGAGCAGACTGGACACTGATCAGCGTTGGCTCATTCTCAGCCCCCCGCCCAGCCTCTGCTGCCAACAGACTGCTATTAGCTAGTTAACCTTCTGCCTTCCCTATCTATGACACAGACTGCTGCTAATGCTACCAGAATGTTCCCAGTGGCTTCACACCAACAGTGAATCCCAGCCGATGATGTAGGGCAGCGTGTGGGGGAGGGGGTCAGTTGCTGTGGCTCCAACATGGTAACCGCCAATGGACTGCAATGCTTTATCGAAAGGGGGGGCGCCAGTCCCTTACTTTGCCAGGGGCGCTTGGACCCCTAGCTACACCTCTGTTGACCCTAACCGATACCCCTAAACTAACCATAATTCCTGCAGTAAAAATCCATGTTTCTATGTATATAGGGGGTCATTCCGAGTTGATCGCTTGCTGCCGTTGTTCGCTGCGCAGCAATCAGTTGAAAAAAAATGGCTAATCTGTGCATGCGCATGCTCCGTAATGTGCATGCGCATCGTACGGGTACAAAGTCCATTGTGGTTTTGCACTAGTTCTAGCGATTATTCCAATCACAGAACAGGCCACAAGGAGATTGACAGAAAGAGGGCGTTTCTGGGTGTCAACTGACCGTTTTCAGGGAGTGCTTGGAAAAATGCAGGCGTGGCAGAAGAAATGCAGACGTGGCTGGGCATTCGCTGGATGGGTGTGTGACATCAAAAGCCGTCCCTCGGTTGTTAGAATCAACGCACACGAAGTGTAACTACAGTGCTGGTCTTATTTTGAAACGATTTTGCAGGCGCTCTGCTGCTCAAGTGTTCGCACTTCTCCAAAGTGAATATACACTCTCCAGTGGGCAGCGACAATGCGTTTGCATGGCTGCTAAAAACTGCTAGCGAGCAATCAACTCAGAATGACCCCCATAGTGTATTGCAAGAAAATATCTGTAAATCCAATGGTACCGTAAGTGCGGTATATACTCGCACTTCTTTGCGGGGTGAGAACATCTCCCCTAAGTGAAGTCTGCCCTATGAATAGAGTTTGTGTGATCCCTGTGCAGCAGTCACAGAAAGGGTTCATCTCTGCAGTTTGTCACTCAAATTACATTGCTGCATTTTTTCTAGAAGTGGATCTGAGAGCTGTTACCCGCAGACCAGCTACAATAATTATCCTGGGTACTCACTAGACCAGTGGTTCTCAAACTGCACCCTGGGGTGCCTCAGGACACTTGCAGGGGTGCCTTGGATTGGTGGTCCAGGACCAATTCAAAATATTTATAGTTAGTGTTATAGGCAAAACCAGTGCTGTTGGCTGGCAATCATAACAGATGTGCACAAGCAGAAGCAAATCCTGTCCCCTACCAAAGGGCCAGTGCTAGGGTGTTTGGCGCCTCCCTGCAAACTATTAATTTGGGCCCTCTCTCCAATACTTAATAAAGGGACAGTGCGCTCCTTAAAAAAAGAAGGTGTGGTATCACAAGGAAGGGGCATGGCCACACAATAGCACCCCAAATCAAAATACGCCACACAGTAGCACTATCTTATTGTCATTACACCGCATGTAATAATAATAATAATAATAATAATAATAATACCCACAGTCGCAGTGCCCTTTATACACATAACCACCATATCAGTGCAGCTTACACACATAATGCCAACAGTAGCAGTGCCCCTTCTACACATGCCCACGGTGGCAATCCTTTACATGGCAAATATCAACCTGGTTTTGCCATGTAAAGGATTGCCACTTTAAAAAACAAACAATGAAAAAAAAAAAAAAACAACAGGAAAAAACACAAAATCTCTCACTTTCTGATTCTCACACCCTATTACATTCCTCCCTATATATTTAAATGTTTCTATTACTGTATGTTCCCTCTTCCCTTC
The DNA here is from genome assembly GCF_028390025.1 of Pseudophryne corroboree. Taxonomy (NCBI): domain Eukaryota; kingdom Metazoa; phylum Chordata; class Amphibia; order Anura; family Myobatrachidae; genus Pseudophryne; species Pseudophryne corroboree. The sequence goes on from NW_026970240.1 coordinate 21,991, forward strand.
TCCAAACTATACACATAATCTTTTAGTATTTCCAGGTAAGTTTTGTGATGTAGGCCATGCACAATTTTAGTTGCCCTAATGTATTTACAGCCTTCTGGAGATATGGCTTCTGGAACTGAACACAGGATTCTAAATGTGGCTGTACCAAGGACCTATACAGTGGCATTACAGGTTGAGTATCCCTTATCCAAAATGCTTGGGACCAGAGGAATTTTGGATATCGGATTTTTCTGTATTTTGGAATAATTGCATACCATAACGAGATATTATGGTGATGGGACCTAAATCTAAGCACAAAATGCATTTATGTTTCATATACACCTTATACACACAGCCTGAAGGTCATTTTAGCCAATATTTTTTATAACTTTGTGCATTAAACAAAGTGTGTGTACATTCACAGAATTCATTCATGTGTCATATACACCTTATACACACAGTCTGAAGTTCATTTAATACAATATTTTTAATAACTTTGAGTATTAAACAAAGTTTGTGTACACTGAGCCATCAAAAAACAAAGGTTTCACTATCTCAGTCTCACTCAAAAAAGTCCGTATTTCGGAATATTCCGTATTTCGGAATATTTGCATATGGGATACTCAACCTGTATTACTTTTTTCTGCTACTGGTTCTTTAACCTATGCAAACAAGCATCTGACTTGCCTTTCCTATTGCTTTGTTACATTGCTCACCTGAAATAGTAATACTTAGATAGCTTTCCTCTTGCCATTATAATGCCCTTAATATTATAGTTAGCCTTTGCATTTTTGAGACGTGTATGATTTTGCATTTTTTGGCATTAAATGTTGCCATGTTCTTGACCATTCCTCTAGTCCAGGGGCAGAACTGCCAGAGACAACGGAGTCAGTTGCCGCCGGGCTCCAGCCCTGAAGGGGCTCCAGCCCTAAAGGGGCTTCCTCCATTGCCCCCCGGCTGTTACGTGCCCTTCCTACTAAATAGACAAAGGCGCTACCAGCAGGGTCTCGCAGTTTGTACATTCCATGCCGTAACACCCTTCTTTCCACCTTTTTCAAGACCCAGCCCAGCAGCCTCGCCGCTGCCACCACCGCTAGCTGCAGCACTGCCAGCGGTGGGGTGCCCCTGCTTCTTCTCACACCACAGATAGCTGGGCAGCACTGCAACTGCCTGCCTGATTGCTCCGCCCCCTTCCGGCTCCCAAGCACCTCTGCTGCCCAGTGATCCAGTAGCCTGCTGCTAGGAAGAAGTGGCCGAGCTTCAGCAAGCGAGTCTGGACACTGGAGGAGGAAGCCATGATAACCAGATAATGGGGAGTGGAGAGCCAGTTCCAAGGTAATACTTTATACAGCTGGTTGAGATCCTGGTCGGTGGATATGGATTCCAAGAAAACCCTGGAGGTGCTTCCTTTCAAGGGAGACACTCTCTTTGGAGAAGACCTCAATAAGATTGTAGCTGATCTGGCTACTGCTAAAACAGCTTGCCTACCTCGTATGACTCCTACCACGCAGAAGGCTAAAAGTACTTTCCCTTGGCCCTTTCATCCCTCAGGTAAAGCGTACCCAAGGTCAGGCATACCCAAAGCAAGCTCATGCTTCCAGACCTGCCAAGCCCAGACTGAAGCAAGCCTGGGCTGCCCATCAGCCTGCTTCCAAAACGGACAAGCCTGCCGCATGACGGTGCAGGCCTCCCTCTGGGGGATCCCAGGGTGGGGGGCCCGACTTTTAGGTTTGGCATAGAAAGGTATAATTCTAAGCTAGAGAATTCTGTTTGGAGCTCACCTTGTACTTTGTGAAGAAATAATCAGCATTGTTGCTGAGCAGATACATGTAGTGTGTGGCTGCAAACTGCATGGATCTGCTGCGTTGTAATGCTGATACTTTTTTTTTTGCAAAGTACCAATAGCTTCATATAATGTTCACAATTTTTATGCAGGATCAAATAGCTCAATAGGTAGGGTGTTTGATTAGAATTCAACAGGTTATAGGTTTGAATCCTGGGTATGGTAGTTTGAGATGTGTTATTTAATAAAGTATGTTGTTCTGACTGCTGGGATATCATACTAAATAAATGGAGTTGATCAATTTTTTTTTTATTTTTTTTTTAAACTAGGGACAATTTCCAGATACTTTTCTTTATAACTGAGATTGCCCCCTGGAACTTCACATCAGTTGACAACTATGCATGAGTGGGCAGTGCTTGCTCTGGATCTGCCCACCCATTTATGTGCCGTCATAAAAGAAAGCACAACTGACAGTTATCCTGGGCGTACACTACACAATTATCTGTCAGGCTATCTATCCAGTCTGGATGGATGGAATGAAAATCTGGTAATGTATAGTAGCAAATGTCAATTAACCATTTGCTCCCAAACACTAGAAAAGTGGTCAAAAATGGTCATTACACAAATTGGTTAAACCCAAAATTTAACCAATTTGTTTAGGGGACCATGTTTGTCCATTTTCTAGTGTTTGAGAGTAAATCGTTGATGGTCATTTGCTCACATAGATAACCGGATTTCTATTCCAACCAGCCAGTGTTGGAGATATGGTCTGCCAGATTACATAATGCATACCAGAGCCATAACTAGACTTTTTGGTGCCCTGTGACAGAGAATTATATGCCCCCCCCCCTCCCCTCCCCATTTTTGCAATATGGACAAAAGGCGCATGCCTTGTGGGGAAGGGGCATAACAAGATTGGTCTCAGAGAAAGCACATGAGATATGAAGATATATCTAGTATACTTGACACTCAATGGTTTGTGGTATTGCCGGGGTGCCCTCCTTAAATGCATATACAGTCACACATGGCGTGTTTGTGCAAATGGCATATCAGCAGTCAGCACTAACTGGTGACATGCCATTTGTACAAGTAAGCCATGTGTGACTAATATATAAACATACTTTATTAAATAACACCTCAAACTATCATACCCAGGATTCAAATCTATAACCTGTTGAATTCTAATCAAACACCCTAGCCATTGAGCTACTTGATCCTGCATCTATTCTAACCTCCAAAAACAGATTCAGTTGCATTTTCCAGCGTGTTTTGTTTGCGCCTTTGCAAATGTCTTACATCGACAAACTTATTTAGTACTATTTTGCAAATAGGGTTACATTGTCGCAACATTGTGTTCCCTAATTGCTTGATTTTTTAAATGCAACAATTGATAAAGACACCTGATAATTGCTCTGTGGAGTGTTATTTTGTGTCTACTTCTTATCTACATTTAATTCCCTACCTCTAATCAAGGCATTTTTAAATGCTGGGGGCTGCCAGGACGTGAGGCCTACCTAGACTTTAGATCGGAATTTGAATGTACTTGTGAACTAACTTAATTTCCTACTTCTAAATTCATTCCAAAATTCACTACTTACATTAATCCTGTAGTTGGGCATTTTGAGCCTTCAATTGTGGGTATTGTTTTGTGTCCAGACCAGCAGCTGGTGGTGTGCATTTGCAGGAAAGGCATCGAAGACCTCCGATATGCTGCATCTCCTGATGTGTGTCTCCCTCAAGTGGCTGTCAGCAAATGCATGCTAGACACCCCATTCCAAGCTGATTGTGACATCACGGAACATGCATCATAGAACAGGCATGCTAGAATATGGGTCTTCAACCTGCGACCCTCCAGCTGCTGTGGAACTACATATACCAGCATGCCCTGCCTCAGTTTTAGCATACCTTAATAGCAAAACTGTGGCAGGGCATGCTGGGATGTGTAGTTTCACAGCAGCTGGAGGGCCACAGGATGAAGACCCATATGCTAGAGCCAAGCCGCAGGTACATTGAATGCTAGCAAGCTGAATGTTTAAATCCTTTTTGTTCCGCAGCATTCCAATGCGGAAGATTCCATGGAACCAGAGATTATTCCATTGAGAAGGACATGCTGCCTGGATGACTGCACTGTGCAAATTAAATCACGGAGCCAGTTGGCTTGTGGGTGGCTCTGGTGACTGGGTGGTTGGGTGGGCGGTGTGTCAGAGGTGGAGCACATGCAAATGAATGTGTATCATCCTGCTAGTGAGAGTGAAAACTCATGCAGGAGTGTGCCTGCTTGTCAGTGGGTTATGCACCTTGCCAGGCGTCAAATCTACATGGAGCAGCTGGAGGGGACAAGAGCAGGTTTGCAAAATATAGATAGAAGAGCATATATGCTGGCTCATTCTCCATGATTGTGTCAGCTTATGTTTTGGTGCACTGCCATTTTGGTTAAACGCAAGTGTAGTTGCTTCTCGCCCTTTTGGCTGTGATCTTGTATCGTGGTTGAAGAGTCTGCTGGAGGGATTGTTTTCTTCATTGACGAGAGACTGAAGATATTACAGGATGGAAGGCTTGGGAACACTATCTGTTTTTCAGTTGTGGAAGAGTTGAAAGACAGCTTTTCCTTGCCAATATCTCTCTTTTGCAAAGAGCTGCACATTGGAAAATTCAGGGCTATGCCGTGTAGATGAAGCACTAACAGGGGGCTTTAAAATTTTCATTCTAGTTTCCTTCGTTTGGGAGAAAAATGCAAAGGTACAAGACAGCTTTTCCTTGCCAATATCTCTCTTTTGCAAAGAGCTACGCATTGGAAAATTCAGGGCTATGCCGTGTAGATGATGGCCTAACAGGAGGCTTTAAAATTTTCTTTCTAGTGTCCTTCGTTTGGGAGAAAAATGCAAAGGTACAAGACAGCTTTTCCTTGCCAATATCTCTCTTTTGCAAAGAGCTACGCATTGGAAAATTCAGGGCTATACCGTGTAGATGAAGCACTAACAGGAGGCTTTAAAATTTTCATTCTAGTGTCCTTCGTTTGGGAGAAAAATGCAAAGGTAGCTTGTGCCATCGCCACTCTGCTCCTTGTGCCGCCTTGACGGTTTACATGAGCCACTGCGGTGACGTTGTCTGACTGGATCAGAACCGGTTGGTCGCAAAGTAAGGTCTCCGCTTGACGTAGGGCATTGTATATGGCCCCTAGTTTCAGGATGTTGATGTGAAGACAAGTCTCTTGACTTGACCAAAGCCCTTGGAAATTTCTTCCCTGTGTGACTGCTCCCCAACCTTGGAGGCTTGCATCTGTGGTCACCAGGATCCAGTACTGAATGCCGAATCTGCGTCACTCGAGAAGGTGAGCACTCTGCAGCCACCACAGGAGTGATACCCTGACCCTGGGGGACAGGGTGATCAACCAATGCATCTGTAAATGTGACCCAGACCACTTGTCCAGTAGGTCCCATTGGAAAGTATTCGCATGGAACCTGCCGAATGGAATGGCTTTGTATGATGCCACCATCTTTCCCAGGACTCGAGTGCAGTGATGCACTGACACAAGTTTTGGTTTCAATAGGTTCCTGACAAGAGTCATGAGTTCCTGGGCCTTTTCTATCGGGAGATAAACCCTCTTCTGGTCTGTGTCCAGAATCATGCCCAAGAAAGACAGACGAGTCGTAGGAACCAACTGCGACTTTGGGATATTGAAAATCCAGCCGTGTTGCTGTAACACTTTCAGTGAAAGTGATACGCTGTTCAGCAACTGCTCTCTTGATCTCGCTTTTATGAGATCGCTCAAGTACGGGATAATTGTGACACCTTGCTTGCGCAGGAAAACCATCATTTCCACCATTACCTTGGTGAAAATTCTCTGGGCCGTGGAGAGACCAAACAGCAACGTCTGAAATTGGCAATGACAGTCCTGTACCGCAAATCTGAGGTACGACTGATGAGATGGATAAATTTGGACATGAAGGTATGCATCCTGTACACAAATGCGGACAACAGGTGTCAAGCCGTGTGTTGCCTTTGTCAAGCTGTAATAAGTAGGGGTAAGGACGTTAACCACCTCAGAACATCCTCCCTTATACGTCACCTGCAGCGCATTAATCATAAGTCAGTGACAAGTTCAAAAACTTTGGATGACAGCGGAAGCAGTCCACTGACCACTAAATCCCTTCCTCTTGTAACCAATCTCCTGCAAACCACACCACCAACTCCCTCAGTGTCAATTTCCTCCTTAGACAGGAGAGCCAATAGTCCTGCAGGCCATGTCACTGGCAAGTCTGACGAGTCCTCTCCTGCCTGGGATTCCTCCGATGCCTCCTTGAGTGTAACGCCTACTGCTGCTGGCGCTGCTGTTGTTGCTGCTGGGAGTCGATCGTCATCCCAGAGGGGAAGTCGGAAGACCACTTGTACTACTTCCAGTAGGCAATTGACTGTCCAACAGTCCTTTGCGAGGAAGATGAAATATCACAGCAGTCATCCTGCTGCAAAGCGGATAACTCAGGTCTTGTCAGCCTGGGTGGTGAGAAACGTGGTTCCGGTATCCATCGTTAATTCAGAGGCAACTAGAGACTTGATTGAGGTACTGTGTCCCCGGTACCAAATGCCATCTAGGTTCCATTTCTCTAGGCAGGCGATACCGAAAATGTACACAGACCTCAGAAAAAGAGTCACCAGTGTCCTAAAAAATGCAGTTGTACCCAATGTCCACTAGTCCACATGTCCGTGGTTAAGTGGAGCAGGGCAGACTCAGGACTATATGACTGTGACAGCCCACTGGGTAGATGTATTGCCTCCCGCAGCAAGAACAGCAGCGGCGGCACCAGTAGCAGCATCTCGCAAATGCCAACTCGTTCCTAGGCAGGCTACGCTTTGTATCACCGCTTTCCATAAGAGGCACACAGCTGACAACCTCTTACGGAAACTGAGGAACATCATCGCAGAATGGCTTACCCCAATTTGACTCTCCTGGGGATTTGTGACATCGGACAACGCCACCAATATTGTGCGTGCATTACATCTGGGCAAATTCCAGCACGTCCCATGTTTTGCACATACATTGAATTTGGTGGTGCAGAATTATTTAAAAAACGACAGGGGCGTGCAAGAGATGCTGTCGGTGGCCCGAAGAATTGCGGGCCACTTTCTGCATTCAGCCACCGCGTGCCGAAGACTGGAGCACCACCAAACATTCCTGAACCTGCCCTGCCATCCTCTGAAGCAAGAGGTGGTAACGAGGTGGAATTCAACCCTCTATATGCTTCAGAGGATGGAGGAGCAGCAAAAGGCCATTCAAGCCTATACATCTACCCACGATATAGGCAAAGGAGGGGGAATGCACCTGACTCAAGCGCAGTGGAGAATGATTTCAACGTTGTGCAAGGTTCTGCAATCCTTTGAACTTGCCACACGTGAAGTCAGTTCAGACACTGCCAGCCTGAGTCAGGTCATTCCCCTCATCAGGCTTTTGCAGAAGAAGCTGGAGACATTGAAGGAGGAGCTAAAACAGAGCGATTCCGCTAGGCATGTGGGACTTGTGGATGGAGCCCTTAATTCGCTTAACCAGGATTCAATCTGTTGAAATCAGAGCAATAAATTTTGGCCACCGTGCTCGATCCTAGATTTAAAACCTACATTGTATCTCTCTTTCCTGCAGACACAAGTCTGCAGAGGTTCAAAGACCTGCTGGTGAGAAAATTGTCAAGTCAAGCGGAACGTGACCCGTCAACAGCTCCTCCTTCACATTCTCCCGCAACTGGGGGTGCGAGGAAAAGGCTAAGAATTCCGAGCCCACCCGCTGGCGGTGATGCAGGGCAGTCTGGAGTGAGTGCTGACATCTGGTCCGGACTGAAGGACCTGGCAACGATTACTGACATGTCGTCTACTGTCACTGCATATGATTCTGTCACCTTTGAAAGAATGGTGGAGGATTATATGAGTGACCGCATCCAGGTAGGCACGTCAGACAGTCCGTATGTATACTGGCAGGAAAAAGAGGCAATTTGGAGGCCCTTGCACAAACTGGCTTTATTCTACCTAAGTTGCCCTCCCTCCAGTGTGTACTCCAAAAGAGTGTTTAGTGCAGCCGCTCACCTTGTCAGCAATCGGCGTACGAGGTTACTTCCAGAAAATGTGGAGAAGATGATGATCATCAAAATGAATTATAATCAATTCCTCCGTGGAGACATTCACCAGCAATTGCCTCCAGAAAGTACACAGGGATCTGAGATGGTGGATTCCAGTGGGGACGAATTAATAATCTGTGAGGAGGGCGATGTACACAGTGAAAGGGGTGAGGAATCGGAGGATGATGAGGTGAACATCTTGCCTCTGTAGAGCCAGTTTGTGCAAGGAGAGATTGATTGCTTCTTTTTTGGTGGGGGTCCAAACCAACCAGTCATTTCAGTCAGCCGTGTGGCAGACCCTGTTGCTGAAATGATGGGTTTGTCAATGTTTTTCTTTTCAATCTAAGCCCCTGCAGTTTTTTGTAAGAATCTGCTTCGCTATGATGATCAACAAGTCACAAGGGCAAACACTCAGGGCTGGAGGCGTAGATCTTAGGACCAGCTGCTACAAGCATGGCAAAGGTGTCACTATCATTGGTGACACCCAGAAAGGCAGCGAGGGAGATTGTAATGCAGTGCGCGCAGATAAGCAGCGCAATGGTAAAATGGAGGCATGGTCTCATAGGTAGGGGTGTGGCCTGTTGGCCTGAATCTCCATTTTGTTTCTCCGGGTATCCCGGGGGTTGAGTGCTGCACCCGGGGACTAGTGTGTGAGTGGTGCTGGCTCCTGCACAGTGACAGAAACTGGGTGTTGCACGTAATGTCACAGTAAAACACCCATATTCTGTCACTGAAGAGGAGCCGGCACTTTGGTGTCACCCCCCTTGGCGGGTGACACTCGGGTGTGGGCCGCAACCCCGTTGTGATGCCACTGACCCATGGGAAGCTTTACGTGGCTTACCCATGTGTTAGTAGCCCCAAGCATCTTTTGTGTTAGTCCCTGAAGAAAAACTTCAAATATTTACAAATAAATTTTGTAATCAATGGGCCTAATTCAGTAAGGATTGCAAATTCTGCTAAGTAACAGAATTTGCAATCCTTTGGTTCGCATGCTGGGGCCACCCAGCATGCCGCCTCCCTTCTTGACCACGCTGAAATTGCAGTCGCAGTGCAGTTCAGCGTGATCATAAAAAATGGGTTAGCCTCCTGTTGGTGCAGACTGTATGTGTGCGCAGGAAGCCGCCACCATTTTTGTGATCGCAGCTGCTGCATGTGATGTCATGCAACCGCTCTGACCACGCCTCCTGTTTCTCCGTTGCCGACCCCATTTTGAAGCCCTGCCCACGCACCGCTCCATCTCCGACTTGGAAATGGAGTGTTGCTGACCCCCCCCCCCCCCCAGCACCGATTGACAGTCAGAGGCGATCGCATTAACTGCGGGGTGCCACAGAAAATGCAGGCGCATGCGTATGCTCTTAGCAATTTTTGCAGTTGGACTGCTTATTGCGATTGCAATCCAACCTGAATCAGGCTCTATTACCTATCACAATGCACTGCGGGTAGTACAAAATGGGGTTAATATAAGAGAAAACCCCCCAGAGCTGTGCTCCTTAACTGTCCCTGGTGGCTAGTGGAGCGGCTGCCCAGTAATCAGTGTCCACGCCAGTGCGCACATGGCCCGCCCCCTACAGCCACGCTGGATCACGGTATAGTGTGGGCACAGAAGTCCCTTACCTCCCTTTCATCAGCGGCCTCGTGATCCCGGAGGGCGGTGTGTGTGTGACTGACCTTAGGAAGAAACCGGAGCCTCCGCTGTAGTGACCCAGCAACCAGGGCGCGGGAGTATACTGCGCCGCTGGGAGTGATGGAGCTGCAGTAAAGATGTCTATTAGACCTAGCCTGCTGCAGCCCTTGTAGATTCTTATAAAAAAAAGTTCTTCTTTTCTTGTCAAAATTAATAGCTAAGAATAGGCTGCCTGAGGCAGCCCCCTCTTAAGTGTCCTGCTACTGAAGGCACCAACTACAAACTGAGCTCCCTGTTCATGGAAGCGAGGTTATAGAGGAGGGGGCGCTGAGCATCTTGGGAACAGTCAAAAGCTTTGAGCCTGTTGGTGCCTCAGATCAAGATCCTACTCTACACCCCAATGTGAATCCTTGTGGAGTCCAGTGTACCCCACAGAAGAAATGAATGTGTCACACCCATTGGCAGCAACATTAGAATAGCTGCTGATGGGCACAATTGAGAAAGGAAGGGGGGAAAACATTTGAATCCAGCACATATATGTAATTTGAATATGTAATTTGTACCTTCCTACTTTAAAATGTAATGGATGAACCTCACCCTGTGAGAACTATCTTCATTGTAGCCGTTTCTATTCATGTAATCTAAAATGTGGTGATATAGGGAATTGGTTACGCTTAATAGATGTATAGACCTACCCCTATATTCGTATAAATGTATATAGTTATATTTATCATTCCATTTATATATGGTTACAGTAGTGTCCTTATGTTATATGTTAATACAATATGTGATAAGGAAGAGTTGAGCATGCCATGAGGTATTTTCAGGACAATTATACCTCATGGTACATCAATTTTAGTTGATAAATATTACCGCTATCTGAAATGACCCCTTTCATCATTTAATATATATATATATATGTGTATATAATCTGCGGTACAAATGGATCTTTATGGGGACTGTATATAGATTTTCTTTAACTATGGTAGTGCCTCATCAAACAGCAGGGCACGAGGAACTTTTGAAAACAGCTCGTGCTGTCGGCGGGAAAGAGGAGGCTTCACGAGGACTGGGACTGGTCTCGTGGCCCCTGGGGCTCCTGTATAAAAAGGGGAGCTGAAGCGCTGAAAAGGGACTTGTGTGTGCGCCTCTGAGGGAGACACAGCTGCCTCTCCCTGCCCGCCGCTAAGAGCTGTGCTGTAAACATTGGCGGCGCAGTGGAGATGGTGTGGCTCCCTAACGAGCGAAAGCACACTGAATAAAAGGAAGATCTCCAGCGGCTAGCGAGAGCCGTGAAGAGCGGAGATCCGAGAAACCTAAAGACCGGCACGGCTAGCAGAGCCGGAGAGCTGGGGGAGCAGTTACCAGTGCGGCTGATGATAGCCGTGAAGAAGCGGAGATCAGGGACATCAGTGACTGGTGACCGCAGCATCCGTGACCAGCAGAGCAGCGGCGGCCAGCGGGGCCGTGAAGATCAGAGGGATTCTGGTGAGCAGAGCCCGAGAGCCGGGGGAGCAGTTACCAGTGCGGCTGATGATAGCCGTGAAGAAGCGGAGATCAGGGACATCAGTGACTGGTGACCGCAGCATCCGTGACCAGCAGAGCAGCGGCGGCCAGCGGGGCCGTGAATATCAGAGGGATTCTGGTGAGCAGAGCCCGAGAGCCGGGGGAGCAGTTACCAGTGCGGCTGATGATAGCCGTGAAGAAGCGGAGATCCGGGACAGCCGTGACTGGTGACAGCAGCGTCCGTGATCAGCAGAGCAGCGGCGGCCAGCGGGGCCGTGAAGAACAGAGGAATCCGGGTGAGCAGTGACCGTCCAGAGCAGCGGCGGCCAGCGGGGCCGTGAAGAACAGAGGAATCCGGGTGAGCAGTGACCGTCCAGAGCAGCGGCGGCCAGCGGGGCCGTGAGGAACAGAGGAATCCGGGTGAGCAGTGACCGTCCAGAGCCGCGGCGGCCAGCGGGGCCGTGAAGATCAGAGGAATCCGGGTGAGCAGAGACCTTCCTGAGCAGCGGCGGCTGGCAGAGCGGTGCAGATATCAAGTATCCGCAGAGCAGTATCTAGAGGCAGCATATAAGAAGTAAGGACCGGTCCACCAATGAGAGGCTATCTGGGCTATCCTCCTTTGATATTGTGAATGTCAGGAGGCATTCACGGAAGACACCAGAGGTCTGTAACGGTTAATTATTTATCAGCACTCATTTACTACAAACATTACTCCAGGCACACTATCCTACTATATAGATACTGGACAGGCACTTGACTTTAGTTATCATCTACTCTTAGTTATACTGCTCTGAACTAACTTAACTTTGTACATGGCAAATTCATACAACTGGCCATAACTAGTGGAGATAACATACCCTCTGTCAGGAAGATAAATATTTATAATTTTACTAACACAGATGGATGGCTCCTGTTATAATAGGTTCTTACTACACAGTTAGAACTATACCAGCTCAGGATGATTTAACTACAGCACAAATCAGACTTAAAGCAACCAAAGGCCACTGGCAAGTCTAGACAGAGAGGACACAGCTTGATTCTTTTATTGCAACTTTATTATAACGCATGTCTGCTGGATACTTTGTTTAAACCGCAAGAGGAAAGGCTTTATTAGTTTACTGCCTCATTGTACTACAGGGATTATTTAGCTACAGTTACAATATATTCTCTTAAAACAAGAGTGTTAACATAAACTGTATCATCAGAGTGTCAACTGCATTATTTTACAACAAAGAAGACAGGGAGATATTCAAAATACTACTACTACACTAACCTGGATATAATATATAATTGATTCTGTACAGAAAACAATCAGAAAACTGTTATATATGCATATATAAGTCACCAAATCTTTGCTAAAGGAAGAAGGACTTAGGATATCTAACATTTGCATTGAAAAGAAGCCAAAACTCTGATTGGACCATATTAAATTGTTTGCTTAGAATGGTATATATATATGTATGTGGTTATTTATGTCTATGTGTGTGTCTATAGATATATATATATATATACATATAGATATAAGGTAAATGTACTTGACCTATTATATACTACAATGTTATGTATTTTTGTCAGTATATTTAATATAAAAAATTCTAAGAATGTATATGAAATATAAATTAATATTTATATAGTGTAGTATAATATTAATATAAAAATATAGATATATATATATATATATATATATATATATATTTTTATGTGAGTGGTTATTTATATATATGTAAACATTATAATTAATTGAAAATATGGAGTAAACTACTTACCTGCTAATTTGGTGTGATAATTGAGAAGTCGATTAACAACAGATCCTTTCCACCAATCTGCAACATAAAGAGAAATAATATATGAAGAAGCATTGTTTAATTAGTTTATTCAGATATAAATCATATAGACAGGGTGTTCCCAAGTCTACCCTGAGCCTAAATTCAATGTTATTGGATAGGAGAAATACTTGGGTGGAGGCACAACATTTTATGTAATATATATATATATATAGGAATAGATATAATTAAATAAAACCCCAATTGATCAGGGTTACATCATGATCAAGAGATCTCATACGCAAGAAAAGCATGTGCTGGGATAGGGCTGTGGTGGGCGGCTGCTCGGGCACACACCCGTCAAGTTAAGGAGATTCAACTGAGGAAGCACAAGGGAACTGCAGGGAGACCACATATTTTCAGATGAACATGAGAGGGCGGAAAGCTGCCTAATACTGAAGCACCCTCAAACATCAAACCATATGCAACAACTAGTACAAGCATTCCTGGGGAAAGGTCTGCAGCAGACGGATTTGCATACAGTGATGTCATCCAAGCAATGGGCATAGTTGGCTGCAACCCTCGTCTGCATATGAAAAGAGAAAATGGTCACGCAGGGCATGGCGGCCTTTGTGGGGTTGCGCTTGGATGACCCCTAGATCGCTTTATACACCCCCATCAGTGTGGGGCTCATGTTGGCCATGCCCAAGCCCCTGAAGCATTCAAGCTGATTTCTTGCAGCAGCTGGACCCAGTAACAGCTCCAGAGTTGCTCTACAAGACAAGTAAAAGGGTGTGAGCCCTGCAGCACCACCTGTAGTTTGCATACACACATATATAGGACAGCATCTCTTATATGCCCCAGGGGCAATAAAATAGTAGCCTTATCTAGGGTATCCGTCCATGCCGCTACAGCACTACACACCCAGGCCGACGCAATTGCCGGTCTGAGTAAGGTACCTGAATGTGTATAAATGGACTTCAGGGTAATCTCCTGTTTGCGGTCAGCAGACTCTTTGAGGGTAGCCGTATCCTGGGACGGGAGGGCTACCTTCTTGGATAAGCGTGTTAATGCTTTGTCCACCCAAGGGGAGGATTCCCATCGTAACCTATCCGTTGATGGGAAAGGGGAATCCTTTTGGAAATCTGCAGGAGATTCCCAAGCTTTTTCACATAACTCGTTCAGCTCGTGTGAGGGGGGAAAGGTTACCTCAGGCTTCTTTCCCTTGTACATATGTACCCTCTTGTCAGGGACAGGGGGCTCCTCTGTGATGTGCAAAACATCTTTTATTGCCATAATCATATATCAAATGTATTTTGCCAATTTTGGCTGTAACTTTGCATCATCGTAATCGACACTGGAGTCAGAATCCGTGTCGGTATCTGTGTCAACAATCTGGATAGTGGGCGCTTATGAGACCCTGACAGTCCCTGCGACATAGGATTAGGCATTGGTTGAGACCCTGACTGTCCCAAAGCTTCTGCCTTGTCTAATCTTTTGTGCAATGAGTTTACACTAGCATTTAAAACATTCCACATATCCATCCAATCAGGTGTCGGCGGAGACACCACGTTCATTTGCTCCCGCTCCTCTCTAATATAGCCTTCTTCCTCAGACATGTCGACACACGCGTACCGACACACCACACACACAGGGAATACTTTTACTGAAGACATTTCCCCCACAAGGCCCTTTGGAGAGACAGAGAGAGAGTATGCCAGCACATACCCCAGCGCTATATAACCCAGGAATAGCACAGTAACTTAATGTTTGAACAATCGGTGAGGGGGAACATCTTGAAACCCCAGTTTGTACCCTTGGGACACTATTTGTAAAACACACGAGTCCATGTCCGAATGAATCCAGAACTGACTGAAGAGTTTTAGACGTGCCCCCACTGGTGCGGGCTCCTGCAAGAGAGCCCCAGCGTCATGCAGTGGATTTGGCAGAAGCAGAGGATGATCTCTGCTCCTGCGATCTTGAAGAGGATGCAGACCTCTTCTCTCTTCTCCTTCCTCTACCTGCAAAGAAAGGGGAATCTTAACTTCTTGCATATCTATTGGGCCGAAATGACTGCATCAGATAATGATGCGTCTTCATCCGTTGGGAGGGAACATAGGGCAAGAAGGTTGACTTACCTGCGGGAGCTGCCGAGATCAAATTAACTAGGCAGTCACCAAACAAGGCTTCACCTTCATAGGGAAGAGACTCCCTTTCTTCTTGGAGTCAGCATCAGCATTCTCTTGGTGAATCCACAATGCCCTCCTATCCGACACTGCCATGAAATTGGCCCGTGAACTCAAGAGTCCTATATCCCTTGCAGTCTCACGTAAGTATGCTGCAGTGTCCTTGATATGATACAACGTAAGGAGTATCCCATCTCTCCAGGGTATCTATATCGGATGACAAGGTATTCGACCAATTCTTGAATACTACTACTCACCCATGCACATGTAATGGCAGGTCTAAGTAATGTACCCGTGGTTACATAACTAGAAATAATGTAGCTTCCTGCATACGATCCGCTGGATTTGTGACAGGGCCCCGTGCAGAACAGGGGGTGACTCCCACTTTATTCTGTCCGCGGCGGGAAATGAATAAACAACCAGAATCCTTTTGGGGATTTGAAACCATCTTGTCGAGCTGGCCCAGACTTTCTCAAACAGAGATGGAGGAACGTTACATCAGCTTTCATTATATATCTATATATACATACATATAGACCCCTTTGTCAGGAACAGCAGGGTCTTCAGTGATTTTAATATGTCCTTAATATCCACAATCATGTACTGAATGCTCCTTGCCAATATTGGATCTAATCAGGAAACATTATGGTCGACATAAGTATCAGTATCCGTGTCAGTATCAGTGTGTAGTAACTGGGCAAAATAACATTTTTGCGACCCAGCGGGGCCTGAGGGAAAAGAAACATAGCCATGAATATCACATCTATTCTCTACGTCTGTGTCTGGGACACAGATTTATCCAACCTTACTCTGATATTACTGAAACATTTACCCAGTCAGTTATTGGTGGTGCCAACAGGGCCACCATCATATGTCTGCATTCCTAATATAGTTTCCTCTTGGGAAAAAAATTCAGCCACCGACATGTTGACACACATATACCAAGTACCCACAGACACACCGGCTTATGGGGGACAGACCGTCAGTAAATCTGTCAGAGGGACACAGGATTTTTCAGCTCACAATCCAGCGCCAAAAGTACACAGTCTGGGAAATAATAAACTCTATAGTGATAGACTTGTAATGCTCTAAAGATGTTCTGGTGAGGTGAGGAAGAAGCCCCGCCGCTGTAATGGCGCGTATCTGTCCCGCTCAGAAATAATTAATTACGCTAGTGGGGTAAGGACAGTGCCCAGGCACTAATGTCCACTTTTTCCAGCCTTTTGTGAGGAATTTATGCTGCCCAGGGTGCCCCCCCCCCCGTGCCCTGCACCCTGCAGTGCCTGTGTTTGTGTGTGAGCATGGCGCGCAGCGTTCCGCTCGCTGCTCGGTACCTCAGAATGCCGTCACTGAAGAAGAAGTCTTCTGTTCTTCTGCTACTCACCTGTCTTCTGGCTCTGTAAGGGGGTGACGGCAGGCTGCGGGAGTGTGCATCTAGGCGTACCCAGCGATCAGCACCCTCAGGAGCTAATGGTGTCCTGTCAGCCTGAAGCAGAGCCATTGAACTCACTAGAAGTTGGTCATACTTCTCTCCCCTAAGTCCCACGAAGCAGGGAGACTGTTGCCAGCAGCCTCCCTGAAAATAAAAAAAACTAACAAGTCTTTTCAGAGAAACTCAGTAGAGCTCCCCTGTAGTGCATCCAGTATCACTGCGCACAATACTAAAACTGGAGTCTGGAGGAGGGTCATAGAGGGAGGAGACAGTTCACACCCTTTGAAAGTCTTAAAGTGCCCATGTCTCCTGCGGATCCCGTCTATACCCCATGGTTCTTAATGTGACCCCAGCATCCTCTAGGACGTATGAGAAAACAAATAACGCACACACGAGGAGGAGAGAACTAAGGAAGCTATAAGGAGAAGAGGGGAGGGAGGGGGGGTTGAAAGGTAAGGTAGTAAAGGCATATTGGATAAACTACAACCTTATACATATTCATTAATGTACCAGTAGTTAGAAGTAGAAGAGCTCTAACAGAAACCACAAAGCTTATCTAAAGCCACACCACACTGGATATGCCCAATCTCATTTGATTTTTGAAGCAAAGCAGTATTGGACTTTGTTAATACATGGATGGGAGACTGCTTGGTAGTATCAGATTCTTTAGGTGTTTTTAAACTACCAACACCATTTTCTTGGTACATTTAATTTTTACATGTATTCTTTTATGTACCAGAAGTTAGAAGTAGAAGAGCTGTAACAGAAACCACCAGCTCATCTACAGCCACAGCACACTGGATTTGCCCAATCTCTCCTGATCATGGAAGCTGAGCAGTGTTGGTCCTGGTTTTAGTACTTGGATGGGAGACCACAAGGAAATACCAGGAGCTGTGTGTATTTTTACAATACTAACACCGTTCTCTTGATGCATTCCATTTTGAAACATTGGGGCAGATCTATTAAGCCTGGTGAACTGATAAAGTGCAAGGTGATAAAGTACCAGCCAGTCAGCTCCTAACTGTCATTTTTCAAACCCAGCCTGTGACATGGCAATTAGGAGCTGATTGGCTGGTACTTTATCACCATGCAAATTATCATTTCACCAGGTTTAATAAATCGGCTGCTTACTCATTTATGTACGAGTAGTTAGAAGTAGAAGAACTCTAACAGAAACCACTAAGCTCATCTACAGCCACACCACACTGTATATGCCCAATATCACCTGATTTTGGGCCTGGTTTGTTCTTGGATGTGAGACCACCTGGGAATACCAGGTGCTGTAGGTAGTTTTATACTACCAACACCGTTCTCTTGATGCATTATATTTTGAAACTTATTCATTGATGTACCAGTAGTTAGAAGTAGAAGTTAGAAACAGCAAAAATCATCTACAGCCGCATCACACTGGATATGTCCAATCTCATCTGATGTTGGAAGCTAAGCAGTGTTGTGCCTGGTTAGTTTTTGGATCTCAGGTCCTGCCTTCTGGTTTGGCCACGGCACCTCGGAAATTCACCAAGGTCATGGCCGTGATGACGACCCTTCACCATCGGTGGACCAGGGAGGAATCTCTCCTCCCGATAAACATTCTGGAATTGCGGGCAGTGTTCAATTCATTGACACTGGCCCTGCCTCTAGTACAGAACAGGCCTGTTCAAGTACAATCGGACAACGACACCACGGTAGTGTACACAAATCATCAAGGCGGCACTCGAAATTGCATGGCAAAGCTAAAAGTATCAAAAATCCTCAGTTGGGTAGAACGTCATCTGCCAGCAATATCGGCAGTGTTCATTCCCGGAGTCCTCAACTGGGAAGCGGATTTCCTCAGTCGTCAGTACGTTCACGCTGGAGAGTGGAGAGGCCGCAGCAGAAATGTCTGCACTGGTGTCAGTAGGTGACTGAGGCAGGGATGACTGGGAGATAGTGGGTGACTGAAGCATGTATGACTGGGAGATAGTGGGTGACTGAGGCCGGGGTGACTGGGAGATAGTCAGTGACTAAGGCAGGGGTGATAGGGATATAGTGGATGACTGTGGCAGGGGTGACAGGGACAGTAGGAGACTGAGGCAGGGGTGACAGGGATAGTGGGTGACTGAGGCAGGGGTGATAGGGTGACAGTGGGTGACTGAGGCAGAGGTGACAGGGATAGTGGGTGACTGAGGTAGGGGTGATATGGAGATAGTGGTTGACTGAGGCAGGGGTGACAGAGATAGTGGGTGACTAAAGCAGGGGTGACTGGTATAGTAGGTGACTGAGGCAGGGGTCGCAGGTATAGTGGTTAACTGAGGCAGCGGTGACTGGGAGATAGTGGGTAACTGGGGCAGGGGTGACAGGGAAAGTGTGTGACTCAGGCAGGGGTGATAGGGAGATAGTGGGCAGCAGATCACTGCCTCGCTGACAGCAGCACATCCCTGCTTCACTGACAGCAGCACATCCCTGCCTCATTGACAGCAGCACATACCTGCCTCACTTATAGCAGCACATCCCTGCCTCACTGGCAGCAGCAGATCCCTGCCTCACTGGCAGCAGCAGATCACTGCTTCACTGACAGCAGCACATCCCTGCCTCACTGGCAGCAGCAGATCCCTGCCTTACTGACAGCTGTATTCAGACCTGATCTCTGCTGTGCATATTCACACAACAGGAGATCAGGTCTGAAGTGTGTGTGTGTGTGTGCTGGTGCCGCAGTGCACCGGCACATGCCAGAGATGCGATCAGCATCTCTGCCCAGTGAGCGCCTCTGCCAACACATACTTATCTTGCATATGAGATCTCTTGATCATGAAGATAGTTCTCACAGGGTGAGGTTCATCCATTACATTTTAAAGTAGGAAGGTACAAATTACATATTCAAATTACATATATGTGCTGGATTCAAATGTTTTTCCCCCTTCCTTTCTCCATTGTGCCCATCAGCAGCTATTCTAATGTTGCTGCCAATGGGTGTGACACATTCATTTCTTCTGTGGGGTACACTGGACTCCACAAGGATTCACATTGTGGTGTAGAGTAGGATCTTGATCTGAGGCACCAACAGGCTCAAAGCTTTTGACTGTTCCCAAGATGCTCAGCGCCCCCTGCTCTATAACCTCGCTTCCATGAACAGGGAGCTCAGTTTGTAGTTGGTGCCTTCAGTAGCAGGACACTTAACAGGGGGCTGCCTCAGGCAGCCTATACTTAGCTATTAATTTTGACAAGAAAAGAAGAACTTTTTTTATAAGAATGTACAAGGGCTGCAGCAGGCTAGGTCTAATAGACATCTTTACTGCAGCTCCATCACTCCCAGCGGCGCAGTATACTCCCGTGCCCTGGTTGCTGGGTCACTGCAGCGGAGGCTCCGGTTTCTTCCTAAGGTCAGTCACACACACACCGCCCTCCGGGATCACGAGGCCGCTGATGAAAGGGAGGTAAGGGGCTTCTGTGCCCACACTATACCGTGATCCAGCATGGCTGTAGGGGGCGGGCCGTGTGCGCACTGGCGTGGACACTGATTACTGGGCAGCCGCTCCACTAGCCACCAGGGACAGTTAAGGAGCACAGCTCTGGGGGGTTTTCTCCTATATTAACCCCATTTTGTACTACCTGCAGTGCATTGTGATAGGTAATAGAGCCTGATTCAGGTTGGATTGCAATCACAATAAGCAATCCAACTGCAAAAATTGCTAAGAGCATACGCATGCGCCTGCATTTTCTGTGACTGTCAATCGGTGCGGGGGGGGGGGGGGGGTCAGCAACACTCCATTTCAAAGTCGGAGATGGAGCGGTGCGGGGGCAGGGCTTCAACGGAGAAACAGGAGGCGTGGTCAGAGCGGCTGCATGACATCACATGCAGCCGTTGCGATCACAAAAATGGTGGCGGCTTCCTGCGCACACGTACAGTCTGCACCAACAGGAGGCTAACCCATTTTTTATGATCACGCTGAACTGCACTGAGACTGCAATTTCAGCGTGGTCAAGAAGGGAGGCGGCATGCTGGGTGGCCATGCCCTGTGATGGGTGGCCCCAGCATGCGAACCAAAGGATTGCAAATTCTGTTACTTGGCAGAATTTGCAATCCTTACTGAATTAGGCCATTGATTACAAAATTGTAAACAATATTTGAAGTTTTTCTTCAGGGACTAACACAAAAGATGCTTGGGGCTACTAACACATGGGTAAGCCACGTAAAGCTTCCCATGGGTCAGTGGCATCACAACGGGGTTGCGGCACACACCCGAGTGTCACCCGCCAAGTGGGGTGACACCAAAGTGCCGGCTCTTCTTCAGTGACAGAATATGGGTGTTTTACTGTGACATTACGTGCAACACCCAGTTTCTGTCACTGTGCAGGAGCCAGCACCACTCACACACTAGTCCCCGGGTACAGCCCCCAACCCCCGGGATACCCGCAGCAACAAAATGGTGATTCAGGCCACGCCCCTACCTATGAGACCATGCCTCCTTTTTACCATTGCGCTGCTTATCTGCGCGCACTGCATTACAATCTCCCTCGCCGCCTCTCTGTGTGTCACCAGTGATAGTGACACCTCTGCCATGCTTGTAGCAGCTGGTCCTAAGATCTACGCCTCCAGCCCTGAGTGTTTTCCCTTGTGACTTGTTGATCATCATTGCGAAGCAGATGCTTACAGAAAACTGCAGGGGTTTAGATTGAAAAGAAAAACATTGACGAACCCATCATTTCAGCGACAGGGTCTGCCACACGACTGACTGAAATGACTGGTTGGTTTGGGCCCCCACCAAAAAAGAATCAATCAATCTCTCCTTGCACAAACTGGCTCTACAGAGGCAAGATGTCCACCTCATCATCCTCCGATTCCTCACCCCTTTCACTGTGTACATCCCCCTCCTCACAGATTATTAATTCGTCCCCACTGGAATCCACCATCTCAGATCCCTGTGTACTTTCTGGAGGCAATTGCTGGTGAATGTCTCCACGGAGGAATTGATTATAATTAATTTTGATGATCATCATCTTCTCCACATTTTCTGGAAGTAACCTTGTACGCCGATTGCTGACAAGGTGAGCGGCCGCACTAAACACTCTTTCGGAGTACACACTGGAGGGAGGGCAACTTAGGTAGAATAAAGCCAGTTTGTGCAAGGGCCTCCAAATTGCCTCTTTTTCTCCACCATTCTTTCAAAGGTGACAGAATCATATGCAGTGACAGTAGACGACATGTCAGTAATCGTTGCCAGGTCATTCAGTCTGGACCAGATGTCAGCACTCACTCCAGACTGCCCTGCATCACCGCCAGCGGGTGGGCTCGGAATTCTTAGCCTTTTTCTCGCACCCCCAGTTGCGGGAGAATGTGAAGGAGGAGCTGTTGACGGGTCACGTTCCGCTTGACTTGACAATTTTCTCACCAGCAGGTCTTTGAACCTCTGCAGACTTGTGTCTGCCGGAAAGAGAGATACAATGTAGGTTTTAAATCTAGGATCGAGCACGGCGGCCAAAATGTAGTGCTCTGATTTCAACAGATTGAATCCTGGTTAAGCAAATTAAGGGCTCCAGCCACAAGTCCCACATGCCTAGTTGAATCGCTCTGTTTTAGCTCCTCCTTCAATGTCTCCAGCTTCTTCTGCAAAAGCCTGATGAGGGGAATGACCTGACTCAGGCTGGCAGTGTCTGAACTGACTTCACGTGTGGAAAGTTCAAAGGGTTGCAGAACCTTGCACAACGTTGAAATCATTCTCCACTGCGCTTGAGTCAGGTGCATTCCCCCTCCTTTGCCTATATCGTGGGCAGATGTATAGGCTTGAATGGCCTTTTGCTGCTCCTCCATCCTCTGAAGCATATAGAGGGTTGAATTCCACCTCGTTACCACCTCTTGCTTCAGATGATGGCAGGGCAGGTTCAGGAATGTTTGGTGGTGCTCCAGTCTTCGGCATGCGGTGGCTGAAGGCAGAAAGTGGCCCGCAATTCTTCGGGCCACCGACAGCATCTCTTGCACGCCCCTGTCGTTTTTTAAATAATTCTGCACCACCAAGTTCAATGTATGTGCAAAACATGAGACGTGCTGGAATTTGCCCAGATGTAATGCACGCACAATATTGGTGGCGTTGTCCGATGTCACAAATCCCCAGGAGAGTTCAATTGGGGTAAGCCATTCTGCGATGATGTTCCTCAGTTTCCGTAAGTGGTTGTCAGCTGTGTGCCTCTTATGGAAAGCGGTGATACAAAGCGTAGCCTGCCTAGGAACGAGTTGGCAATTGCGAGATGCTGCTACTGGTGCCGCCGCTGCTGTTCTTGCTGCGGGAGGCAATACATCTACCCAGTGGGCTGTCACAGTCATATAGTCCTGAGTCTGCCCTGCTCCACTTAACCACAGACAAGTGGACATTGGGTACAACTGCATTTTTTAGGACACTGGTGACTCTTTTTCTGAGGTCTGTGTACATTTTCGGTATCGCCTGCCTAGAGAAATGGAACCTAGAGGGTATTTGGTACCGGGGACACAGTACCTCAATCAAGTCTCTAGTTGCCTCTAAATTAACAATAGATACCGGAACCACGTTTCTCACCACCCAGACCTGAGTTATCCGCTTTGCAGCAGGATGACTGCTGTGATATTTCATCTTCCTCGCAAAGGACTGTTGGACAGTCAATTGCTTACTGGAAGAAGTACAAGTGGTCTTCCGACTTCCCCTCTGGGATGACGATCGACTCCCAGCAGCAACAACAGCAGCGCCAGCAGCAGTAGGCGTTACACTCAAGGATGCATCGGAGGAATCCCAGGCAGGAGAGGACTCGTCAGACTTGCCAGTGACATGGCCTGCAGGACTATTGGCTCTCCTGTCTAAGGAGGAAATTGACACTGAGGGAGTTGGTGGTGTGGTTTGCAGGAGCTTGGTTACAAGAGGAAGGGATTTAGTGGTTAGTGGACTGCTTCCACTGTCATCCAAAGTTTTTGAACTTGTCACTGACTTATGATGAATGCGCTGCAGGTGACGTATAAGGGAGGATGTTCCGAGGTGGTTAACGTCCTTATCCCTACTTATTACAGCTTGACAAAGGCAACACACGGCTTGACACCTGTTGTCCGCATTTGTGTACAGGATGCATACCTTCATGTCCCCATTTATCCACCTCATCAGGCGTAACTCAGATTTGCGGTACAGGACTGTCATTGCCAATTTCAGACGTTGCTGTTTGGTCTCTCCATGGCCCTGAGAATTTTCACCAAGGTAATGGCGGAAATGATGGTGCTCCTGTGCAAGCAAGGTGTCACAATTATCCCGTACTTGGGCGATCTCATAAAAGCGAGATCAAGAGAGCAGTTGCTGAACAGCGTATCACTTTCACTGAAAGTGTTACAGCAACACGGCTGGATTCTCAATATCCCGAAGTCGCAGTTGATTCCTACTACTCGTCTGTCTTTCTTGGGCATGATTCTGGACACAGACCAGAAGAGGGTTTATCTCCTGATAGAAAAGGCCCAGGAACTCATGACTCTTGTCAGGAACCTATTGAAACCAAAACAGGTGTCAGTGCATCACTGCACTCGAGTCCTGGGAAAGATGGTGGCATCATACGAGGCCATTCCATTCGGCAGGTTCCATGCGAGGACTTTCCAATGGGACCTACTGGACAAGTGGTCCGGGTCACATTTACAGATGCATTGGTTGATCACCCTGTCCCCCAGGGTCAGGGTATCACTCTTGTGGTGGCTGCAGAGTGCTCACCTTCTCGAGGGACGCAGATTCAGCATTCAGGGCTGGATCCTGGTGACCACAGACGCAAGCCTCCAAGGTTGGGGAGCAGTCACACAGGGAAGAAATTTCCAAGGTCTTTGGTCAAGTCAAGAGACTTGTCTTCACATCAACATCCTGGAACTAAGGGCCATATACAATGCCCTACGTCAAGCGGAGACCTTACTTTGCGACCAACCGGTTCTGATCCAGTCAGACAACGTCACCGCAGTGGCTCATGTAAACCGCCAAGGCGGCACAAGAAGCAGAGTGGCGATGGCACAAGCCACCAGAATTCTTCGCTGGGTGGAGAATCACGCAAGCGCACTGTCAGCAGTGTTCATTCCGGGAGTGGACAACTGGGAAGCAGACATCCTCAGCAGACACGACCTACATCCGGGAGAGTGGGGACTTCATCAGGAAGTCTTTGCACAGATTACAAGTCGGTGGGAACTGCCACAGATAGACATGATGCCGTCCCGGCTCAACAAAAAGCTACAGAGGTATTGCGCAAGGTCAAGAGACCCTCAGGCAGTAGCTGTAGACGCCCTAGTGACACCGTGGGTGTTCCGGTCGGTCTATGTATTTCCTCCTCTTCCTCTCATACCCAAGGTGTTGAGGATAATAAGACAAAGAGGAGTGAGAACAATCCTCATTGTTCCAGATTGGCCACGGAGGACCTGGTATCCGGATCTGCAGGAAATGCTCACAGAAGATCTGTGGCCTCTCCCTCTAAGACAGGACCTGTTGCATCAGGGGCCCTGTCTGTTCCAAGACTTACCGCGGCTGCATTTGACGGCATGGCGGTTGAATGCCGGATCCTAGCATTCCGGTTGAGGTCATCCCTACGCTGATAAAGGCTAGGAAGGATGTAACGTTAAAACATTACACCGTATATGGCGAAATTATGTTTCTTGGTGTGAGGCCAGGAATGCTCCTACGGAAGAATTCCATCTGGGCCGTTTCCTTCACTTCCTACAAACTGGAGTGAATTTGGGCCTAAAATTAGGCTCTATTAAGGTCCAGATTTCAGCCTTATCCATTTTCTTTCAAAAAGAATTGGCTTCTCTTCCAGAAGTTCAGACTTTTGTAAAAGGAGTGCTGCATATTCAGCCTCCTTTTGTGCCTCCGGTGGCACCTTGGGACCTTAACGTGGTGTTAAGTTTTCTAAAATTACACTGGTTTGAACCACTTAAAACAGTGGAGTTAAAATATCTCACATGGAAGGTGGTCATGTTATTAGCCTTGGCTTCGGCTAGGCGAGTGTCGGAATTAGCGGCTTTGTCACATAAAAGCCCATATTTGGTATTCCATGTGGATAGAGCGGAATTGCAGACCCGTCCTCAATTCCTACCAAAAGTGGTCTCATCTTTTCATATGAACCAACCTATTGTGGTGCCTGTGGCTACGCGTGACTTGGAGGATTCCGAGTTACTTGATGTGGTTAGGGCTTTGAAAATTTACGTGGCCAGGACGGCTAGAGTCAGGAAAACTGAAGCGCTGTTTGTCCTGTATGCAACCAACAAGATTGGTGCCCCTGCTTCAAAGCAGGCTATTGCTCGCCGGATTTGTAACACGATTCAGCAAGCGCATTCTATGGCTGGATTGCAGTTACTGAAATCGGTCAAGGCCCATTCCACGAGGAAAGTGGGCTCTTCTTGGGCGGCTGCCCGAGGGGTCTCGGCACTACAGCTGTGTCAAGCTGCTACTTGGTCGGGTTCACACACCTTTGCAAAATACTATAAGTTTGATACCCTGGCTGAGGAGGAACTCATGTTTGCTCAATCGGTGCTGCAGAGTCATCCGCACTCTCCCGCCCGTTTTGGAGCATTGGTATAATCCCCATGGTCCTTACGGAGTCCCCAGCATCCTCTAGGACGTTAGAGAAAATAAGATTTTAAACCTACTGGTAAATCTTTTTCTCGTAGTCCGTAGATGATGCTGGGCGCCCGTCCCAAGTGCGGACTACTTCTGCAATACTTGTATATAGTTATTGCTTCAATAAGGGTTATGTTATAGTTGCATCGGTCCTGCACTGATGCTATGTTGTTTTTTCATACTGATAACTGGGTAGTTTATCACAAGTTATACGGTGTGATTGGTGTGGCTGGTATGAATCTTGCCCTGGATTAACAAAATCCTTTCCTCATACTGTCCGTCTCCTCTGGGCACAGTTTCTCTAACTGTGGCATAGAGGGAGGAGCCAGTGCACACCCAGAACTAAAGTCTTTCTTAAAGTGCCCATGTCTCCTGTGGAGCCCGTCTATCCCCATGGTCCTTACGGAGTCCCCAGCATCCTCTACGGACTACGAGAAAAAGATTTACCGGTAGGTTTAAAATCTTATTTTCTACTTTATTCTTTTCTATCCTAGTTTATTACGACCAACTCTCATCCAAGGAGTTTGATATTCTACTACCTGCATGCAATTTAAATTGCTTAAATTGTTTATATGGTTGATTTGTCCTTCACAATCCATAATCTGCAACTTGGATGTACTTGTGTCATTGAAAATCTTATAATAAAAATGTATATACAGATACTCAACCTGTATATTGAAAAAAAAAAAAGTTATAAGACATATGCATTCAATATTTGAAGAAACAAAATAAAATAAAGCTATCTATTGGGTTTCACTAACAAGCACATTGGAAGACTTGACTACTGTTAAAAGACATGCATTACATGGTATAGAGCCACAAACCACAATGTAGTAAAATAAAAACAAACTTACATGTGTATCAAACCTATGTGAGGCTTACATTGATAGTGCAAGATCAACACTCTATCAACTGTGCAAACTAGACTGCACATAAATGCCATAAAATTTATCTGAGATTTTAGTAAATAAGGCCCGTTGCTGTCCGGGTCACGCAGCCGTCACGGCCCGCCCCCATACGGTCCGGTCATGTCTGCGTTGTCCTGACTGTGCCCCCAAAAGGGCGGCACAACGCCGCTGGCCCGACTCCTCCTGCCCAGTGACCGCCTCTGCCTGTCAATCAGGCAGAGGCGCTCACTGGGCAGAGATGCTGATCGCATCTCTGGCATGTGCCGGTGCACTGCGGCACCAGCACACACGCACTTCAGACCTGATCTCCTGTTGTGTGAATATGCACAGCAGGGATCAGGTCTGAATTAGGCCCTATATACAGCTGTCAGTAAGGCAGGGATGTGCTGCTGCCAGTGAGGCAGGGATGTGCTGCTGGTAGTGAAGCAGTGATGTGCTGCTGTCAGCGAAGCAGTGCTGTGCTGCTGTCAGCGAGACAGGGATGTGCTGCTGTCAGCGAGGCAGGGATGTGCTGCTGTCAGCGAAGCAGGGATGTGCTGCTGTCCAGTGCCAGATTAAGGTCCATATGGGCCTGGAGCTGAAATTTATGAAGGGCCTATTTTATGCCACGGCAGGGGATGTGAAAACACCATGGGTGTGTGACTAGTAATGTTAGGGGTGTGGTTAATGTTGTGAGGGCGTGGTCTGCACAGGAGGTGTGACTAGCACCTACCTTGAAAAACCTCAGTCTCCCTCACTTCTTCAATTATATCAACAGTGTAATGTGACAATCTAAAAATGACCAAAGGAAAACATCTCTTGTTAACGTGACTGTAATATAGAAAATGGTGCACTTAGTGATGACATAAATATGAAACCTCTCAACGAAAGAGGTTACAGGTCGCTCAGCGATGTCATGAATGTGAAATCTTTCTATATGTAAAAAAAAAGTTTACTTTTGTAATAAGTAGTTATACTGAGAAGGAATGGTGGGGTTGGATGGTGTCGCCTGGACAGGGCAGAACAGGGAAAACTGAGGTGACCCAGCATATAGATAGATAGATAGATAGATAGATAGATAGATAGATAGATTCAAACCCAAATTGCTAATATCCAATACATAGCTACAGTATAATGTATTAGGGGCTCCTGACTGGGGAATGGCATAAGACACACGGAGACGCACCATCTTATGGACATGTTATAGGAGTGTCACTGCAGTTGTAGCGAAATCAGATGATTCATCGCTAACATTGGAGGCAGTAGGTCTGTCAGAGATCTGCACATAGCATGGGGCAGGTGCAGGTTTTGACGTTTGTGTTTTAAGATCAGGATAAAGTCGCACACACTACAGAGGCAAAAGATGCACACAAAGATGTGCCTGAGTTTGACTCAGAATCAGGCCCAATTTTTGGGTTATTATATATGTTTTAATGGGGTTGGTATCAGGATCCCGATGGTTGGCATGCTGGCTGTCAAAAATAAGATTTTACTCACCGGTAAATCTATTTATCGTAGTCCGTAGTGGATGCTGGGAACTCCGTAAGGACCATGGGGAATAGACGGGCTCCGCAGGAGACTGGGCACTCTATAAGAAAGATTTGGTACTATCTGGTGTGCACTGGCTCCTCCCTCTATGCCCCTCCTCCAGACCTCAGTTAGGATACTGTGCCCGGAAGAGCTGACACAATAAGGAAGGATTTTGAATCCCGGGTAAGACTCATACCAGCCACACCAATCACACCATATAACTCGTGATACTATACCCAGTTAACAGTATGAAATATAACTGAGCCTCTCAACAGATGGCTCAACAATAACCCTTTAGTTAGGCAATAACTATATACAAGTATTGCAGACAATCCGCACTTGGGATGGGCGCCCAGCATCCACTACGGACTACGAGAAATAGATTTACCGGTGAGTAAAATCTTATTTTCTCTGACGTCCTAGTGGATGCTGGGAACTCCGTAAGGACCATGGGGATTATACCAAAACTCCCAAACGGGCGGGAGAGTGCGGATGACTCTGCAGCACCGAATGAGAGAACTCCAGGTCCTCCTCAGCCAGGGTATCAAATTTGTAGAATTTTGCAAACGTGTTTGCCCCTGACCAAGTAGCAGCTCGGCAAAGTTGTAAAGCCGAGACCCCTCGGGTAGCCGCCCAAGATGAGCCCACCTTCCTTGTGGAATGGGCTTTTACTGATTTAGGATGCGGCAATCCAGCCGCAGAATGCGCCAGCTGAATTGTGCTACAAATCCAGCGAGCAATAGTCTGCTTAGAAGCAGGAGCACCTATTTTGTTGGGTGCATACAGGATAAAAAGCGAGTCAGTTTTCCTGACTCCCGCCGTCCTGGAAACATAAATTTTCAAGGCCCTGACTACGTCCAGTAACTTGGAATCTTCCAAGTCCCTAGTAGCCCCAGGCACTACAATAGGTTGGTTCAAGTGAAAAGCTGATACCACCTTAGGGAGAAACTGGGGACGAGTCCTCAATTCTGCCCTATCCATATGGAAAATCAGATAAGGGCTTTTACATGACAAAGCCGCCAATTCTGACACTCGCCTGGCCGAAGCCAAGGCCAATAACATGACCACTTTCCACATGAGATATTTCAAATCCACAGTTTTAAGTGGCTCAAACCAATGTGATTTCAGGAAACTCAACACCACATTGAGATCCCAAGGTGCCACAGGAGGCACAAAAGGGGGCTGAATATGAAGCACTCCCTTAACAAAAGTCTGAACTTCAGGCAGTGAAGCCAGTTCTTTCTGGAAGAAAATCGACAGAGCCAAAATCTGAACCTTAATGGAACCCAATTTTAGGCCCATAGTCACTCCCGACTGTAGGAAGTGCAGAAAACGACCCAGCTGAAATTCCTCTGTAGGGCCCTTCCTGGCCTCACACCACGCAACATATTTTCGCCAAATACGGTGATAATGGTTTGCGGTTACTTCTTTCCTGGCTTTTATCAGCGTAGGAATGACTTCCTCCAGAATGCCCTTTTCCTTTAGGATCCGGAATTTAACCGTCATGCCGTCAAACGCAGCCGCGGTAAGTCTTGGAACAGACAGGGCCCCTGCTGTAGCAGATCCTGTCTGAGCGGTAGAGGCCATGGGTCCTCTGATATCATTTCTTGAAGTTCTGGGTACCAAGCTCTTCTTGGCCAATCCGGAACCACGAGTATCGTTCTTACTCCTCGCCTTCTTATTATTCTCAGTACCTTTGGTATGAGAGGCAGAGGAGGGAACACATAAACCGACTGGTACACCCACGGTGTCACTAGAGCGTCCACAGCTATCGCCTGAGGGTCCCTTGACCTGGCGCAATATCTCTTTAGCTTTTTGTTGAGGCGGGACGCCATCATGTCCACCTGTGGCCTTTCCCAACGGTTTACCAACAGTAGGAAGACTTCTGGATGAAGTCCCCACTCTCCCGGGTGTAGGTCGTGTCTGCTGAGGAAGTCTGCTTCCCAGTTGTCCACTCCCGGAATGAGTGATTTTCCGCCCATCGGAGAATCCTTGTGGCTTCTGCCATCGCCATCCTGCTTCTTGTGTCGCCCTTGTCCAAGAGGTCCCACTGGAAGGTCCTTGCATTGAACCTGCCGAATGGAATTGCTTCGTATGAAGCCACCATTTTTCCCAGGACTCGTGTGCAGTGATGCACCGATACCTGTTTTGGTTTCAGGAGGTCTCTGACTAGAGATGACAGCTCCTTGGCTTTCTCCTGCGGGAGAAACACTTTTTTCTGTTCTGTGTCCAGAATCATCCCCAGGAACAGTAAGCGTGTGGAAGGAACCAGCTGTGACTTTGGAATGTTTAGAATCCAGCCATGCTGTTGTAGCACTTCCCGAGATAGTGCTACTCCGACCAGCAACTGCTCCTTGGACCTCACCTTTATTAGGAGATCGTCCAAGTACGGGATAATTAAAACTCCCTTTTTTCGAAGGAGTATCATCATTTCTGCCATTACCTTGGTAAACACCCTCGGTGCCGTGGACAGTCCAAACGGTAGTGTCTGGAATTGGTAATGGCAATCCTGTACCACAAATCTGAGGTACTCCTGGTGAGGAAGGTAAATGGGGACATGCAGGTAAGCATCCTTGATGTCCAGGAATACCATGTAATCCCCCTCGTCCAGGCTTGCAATAACCGCCCTGAGCGATTCCATCTTGAACTTGAATCTTTTTATGTATGTGTTCAAGGATTTCAAATTTAAAATGGGTCTCACCGAACCGTCCGGTTTCGGTACCACAAACAGTCTGGAATAGTAACCCCGTCCTTGTTGAAGTAGGGGTACCTTGACTATCACCTGCTGGGAATACAGCTTGTGAATTGCCTCTAGCACAGCCTCCCTGCCCGAGGGAGTTGTCGGTAAGGCCGATTTGAGGAAACGGCGGGGGGGAGACGCCTCGAATTCCAGCTTGTACCCCTGAGATACTACTTGAAGGATCCAGGGATCCACCCGTGAGCGAACCCACTGATCGCTGAAATTTTTGAGGCGGCCCCCCACCGTACCTGGCTCCGCCTGTGGAGCCCCACCGTCATGCGGCGGATTTGGAAGAAGCGGGGAAGGACTTTTGTTCCTGGGAACCTGCTGTGTGTTGCAGCTTTTTTCCACTTCCTCTGCCTCTAGACAGAAAGGACCCGCCTTTTCCCCGCCTGTTTTTCTGGGGTCGAAAGGACTGTACCTGATAATACGGCGCTTTCTTAGGCTGTGAGGGGACATGGGGCAAAAATGCTGACTTCCCAGCTGTTGCTGTGGAAACAAGGTCTGAGAGACCATCCCCGAATAACTCCTCACCCTTATAAGGCAAAACTTCCATGTGCCTTTTCGAATCTGCATCCCCTGTCCACTGCCGAGTCCATAAGCCTCTCCTAGCAGAAATGGACAATGCACTTATTCTAGATGCCAGCCGGCAGATCTCCCTCTGTGCATCTCTCATGTATAAGACTGAGTCTTTTATATGCTCTACGGTTAGCAATATAGTGTCCCTGTCTAGGGTGTCAATATTTTCCGACAGGGAATCTGACCAAGCAGCAGCAGCACTGCACATCCACGCTGAAGCAATAGCTGGTCTCAGTATAACACCAGTGTGTGTATATATAGACTTTAGGATAGCCTCCTGCTTTCTATCAGCAGGTTCCTTTAGGGCGGCCGTATCCGGAGACGGTAGTGCCACCTTTTTTGACAAACGTGTGAGTGCTTTATCCACCCTAGGGGGAGTTTCCCAACGTGACCTATCCTCTGGCGAGAAAGGGAACGCCATTAGTAATTTTTTTGAAATCACCAATTTTTTATCGGGGAAAGCCCACGCTTCTTCACACACTTCATTTAATTCTTCAGATGGGGGAAAAACTATTGGTAGTTTTTTCTCCCCAAACATAATACCCTTTTTTGAGGTACCTGGGTTTATATCAGAAATGTGTAATACCTCTTTCATTGCCTCAATCATGCAACGAATGGCCCTAGTGGACATTAAATTTGACTCATCGTCGTCGACACTGGTATCAGTATCCGTGTCGACATCTGTGTCTGCCATCTGAGGTAGTGGGCGTTTCAGAGCCCCTGATGGCCTTTGAATTGTCTGGGCAGGCACGAGCTGAGAAGCTGGCTGTCCCGCGTTTGGCATGTCGTCAAATTTTTTATGTAAGGAGTCGACACTTGCACGTAATTCCTTCCATAAGTCCATCCACTCCGGTGTCTGCCCCGCAGGGGGTGACATCACATTTATAGGCATCTGCTCTGCCTCCACATAAGCCTCCTCATCAAATATGTCGACACAGCCGTACCGACACACCACACACACACACACACACAGGGAATGCTCTTAAAGGAGACAGGACCCCACAAAAGCCCTTTGGGGAGACAGAGAAAGAGTATGCCAGCACACACCAGAGCGCTATATAATGCAGGGACTAACTGAATTATGTCCCCTTATAGCTGCTATAAGTTATACTGCGCCTAAATTTAGTGCCCCCCCTCTCTTTTTTACCCTTTCTGTAGTGTAGACTGCAGGGGAGAGCCAGGGAGCTTCCTTCCAGCGGAACTGTGAGGGAGAAATGGCGCCAGTGTGCTGAGGGAGATGGCTCCGCCCCTTTTTCGGCGGACTTTTCTCCCGCTTTTTTATGGATTCTGGCAGGGGTAATTACCACATATATAGCCTCTGGGGCTATATATTGTGGTTATTTTGTTAGCCAAGGTGTTTTTATTGCTGCTCAGGGCGCCCCCCCCAGCGCCCTGCACCCTCAGTGACCGGAGTGTGAAGTGTGTATGAGGAGCAATGGCGCACAGCTGCAGTGCTGTGCGCTACCTTGGTGAAGACTGAAGTCTTCTGCCGCCGATTTTCCGGACCATCTTCATGCTTCTGGCTCTGTAAGGGGGACGGCGGCGCGGCTCCGGGAACGAACACCAGGGACGGGTCCTGCGGTCGATCCCTCTGGAGCTAATGGTGTCCAGTAGCCTAAGAAGCCCAAGCTAGCTGCAAGCAGGTAGGTTCGCTTCTTCTCCCCTTAGTCCCTCGTTGCAGTGAGCCTGTTGCCAGCAGGTCTCACTGTAAAATAAAAAACCTAACATATACTTTCTTTCTAGGGGCTCAGGAGAGCCCCTAGTGTGCATCCAGCTCGGCCGGGCACAGAAATCTAACTGAGGTCTGGAGGAGGGGCATAGAGGGAGGAGCCAGTGCACACCAGATAGTACCAAATCTTTCTTATAGAGTGCCCAGTCTCCTGCGGAGCCCGTCTATTCCCCATGGTCCTTACGGAGTTCCCAGCATCCACTAGGACGTCAGAGAAATACCGACATAGGCATCCCGATGTTGAAAATACCTACATGAACTATTTAACTAAGCTAACCTCCCTAACCCTAACCCACCTTTCCCGTACCCTAAACCTAAACACCCCACCACCACCGCAGCCTAACCCTAACCATCCCCGGGGGTGCCTAACCCTAGCCCCCCCTCCCCGCAGCCTGACCCTAACCTCAAATCCCCCCCCCCCTCGCAGACACATTGGCACCGCCAGAAAAATACAAATAAAAATACTGGCCCCTACAGGTAAAATAAAACACACTGGACCCCAAAGGGGCGGAAAAAAAATGAATGGCCTCAGTAGGAAAAACACATTGGCCCCACACTCCCACCCCTCGCGGCCTGCGCTGTATCACACTCACACACTCCCTCCCCCCTGCACTCTATAACACTCACACACTCCCGCCCCCTGCACTCCATTACACTCACACACTCCCGCCCCCAGCGCTGTATCACACTCACACACTCCCTGCCCCTTGCACTCTATAACACTCACACACTCCCGCCCCCTGCACTCCATTACAATCACACATTCCCGCCCCCCACGCTGTATCACACTCACACACTCCCGCCCCTACACTCTATTACACTCATACACTCATAGAAACATAGAATTTGACGGCAGATAAGAACCACTTGGCCCATCTAGTCTGCCCCTTGCCCATCTAGTCTGCCCCTTAAACTCCTGCCCCTGCACTCTATTACACTCATACACTCCCGCCCCTGCACTCTATTACACTCCCACCCCCCACGCTGTATCACATTACAACCCCCGCACTCTAATACACCCACACACTCCCACCCCTGCACTCTATTACACTCACACTCCTGCCCCTCATGCTGTATCACACTCCCACCCCCGCACTCTACTACACTCACACACTCCCACCCCCTGCACTCTATTACACTCACACACTCCCGCCCCGCGCTGTATCACACTCGCACACTCCCTGCCCCCCGCACTCTATTACACTCATACTCCCGCCCCTGCACTCTATTACACTTACACACTCCCGCACCTTGCACTCTATTACACTCACACACTCCCGCCCCCTGTGCTGTATAACACTCACACATTCCCTGCCACCTGCACTCTATTACACTCACACACTCCCGCCCCGCGCTGTATCACACTCGCACACTCCCTGCCCCCCGCACTCTATTACACTCATACTCCCGCCCCTGCACTCTATTACACTTACACACTCCCGCACCTTGCACTCTATTACACTCACACACTCCCGCCCCCTGTGCTGTATAACACTCACACATTCCCTGCCACCTGCACTCTATTACACTCACACACTCCCGCCCCCAGCGCAGTATCATACTCCCACACTCTCTGCCCCCCCACTCTATTACACTCACTCACTCCCGCCCCTGCACTCTATTACACTCACACACTCCCGCCCCCCGCGCTGTATCACTCACACACTCTCTGCCTCCTGCACTCTATTACACTCACTTACTCCTGCCCCCGCACTCTATTACAGTCACACATTCCCGTCCCCCGCACTCTATTATACTCACATACTCCTGCCCCCGCACTCTATTACACTCACACACTCCCGCCCCCTGCGCTGTATCACTCACACACTCCCACCCCTGCACTCTATTACACTCACACACTCCCGCCCCCCGTGCTGTATCACACTCACACACTCCTTGTCCCCGCAATCTATTACACTCACTCTCTCACCCTTGCGCTATATTACGCTCACACACTCCCGCTCCCCGCACTCTATTACAGTCACTCACTCCCGCCCCCCGCGCTGTATCACACTCACACACTCCCTGCTCCCGCACTTTATTACACTTACACACTCTTACCCTTGCGCTATATTACACTCACACACTCCCTGCACCTGCACTCTCTCACCCTTGCTATATTATATCCTACTCCCTGCAGAACCTCACATACAAGACACACACACATATAGAAGTTCACATGGAAATCACATTCACAGAAGCTCACACACACACAATTCCCCCCCACTCACTCTTACCTTACACACTACAGCAGAGTTCACTCTCACTGGCTGCCCTGCATGTGCATCAGCTTCAACTCTCCCTCTCACAGCCAGCACAGCAGCAGCCATGTGACTCGCAGCAGGCAGCCTGAGACAGTCCCGTGTAGCTCCGCCCCCTGGACTCCGTGTAGCCACGCCCCCTGTTGAGTTTCCAGATCCTCTGCCGAAGTGTGGCTGTGTACTGCTGGCGTTTTGAGCCGTTCAGCCAGCTGTAGCAGACGCAGGCAGTCCAACTACTATCAATAATACATCTACGCGCCGGTGGGAGCGGTGCTTCAGACTATCACTTGCAAGCTGCTGTAGCAGGGGAAAAAAAATCCTTGCTGCAGCAGCACAGCAGATGCTGTGGGCCTATTGTGATGGGGGGGCCTGGAGCTGCAGCTCCATCCGCCCCATTGTTAATCCGGCCCTGCTGCTGTCAGCGAAGCAGGGATGTGCTGCTGTCAGTGAAGCAGGGATGTGCTGCTGTCAGCGAGGCAGGGATGTGCTGCTGTCAGCGAGGCAGGGATGTGCTGCTGTCAGCGAGGCAGGGATGTGCTGCTATAAGTGAGGTAGGGATGTGCTGCTGTCATTGAAGCAGGAATGTGCTGCTGCAGTGAGGCAGAGATATGCAGCCCACTATCTCCCTATCACCCCTGCCTGAGTCACACACTTTCCCTGTCACCCCTGCCTCAGTTACCCACTATCTCCCAGTCACCGCTGCCTCAGTCAACGACTATATCTGCGATCCCTGCCTCAGTCACCCACTATACCAGTCACCCCTGCTTTAGTCACCCACTGTCACCCTATCACCCCTGCTTCAGTCACCCACTATCCCTGTCAACCCTGCCTCAGTCACCCACTATCTCCCAGTCACCCCTGCCTCAGTCAGCCACTATCCCTGTCACCCCTGCCTCAGTCTCTTACTGTCCCTGTCACCCCTGCCACAGTCATCCACTATCTCCCTATCACCCCTGCCTTAGTCATTTATTATACCTGTCACCCACTTTCTTCCCATACTTACCCAACCCCTTCCTATCACCCCTCCCTCAGTAACCCACTATCTCCCTGTCACCCACTATCTCCCAGTCACCCCGGCCTCAGTCACCCACTATCTCCCACTCATACATGCTTCAGTCACCCACTATCTCCCAGTCATCCCTGCCTCAGTCACCTACTGACACCAGTGCAGACATTTCTGCAGCGGCCTCTCCACTCTCCAGCGTGAACGTCCTGACGACTGAGGAAATCCGCTTCCTAGTTGAGGACTCCGGGAATGAACACTGCCGATATTGCTGTCAGATGACTTTCTACCCAACGGAGGATTTTTGATACTTCCAGCTTTGCCATGCAGTTTCGAGTGCCGCCTTGATGATTTGTGTACACTACCGTGGTGGCGTTGTCAGATTGTACTTGAACAGGCCTGTTCTGTACTAGAGGCAGGGCCAGTGTCAATTAATTGAACACTGCCTGCAATTCCAGAATGTATATCAGGAGGAGAGATTCCTCCCTGGTCCACCGACCCTGGAGAAAGTGTTGCTCCAACACCATGGCCCAGCCCAAAAGACTGGCATCCATTGTCAGGAGGACACAGTTGGAGATCCAGAAGGGATGGCCCCTGCTCAACTGTTGGTCCTGTAGCCACCAGCTCAGTGTCAGACGAACCTCCGGAGTCAAGGAGATCATTTGAGACATCATCCGATGAGGCAGGCCGTCCCACTTGGAGAGGATTAACCTCTGCAGAGGGCGGTAATGAAATTGAGCGTACTCTACCATATCGAAAGCCGACACCATGAGGTCTAGTACTTGCATCGCTGTGTGTATCAACACTCTTGGGCGAGAGAGGACGATACTGTCCTGAATTTTCAGGACTTTCTCTGGAGACAGAAACAATTGTTGGCTGTGTGTGTCCAGCAGTGCCCCTAGGTGCACAATGTTCCGAGCAGGGACCAGCGAGGACTTTTTTCAGTTGATGAGCCACCCGTGGACTTTTAGGAATTGGACCGCCAGTTCCAGATAACTGTGGAGAACCTCTTGGGAGTTCACCAGGATCAGCAAGTCGTCCAGATTTGGCAGGATCCTGATTCTCTGATGGTGAAGGGTCGTCATCACGGCCATGACCTTGGTGAATATCCGAGGTGCCATGGCCAAACCAGAAGGCAGGACTTGAAATCCAAAAACAAACCAGGCACAACACTGCTTAGCTTCCATCATCAGATGAGATTGGACCAGTGGCGTAACTACTGCCCCCGCAGTCCTCGCGGTGGCTTGGGGGCGAGAGGCTGCGGGGGCGCCACTGATTTACAGCAGACTGACATGCGGACGAGCGTCCGCATGTCAGTCTGCAGTCTCCTTCCCTCCGCCGCTTTTTGGAGGGACACGGAGGGCACACAGCGCGCCTCCCTGTGTCCCTCCTGCTGCATCATCTCCGGCGGCCGCGGGTCTAATAGGGGGAAGTGCCGTCCGTGAGCTCTAATTGGCTCACGAACCGGCACTTCCCCCTATTAGACCCGCGTCCGCCGGAGATGATGCAGCAGGAGGGACACAGGAGAGACGAGCTGTGCCCTCCGTGTCCCTCCAAAAAGCGACGGCGGGGGGGGGGGGGGGTAAATATCTGGCACTGGGGGCATATATGGCACGGGGGGGGGGAGGGAGGAATATCTGGCACTGGGGCATTTCTGGCACTGGGGGGAATATCTGGCACTGGGGGCATATCTGGCAATGGGGGGGATATCTGGCACTGGGGCATATATGGCACTGGGGGGGAATATCTGGCACTGGGGGCATATATGGCACTGGGGGGGGGTATCTGGCACTGGGGGCATATATGGCACGGGGGGCATATATGGCACTGGGGGGAATATCTGGCACTGGGGGCATATATGGCACTGGGGGGGAATATCTGGCACTGGGGGCATATGTGTACCTGGCACATGGGGGGACGACTATATTTGGCACTGGGGCATGTAAGTACCTGGCACCGTGGGGGAATATCTGGCACTGGGGACATATGTGGCACTGGGAGCACAGCCCTAGCAACAAAGACTACCTCCTAGCAACGAGCATGACACCCAGTGCATGAAACATCTGGCAACGAGCATGACACCCAGTGCATGAAACACCTGGCAACGAGCATGACACCCAGTGCATGAAACCCCTGGCAACGAGCATGACACCCTGAGCATGAAAACCCCTGGCACCGTGCATGGAACCAAGAGCATGAAACCCCTGGCAACGAGCATGACACCCAGTGCATGAAACCCCTGACAACGAGCAGGTAATTGAAAAGTAATTAGAAGCCTTACTGTAGGACTTAATGTGTAATGGGCATTACGGTGTGTGGCATAATGTATCACGGACATTGCGGTGTGTGTCATAATGTGTCGCAGGCATTACGGTGTATGGTATACTATATCGCGGGCATTGTGATATGTGGTATAATGTCTCAGGGTCATTGCAGTGTGTGGCATAATGTATCACGGACATTGCGGTGTGTGTCATAATGTGTCAGGCATTACGGTGTGTGGTATACTATATCACGGGCATTGTGGTATGTGGTATAATGTCTCAGGGTCATTGCAGTGTGGCATAATACATAACGGGCATTGCGATGTGTGGCATAGGGTATAACGGGCAGGGCATTGCGGTATGTGTCACAGGCATTACGGTGTATGGTATACTATATCACGGGCATTGTGGTATAATGTCTCAAGGTCATTGCAGTGTGTGGCATAATGTGTCACAGGCATTGTATGTGCTATAATGTATCGGGCATTGCAGTTAGAGATGAGCGCCGGAAATTTTTCGGGTTTTGTGTTTTGGTTTTGGGTTCGGTTCCGCGGCCGTGTTTTGGGTTCGACCGCGTTTTGGCAAAACCTCACCGAATTTTTTTTGTCGGATTCGGGTGTGTTTTGGATTCGGGTGTTTTTTTCCAAAAAACCTAAAAAACAGCTTAAATCATAGAATTTGGCGGTCATTTTGATCCCAAAGTATTATTAACCTCAAAAACCATAATTTCCACTCATTTTCAGTCTATTCTGAATACCTCACACCTCAC
Source organism: Pseudophryne corroboree (assembly GCF_028390025.1). Taxonomy (NCBI): domain Eukaryota; kingdom Metazoa; phylum Chordata; class Amphibia; order Anura; family Myobatrachidae; genus Pseudophryne; species Pseudophryne corroboree. Next base: position 61,702 of record NW_026970240.1, read on the forward strand.
AATATTATTTTTAGTCCTAAAATTTGCACCGAGGTCGCTGTGTGAGTAAGATAAGCGACCCTAGTGGCCGACACAAACACCGGGCCCATCTAGGAGTGGCACTGCAGTGTCACGCAGGATGGCCCTTCCAAAAAACCCTCCCCAAACAGCACATGACGCAAAGAAAAAAAGAGGCGCAATGAGGTAGCTGTGTGAGTAAGATTAGCGACCCTAGTGGCCGACACAAACACCGGGCCCATCTAGGAGTGTCACTGCAGTGTCACGCAGGATGTCCCTTCCAAAAAACCCTCCCCAAACAGCACATGACGCAAAGAAAAAAAGAGGCGCAATGAGGTAGCTGTGTGAGTAAGATAAGCGACCCTAGTGGCCGACACAAACACCGGGCCCATCTAGGAGTGGCACTGCAGTGTCACGCAGGATGTCCCTTCCAAAAAACCCTCCCCAAACAGCACATGACGCAAAGAAAAAGAAAAGAAAAAAGAGGTGCAAGATGGAATTGTCCTTGGGCCCTCCCACCCACCCTTATGTTGTATAAACAAAACAGGACATGCACACTTTAACCAACCCATCATTTCAGTGACAGGGTCTGCCACACGACTGTGACTGATATGACGGGTTGGTTTGGACCCCCCCAAAAAAAGAAGCAATTAATCTCTCCTTGCACAAACTGGCTCTACAGAGGCAAGATGTCCACCTCATCATCACCCTCCGATATATCACCGTGTACATCCCCCTCCTCACAGATTATCAATTCGTCCCCACTGGAATCCACCATCTCAGCTCCCTGTGTACTTTGTGGAGGCAATTGCTGCTGGTCAATGTCTCCGCGGAGGAATTGATTATAATTCATTTTAATGAACATCATCTTCTCCACATTTTCTGGATGTAACCTCGTACGCCGATTGCTGACAAGGTGAGCGGCGGCACTAAACACTCTTTCGGAGTACACACTTGTGGGAGGGCAACTTAGGTAGAATAAAGCCAGTTTGTGCAAGGGCCTCCAAATTGCCTCTTTTTCCTGCCAGTATAAGTACGGACTGTGTGACGTGCCTACTTGGATGCGGTCACTCATATAATCCTCCACCATTCTATCAATGTTGAGAGAATCATATGCAGTGACAGTAGACGACATGTCCGTAATCGTTGTCAGGTCCTTCAGTCCGGACCAGATGTCAGCATCAGCAGTCGCTCCAGACTGCCCTGCATCACCGCCAGCGGGTGGGCTCGGAATTCTGAGCCTTTTCCTCGCACCCCCAGTTGCGGGAGAATGTGAAGGAGGAGATGTTGACAGGTCGCGTTCCGCTTGACTTGACAATTTTGTCACCAGCAGGTCTTTCAACCCCAGCAGACTTGTGTCTGCCGGAAAGAGAGATCCAAGGTAGGCTTTAAATCTAGGATCGAGCACGGTGGCCAAAATGTAGTGCTCTGATTTCAACAGATTGACCACCCGTGAATCCTTGTTAAGCGAATTAAGGGCTCCATCCACAAGTCCCACATGCCTAGCGGAATCGCTCCGTGTTAGCTCCTCCTTCAATGTCTCCAGCTTCTTCTGCAAAAGCCTGATGAGGGGAATGACCTGACTCAGGCTGGCAGTGTCTGAACTGACTTCACGTGTGGCAAGTTCAAAGGGCATCAGAACCTTGCACAACGTTGAAATCATTCTCCACTGCGCTTGAGACAGGTGCATTCCACCTACTATATCGTGCTCAATTGTATAGGCTTGAATGGCCTTTTGCTGCTCCTCCAACCTCTGAAGCATATAGAGGGTTGAATTCCACCTCGTTACCACTTCTTGCTTCAGATGATGGCAGGGCAGGTTCAGTAGTTTTTGGTGGTGCTCCAGTCTTCTGTACGTGGTGCCTGTACGCCGAAAGTGTCCCGCAATTCTTCTGGCCACCGACAGCATCTCTTGCACGCCCCTGTCGTTTTTTAAAAAATTCTGCACCACCAAATTCAAGGTATGTGCAAAACATGGGACGTGCTGGAATTTGCCCATATTTAATGCACACACAATATTGCTGGCGTTGTCCGATGCCACAAATCCACAGGAGAGTCCAATTGGGGTAAGCCATTTCGCGATGATCTTCCTCAGTTGCCGTAAGAGGTTTTCAGCTGTGTGCGTATTCTGGAAAGCGGTGATACAAAGCGTAGCCTGCCTAGGAAAGAGTTGGCGTTTGCGAGATGCTGCTACTGGTGCCGCCGCTGCTGTTCTTGCGGCGGGAGTCCATACATCTACCCAGTGGGCTGTCACAGTCATATAGTCCTGACCCTGCCCTGCTCCACTTGTCCACATGTCCGTGGTTAAGTGGACATTGGGTACAACTGCATTTTTTAGGACACTGGTGAGTCTTTTTCTGACGTCCGTGTACATTCTCGGTATCGCCTGCCTAGAGAAGTGGAACCTAGATGGTATTTGGTAACGGGGGCACACTGCCTCAATAAATTGTCTAGTTCCCTGTGAACTAACGGCGGATACCGGACGCACGTCTAACACCAACATAGTTGTCAAGGCCTCAGTTATCCGCTTTGCAGCAGGATGACTGCTGTGATATTTCATCTTCCTCGCAAAGGACTGTTGAACAGTCAATTGCTTACTGGAAGTAGTACAAGTGGGCTTACGACTTCCCCTCTGGGATGACCATCGACTCCCAGCAGCAACAACAGCAGCGCCAGCAGCAGTAGGCGTTACACGCAAGGATGCATCGGAGGAATCCCAGGCAGGAGAGGACTCGTCAGAATTGCCAGTGACATTGCCTGCAGGACTATTGGCATTCCTGGGGAAGGAGGAAATTGACACTGAGGGAGTTGGTGGGGTGGTTTGCGTGAGCTTGGTTACAAGAGGAAGGGATTTACTGGTCAGTGGACTGCTTCCGCTGTCACCCAAAGTTTTTGAACTTGTCACTGACTTATTATGAATGTGCTGCAGGTGACGTATAAGGGAGGATGTTCCAAGGTGGTTAACGTCCTTACCCCTACTTATTACAGCTTGACAAAGGGAACACACGGCTTGACACCTGTTGTCCGCATTTCTGGTGAAATACTTCCACACCGAAGAGCTGATTTTTTTGGTATTTTCACCAGGCATGTCAACGGCCATATTCCTACCACGGACAACAGGTGTCTCCCCGGGTGCCTGACTTAAACAAACCACCTCACCATCAGAATCCTCCTGGTCAATTTCCTCCCCAGCGCCAGCAACACCCATATCCTCCTCATCCTGGTGTACTTCAACACTGACATCTTCAATCTGACTATCAGGAACTGGACTGCGGGTGCTCCTTCCATCACTTGCAGGGGGCGTGCAAATGGTGGAAGGCGCATGCTCTTCACGTCCAGTGTTGGGAAGGTCAGGCATCGCAACCGACACAATTGGAGTCGGACTCTCCTTGTGGATTTGGGATTTCGAAGAACGCACAGTTCTTTGCGGTGCTACTGCTTTTGCCAGCTTTAGTCTTTTCATTTTTCTAGCGAGAGGCTGAGTGCTTCCATCCTCATGTGAAGCTGAACCACTAGCCATGAACATAGGCCAGGGCCTCAGCCGTTCCTTGCCACTCCGTGTGGTAAATGGCATATTGGCAAGTTTACGCTTCTCCTCCGACAATTTTATTTTAGGTTTTGGAGTCCTTTTTTTACTGATATTTGGTGTTTTGGATTTGACATGCTCTGTACTATGACATTGGGCATCGGCCTTGGCAGACGACGTTGCTGGCATTTCATCGTCTCGGCCATGACTAGTGGCAGCAGCTTCAGCACGAGGTGGAAGTGGATCTTGATCTTTCCCTAATTTTGGAACCTCAACATTTTTGTTCTCCATATTTTAATAGGCACAACTAAAAGGCACCTCAGGTAAACAATGGAGATGGATGGATTGGATACTAGTATACAATTATGGACGGGCTGCCGAGTGCCGACACAGAGGTAGCCACAGCCGTGAACTACCGCACTGTACTGTGTCTGCTGCTAATATATAGACTGGTTGATAAAGAGATAGTATACTCGTAACTAGTATGTATGTATAAAGAAAGAAAAAAAAACCACGGTTAGGTGGTATATACAATTATGGACGGGCTGCCGAGTGCCGACACAGAGGTAGCCACAGCCGTGAACTACCGCACTGTACTGTGTCTGCTGCTAATATAGACTGGTTGATAAAGAGATAGTATACTCGTAACTAGTATGACTATAAAGAAAGAAAAAAAAACCACGGTTAGGTGGTATATACAATTATGGACGGGCTGCCGAGTGCCGACACAGAGGTAGCCACAGCCGTGAACTACCGCACTGTACTGTGTCTGCTGCTAATATATAGACTGGTTGATAAAGAGATAGTATACTCGTAACTAGTATGTATGTATAAAGAAAGAAAAAAAAACCACGGTTAGGTGGTATATACAATTATGGACGGGCTGCCGAGTGCCGACACAGAGGTAGCCACAGCCGTGAACTACCGCACTGTACTGTGTCTGCTGCTAATATAGACTGGTTGATAAAGAGATAGTATACTCGTAACTAGTATGTATGTATAAAGAAAGAAAAAATAACCACGGTTAGGTGGTATATACAATTATGGACGGGCTGCCGAGTGCCGACACAGAGGTAGCCACATCCGTGAACTACCGCACTGTACTGTGTCTGCTGCTAATATATAGACTGGTTGATAAAGAGATAGTATACTCGTAACTAGTATGTATGTATAAAGAAAGAAAAAAAAAACCACGGTTAGGTGGTATATACAATTATGGACGGGCTGCCAAGTGCCGACACAGAGGTAGCCACAGCCGTGAACTACCGCACTGTACTGTGTCTGCTGCTAATATATAGACTGGTTGATAAAGAGATAGTATACTCGTAACTAGTATGTATGTATAAAGAAAGAAAAAAAAACCACGGTTAGGTGGTATATACAATTATGGACGGGCTGCCGAGTGCCGACACAGAGGTAGCCACAGCCGTGAACTACCGCACTGTACTGTGTCTGCTGCTAATATAGACTGGTTGATAAAGAGATAGTATACTCGTAACTAGTATGTATGTATAAAGAAAGAAAAAAAAACCACGGTTAGGTGGTATATACAATTATGGACGGGCTGCCGAGTGCCGACACAGAGGTAGCCACAGCCGTGAACTACCGCACTGTACTGTGTCTGCTGCTAATATAGACTGGTTGATAAAAGAGATAGTATACTCGTAACTAGTATGACTATAAAGAAAGAAAAAAAAACCACGGTTAGGTGGTATATACAATTATGGACGGGCTGCCGAGTGCCGACACAGAGGTAGCCACAGCCGTGAACTACCGCACTGTACTGTGTCTGCTGCTAATATAGACTGGTTGATAAAGAGATAGTATACTACTAATATTATATATACTGGTGGTCAGGTCACTGGTCACTAGTCACACTGGCAGTGGCACTCCTGCAGCAAAAGTGTGCACTGTTTAATTTTAATATAATATTATGTACTCCTGGCTCCTGCTATAACCTATAACTGGCACTGCAGTGCTCCCAGTCTCCCCCACAATTATAAGCTGTGTGAGCTGAGCACAGTCAGATATATATATACATTGATGCAGCACACTGGGCTGAGCAGTGCACACAGATATGGTATGTGACTGAGTCACTGTGTGTATCGTTTTTTTCAGGCAGAGAACGGATATATTAAATAAAACAAACAACTGCACTGTCTGGTGGTCACTGTGGTCGTCAGTCACTAAACTCTGCACTCTCTTCTACAGTATCACAGCCTCAGGTCAATCTCTCTCTCTCTCTCTCTCAACCCTAATCTAAATGGAGAGGACGCCAGCCACGTCCTCTCCCTATCAATCTCAATGCACGTGTGAAAATGGCGGCGACGCGCGGCTCCTTATATAGAATCCGAGTCTCGCGAGAATCCGACAGCGTTATGATGACGTTCGGGCGCGCTCGGGTTAACCGAGCAAGGCGGGAGGATCCGAGTCTGCTCGGACCCGTGAAAAAAACATGAAGTTCGTGCGGGTTCGGATTCAGAGAAACCGAACCCGCTCATCTCTAATTGCAGTGTGTGGCATAATGTATCACGGACATTGCGGTGTGTGTCATAATGTGTCACAGACATTGTATGTGCTATAATGTATCAGGGGCATTGCAGTGTGTAGCATAATGTATAACGGGCATTGCGATTCCTGTCATAATGTGTCACAGGCATTACGGTGTGTGGCATAATGTGTCACAGACATTACGGTGTGGCATAATGTGTCGGGGGCATTACAGTGTGTGCATATTGTGTCGTGCATTATTGTGTGCGGCATAATGTCTAAGGGCCATTGCAGTATGTGGCATAATGTATACTGAGCATTACTATAAGGAGGAAAAATGACAAATAATGTAAGGGGCATGAATCAGGATTATTTTTCTTTCCTGTGGTGGCCAACGTATGGGCGTGCAGGTTGCAAAACTGGGGTATAAGGTAGTCTTTCCCTGCAATGCCACGCCCCTTTATGTGAAACCACGCCCACTCCAACAAAACCACGCCCCTTTTTTGACGCGCGCGCATATTTATCCCTTTCTTGCTCCCAATTATGGAGCATGAAGGGGGGGGGGGGGGCGCCGAAGAATTTTTTGGCTTGGGGGAGAAAAATTTCTAGTTACGCCACTGGATTGGACATATCCAGTGTGATGCGGCTGTAGATGATTTTTGCTGTTTCTAACTTCTACATCAATGAATAAGTTTCAAAATAGAATGCATCAAGAGAACGGTGTTGGTAGTATAAAACTACCTACAGCACCTGGTATTCCCAGGTGGTCTCACATCCAAGAACAAACCAGGCCTAAGATCAGGTGATATTGGGCATATACAGTGTGGTGTGGCTGTAGATGAGCTTAGTGGTTTCTGTTAGAGTTCTTCTACTTCTAACTACTCGTACATAAATGAATAAGCGGACGATTTATTAAACCTGGTGAAATGATAATTTGCATGGTGATAAAGTACCAGCCAATCAACTCCTAATTGCCATGTCACAGGCTGGGTTTGAAAAATGACAGTTAGGAGCTGACTGGCTGGTACTTTATCACCTTGCACTTTATCAGTTCACCAGGCTTAATAGATCTGCCCCAATGTTTCAAAATGGAATGCATCAAGAGAACGGTGTTGGTATTGTAAAAATACACACAGCTCCTGGTATTTCCTGGTGGTCTCCCATCCAAGTACTAAAACCAGGACCAACACTGCTCAGCTTCCATGATCAGGAGAGATTGGGCAAATCCAGTGTGCTGTGGCTGTAGATGAGCTCGTGGTTTCTGTTAGAGCTCTTCTACTTCTAACTTCTGGTACATAAAAGAATATGTGTAAAAATTAAATGTACAGTACCAAGAAAAGGGTGTTGATAGTTTAAAAACACCTAAAGAATCTGATAATACATGGATGGGAGACTGCTTGGTAGTAACAAAGTCCAATACTGCTTTGCTTCAAAGATCAAATGAGATTGGGCATATCCAGTGTGGTGTGGCTTTAGATAAGCTTTGTGGTTTCTGTTAGAGCTCTTCTACTTCTAACTACTGGTACATTAATGAACATGTATAAGGTTGTAGTTTATCCAATATCCCTTTACTACCTTACCTCCCCCCCCCCCCTCCCCTCCCCTCCCCTCCCCTCCTTATAGCTTCCTTTGTTCTCTCCTCCTCGTGTGTGCGTTATTTGTTTTCTCATACGTCCTAGAGGATGCTGGGATCACATTAAGAACCATGGGGTATAGACGGGATCCGCAGGAGACATGGGCACTTTAAGACTTTCAAAGGGTGTGAACTGTCTCCTCCCTCTATGCCCCTCCTCCAGACTCCAGTTTTAGAATTGTGCCCAGTGAGACTGGATGCACTACAGGGGAGCTCTACTGAGTTTCTCTGAAAAGACTTATGTTAGTTTTTCTTATTTTCAGGGAGGCTGCTGGCAACAGTCTCCCTGCTTCGTGGAACTTAGGGGAGAGAAGTATGACCAACTTCTAGTGAGTTCAATGGCTCTGCTTCTGGCTGACAGGACACCATTAGCTCCTGAGGGTGCTGATCGCTGGGTACGCCTAGATGCCCACTCCCGTAGCCTGCCATCACCCCCTTACAGAGCCAGAAGTCAGAAGACAGGCGAGTAGCAGAAGAACAGAAGACTTCTTCTCCAGTGACGGCATTCGGAGGTACCACGCAGCGAGCGGAATGCTGTGCGCCATGCTTCCACACAAACACAGGCACTGCAGGGTGCAGGGCATGTGGGTGGGTGGGGGGGGGGCACCGTGGGCAGCATAAATTCCTCACAAAAGGCTGGCAAAAGTGGACATTAGTGCCTGGGCACTGTCCTTACCCCGCCAGCGTAATTAATTATTTGTTTCTGAGCGGGACAGAAGCGTGCCATTACAGCGGCGGGGCTTCTTCCTCACCTCACCAGCACATCTATAGAGCGTTACAAGTCTATCACTATAGAGTTTATTATTTCCCAGACTGTGTACTTTTGACGCTGGGTTGTGAGCTGAAAAATCCTCTCTGTCCCTCTGACAGATTTACTGTAGGTCTATCCCCCATAAGCCGATGTGTCTGTGGGTACTTGGTACATGTGTGTCAACATGTCGGTGGCTGAATGTTTTTCCCAAGAGGAAACTATATTAGGAATGCAGACATATGATGGTGGCCCTGTTGGCACCACCAATAACTGACTGGGTGAAAGTTTCAATAATATCAGAGTGAGGTTGGATAAATCTGTGTCCCAGACACAGACGTAGAGAATAGATGTGATGTTCATGGCTATGCTTCTTTTCCCTCAGGCCCGCAATAATGTTACTACACACTGATACTGACTCGGATACTGATTCCTATGTCGACCATAATATTTCCTGATTAGATCCAATATTGGCAAGGAGCATTCAGTACATGATTGTGGATATTAAGGACATATTAACATCACTGAGGACCCTGCTGTTCCTGACAAAGGGGTCTATATGTATGTATATATAGATATATAATGAAAGCTGATGTAACATTCCTCCATCTCTGTTTGAGAAAGTCTGATCCAGCTCGACAAGATGGTTTCAAATCCCCAAAAGGTTTCCGATTGTTTATTCATTTCCTGCTGCGGACAGAATAAAGTGGGAGTCACCCCCTGTTCTGCACGGGGCCCTGTCACAAATCCAGCGGATCATATGCAGGAAGCTACATTATTTCTAGTTATGTAACCACGGGTACATTACTTAGACCTGCCATTACATGCGCATGGGTGAGTAGTAGTATTCAAGAATTGGTCGAATACCTTGTCTTCCGATATAGATATCTTGGAGAGATGGGATACTCCTTACGTTGGATCATATCAAGGACACTGCAGCATACTTACGACTGCAAGGGATATAGGACTCTTGAGTTCACGGGCCAATTTCATGGCAGTCTCGGATAGGAGGGCATTGTGGATTCACCAAGGGAATGCTGATGCTGACTCCAAGAAGAAAGGGAGTCTCTTCCCTATGAAGGTGAAGCCTTGTTTGGCAACGGCCTAGTTAATTTGATCTCGGCAGCTCCCGCAGGTAAGTCAACCTTCTTGCCCTATGTTCCCTCTCAACGGATGAAGACGCATCATTGTCTAACGCAGTCATTTTGTCCCAATAGATATGCAAGAAGTTAAGATTCCCCTTTCTTTGCAGGTAGAGGAAGGAGAAGAGGGAAGAGGTCTGTAGCCTCTTCAAGATCGCAGGAGCAGAGATCGTCCTCTGCTTCTGCCAAATCCACTGCATGACGCTGGGGCTCTCTTGCAGGAGCCCACACCAGTGGGGGCACGTCTAAAACACTTCAGTCAGTTCTGGATTAATTTGGACCTGGACTCGTGGGTTTTACAAATAGTGTCACAAGGGTACAAACTGGGGTTTCAAGACGTTCCCCCTCACCGATTGTTCAAATCGGCCTTAGTCAGCAGGGAGAAGGTTTTTATTCAAGCCTCTTCGTGCTCCCGAAGCCGGACGGCTCAGTCAGACCAATCTTAAATCTGAAATCCCTCAATTTCTACCTAAAGAAATTCAATTTCAAGATGGAATCTCTCAGGGTAGGGATCTCCAGTCCGGAGGAAGGAGATTTCATGGTTTTGGTAGACATAAGGATGCCTAATTACATGTTCCCGTTTAGCCACTGCATCAAGCTACCTGAGGTTTGCAATTCAGGATTGTCATTACCAATTTCAGACGTTGCCGTTTGGTCTGTCCACGGCTCCGAGGATTTTCACCAGGGTGATGGTGGAAATGATGGTTCTCCTTCGCAAGCAAGGAGTCACAATTATGCCGTACTTGGATGATCTCCTGATAAAGGCGAGATCCAGGGACCAGTTGGTGCAAAACATCTACTCTCCCTGACAGTTCTTCAACAACATGGTTGGCTCCTAAACTTGCCAAAATCGCAGTTGGTCCCAATGACGCGGTTGTTGTTTCTGGGAGTAATACTGGACACAGAAGAGGCTTTCTTCCAGTGGAAAGGCTATGGAGTTCCAGAGTCTGGTCAAACAAATTCTGAAACCAGCAAGAGTGTTAATCCATCAATGCATTCTGTTGCTGGGGAAGATGGTTGCGGCCTACGAGGCCATTCAGTTTGGCAGGTTCCATGCCAGAGTGTTCCAGTGGGACCTGTTGGACAAGTGGTCCGGATCCCACCTACACATGCACCGGAGGATAATCCTGTCTTCCAAGACCAGAATCTTACTCCATTGGTGGCTGCACAGTTCTCACCTCCTAGAGGGGCCATGGTTCGGGATCCAGGACTGGATCCTAGGGACCATGGATGCAACCCTCCGAGGCTGGGGAGCAGTCACACAGGGGGAAAACATCCAAGGAAGATGGTCAAGTCAGGAAAGTTTTCTCCACATAAATGTTCTGGAGTTAAGGGCCATTTAATAACTGCAGACACAGTACGCACTGGGACGGGTGCCCAGCATCCTCTACGGACTAAGAGAAATGGATTTACCGGTAGGTATTAAAATCCTATTTTCTCTAACGTCCTAGAGGATGCTGGGGACTCCGTAAGGACCATGGGGATAGATAGGCTCCGCAGGAGACATGGGCACTTTAAGAAAGACTTTAGTTCTGGGTGTGCACTGGCTCCTCCCTCTATGCCCCTCCTCCAGACCTCAGTTTGATACTGTGCCCAGTGGAGACTGGGTGCTTTTCAGGAGCTCTCCTGAGCTTTCTGACAGAAAGTATTTTGTTAAGTTTTTAATTTTCAGGGAGCACTGCTGGCAACAGACTCCCTCATCGAGGGACTGAGGGGAGAGAAGCAGCCCTACTCTCTGAGTTGCAAGGTCCTGCTTCTTAGGCTACTGGACACCATTAGCTCCAGAGGGATTGGTACGCAGGATCTCACCCTCGCCGTCCGTCCCAGAGCCGCGCCTCCGTCCCCCTTGCAGAGCCGGAAGATAGAAGCCGGGTGAGTATGAGAAGAAAAGAAGACTTCAGAGGCGGCAGAAGACTTCATGATCTTCACTGAAGTAACGCACAGCACTGCAGCTGTGCGCCATTGCTCCCATACACCTCACACACTCCGGTCACTGTAAGGGTGCAGGGCGCAGGGGGGGGCACCCTGGGCAGCAATATAAACCTCTTTTTGGCAAAAATATAACACATATACAGCGGGGCACTGTATATATGTATGAGCCCCCGCCAATTTTACAGTTTAAGCGGGACAGAAGCCTGCCGCCGAGGGTGCGGGGCTTCTCCCTCAGCACTCACCAGCGCCATTTTTTCTTCACAGCACCGCTGAGAGGAAGCTCCCCGGACTCTCCCCTGCTTATACCACGGTAGACAAGAGAGTTGAAAAGAGGGGGGGGGGGGGCACATAATTTGGTGCAAATTACATGCTGCAGTACTACTGGGCAAACATTAAGTTACTGTGTATTCCTGGGTTATATAGCGCTGGGGGGTGTGCTGGCATACTCTCTCTCTGTCTCTCCAAAGGGCCTTGTGGGGAAACTGTCTTCAGAAAAAGCATTCCCTGTGTGTGTGGTGTGTCGGTACACGTGTGTCGACATGTCTGAGGAAGAAGGCTATATTAGAGAGGAGCAGGAGCAAATGAATGTGGTGTCTCCGCCGACAGCTGATTGGATGGATATGTGGAATGTTTTAAATGCTAGTGTAAACTCATTGCACAAAAGATTAGACAAGGCTGAAGCTTTGGGACAGTCAGGGTCTCAACCCATGCCTGATCCTATGTTGCAGGGACTGTCAGGGTCTCATAAGCGCCCACTATCCCAGATTGTTGACACAGATACAGACACGGATTCTGACTCCAGTGTCGATTACGATGATGCAAAGTTACAGCCAAAATTGGCAAAATCCATTCGATATATGATTATGGCAATAAAAGATGTTTTGCACATCAGAGAGGAACCCCCTGTCCCTGACAAGAGGGTACATATGTACAAGGTGAAAAAGCCTGAGGTAACCTTTGAGGGGGTCACACGAGCTGAACGAGTTATGTGAAAAAGCTTGGGAATCTCCAGATAAAAGACTGCAGATTTCCAAAAGGATTCTTATGGCGTATCCTTTCCCATCAATGGATAGGTTACGATGGGAATCCTCCCCTAGGGTGGACAAAGCATTAACACGCTTATCCAAGAAGGTAGCCCTCCCGTCCCAGTATACGGCTACCCTCAAAGAGTCTGCTGACCGCAAACAGGAGATTACCCTGAAGTCCATTTATACACATTCAGGTACCTTACTCAGACCGACAATTGCGTCGGCCTGGGTGTGTAGTGCTGTAGCGGCATGGACGGATACCTTATCTGAGGGGATGGATACCCTAGATAAGGATACTATTTTATTGACCCTGGGGCATATAAGAGATGCTGTCCTATATATGTGTGTATGCAAACTACAGGTGGTGTTGGGATAGGGCTGGGGAGGGCGGCTGCTCGGGCACACCCCCGTCAAGTTAAGGAGATTTAACTGAGGAAGCACAAGGGAACTCTCGTCTGGGGACAACAACTACAGGGAGACCACATCTTTTCAGATGAACATGGGAGGGCGGAAGGCTGCCTAATACTGAAGCACCCTCAGACATTAAACCATATGCAACAACTATTGCAAGCATTCCTGGGGGAAGGTCTGCAGCAGACGGATTTGCATACGGTGATGTCATCCAAGCAGTGGGCCAAAGTTGGCTGGAACCCTCATCTGTATATGAAAAGAGAAAAGGGGCATGCAGGGCATGGCCTTTTGCGGCGCTTGGATAACCCCAAGTTTGCATTAAACACCCCCACCCTCCTTCGGTGTGGGGCTCATGTTGGCCATGCCCAAGCCCCTGAAGCATTCAAGCTGATTTCTTGCAGCAGCTGGGCACTGTAACAGCTTCAGAGCTGCTCTACAAGACAAGTAAAAGGGTGTGGGCCCTGCAGCACCACCTGTAGTTTGCATACACACATATATAGGACAGCATCTCTTATATGCCCCAGGGTCAATAAAATAGTATCCTTGTCTAGGCTATCCATCCCCTCAGATAAGGTATTTGTCCATGCCGCTACAGCACTACACACCCAGGCCGACGCAATTGCCGGTCTGAGTAAGGTACCTGAATGTGTATAAATGGACTTCAGGGTAATCTCCTGTTTGCGGTCAGCACACTCTTTGAGGGTAGCCGTATCCTGGGACGGGAGGGCTACCTTCTTGGATAAGCGTGTTAATGCTTTGTCCACCCTAGGGGAGGATTCCCATCGTAACCTATCCGTTGATGGGAAAGGATACGCCATAAGAATCCTTTTGGAAATCTGCAGTCTTTTATCTGGAGATTCCCAAGCTTTTTCACATAACTCGTTCAGCTCGTGTGAGGGGGGAAAGGTTACCTCAGGCTTCTTACCCTTGTACATATGTACCCTCTTGTCAGCGACAGGGGGTTCCTCTGTGATGTGCAAAACATCTTTTATTGCCATAATCATAAATCGAATGGATTTTGCCAATTTTGGCTGTAACTTTGCATCATCGTAATCGACACTGGAGTCAGAATCCGTGTCGGTATCTGTGTCAACAATCTGGGATAGTGGGCGCTTATGAGACCCTGACAGTCCCTGCAACATAGGATCAGGCATGGGTTTAAACCCCGACTGTCCCAAAGCTTCTGCCTTGTCTAATCTTTTGTGCAATGAGTTTACACTAGCATTTAAAACATTCCACATATCCATCCAATCAGCTGTCGGCGGAGACACCACATTCATTTGCTCCCGCTCCTCTCTAATATAGCCTTCTTCCTCAGACATGTCGACACACGTGTACCGACACACTACACACACAGGGAATGCTTTTTCTGAAGACAGTTTCCCCACAAGGCCCTTTGGAGAGACAGAGAGAGAGTATGCCAGCACACCCCCCAGCGCTATATAACCCAGGAATAAAACAGTAACTTAATGTTTGCCCAGTAGTGCTGCTGTATGTAATTTGCGAATTATGTGCCCCCCCCCCCTCTTTTCAACCCTCTTGTCTAACGTGGTATAAGCAGGGGAGAGTCCGGAGAGCTTCCTCTCAGCGGTGCTGTGGAGAAAAAATGGCGCTGGTGAGTGCTGAGGGAGAAGCCCCGCCCCCTCGGAGGCGGGCTTCTGTCCCGCTTAAACTAAAATTGGTGGGGGCTTATACATATATAAAGTGCCCAGCTGTATATATGTTATATTTTTGCGAAAGAGGTTTATATTGCTGCCCAGGGCGCCCCCCCTGCGCCCTGCACCCTTACAGTGACCGGAGTATGTGAGGTGTATGGGAGCAAAGGCGCACAGCTGCAGTGCTGTGCGTTACCTCAGTGAAGATCATGAAGTCTTCTGCCGCCTCTGAAGTCTTCTTTTCTTCTCATACTCACCCGGCTTCTATCTTCCGGCTCTGCGAGGGGGACGGCGGCGCGGCTCTGGGACGGACGGCGAGGGTGAGATCCTGCGTACCAATCCCACTGGAGCTAGTGGTGTCCAGTAGCCTAAGAAGCAGGACCTTGCAACTCAGAGAGTAGGGCTGCTTCTCTCCCCTCAGTCCCTCGATGAGGGAGTCTGTTGCCAGCAGTGCTCCCTGAAAATTAAATACCTAACAAAATACTTTCTGTCAGAAAGCTCAGGAGAGCTCCTGAAAAGCACCCAATCTCCACTGGGCACAGTATCAAACTGAGGTCTGGAGGAGGGGCATAGAGGGAGGAGCCAGTGCACACCCAGAACTAAAGTCTTTCTTAAAGTGCCCATGTCTCCTGCGGAGCCCGTCTATCCCCATGGTCCTTACGGAGTCCCCAGCATCCTCTAGGACGTTAGAGAAAATAGGATTTTAATACCTACCGGTAAATCCTTTTCTCTTAGTCCGTAGAGGATGCTGGGCACCCGTCCCAGTGCGTACTGTGTCTGCAGTTATTAAATGGCCCTTAACTCCAGAACATTTATGTGGAGATGAAAACATCCAAGGAAGACTTGACCATCTTCCTTGGATGTTTTCCCCCTGTGTGACTGCTCTCCAGCCTCGGAGGGTTGCATCCGTGGTCCCTAGGATCCCGTCCTGGATCCCGAACCATCGCCCCTCTAGGTGGTGAGAACTGTGCAGCCACCAATGGAGTGAGATTCTGGTCTTGGAAGACAGGATTATCCTCCGGTGCATGTGTAGGTGGGATCCGGACCACTTGTCCAACAGGTCCAACTGGAACACTCTGGCATGGAACCTGCCAAACTGAATGGCCTCGTAGGCCGCGACCATCTTCCCCAGCAACTGAATGCATTGATGGATTAACACTCTTGCTGGTTTCAGAATTTGTTTGACCAGACTCTGGATCTCCAGAGCCTTTCCACTAGAAGAAAACCTCTTCTGTGTCCAGTATCACTCCCAAAAACAACAACCGCGTCATTGGGACCAACTGCGATTTTGGCAAGTTTAGGAGCCAACCATGTTGTTGAAGAACTGTCAGGGAGAGTAGATGTTTTGCACCAACTGGTCCCTGGATCTCGCCTTTATCAGGAGATCATCCAAGTACGGGATAATTGTGACTCCTTGCTTGCGAAGGAGGACCATCATTTCCGCCATCACCCTGGTGAAAATCCTCGGAGCCGTGGACAGACCAAACGGCAACGTCTGAAATTGGTAATGACAATCCTGAATTGCAAACCTCAGGTAGCTTGATGCAGTGGCTAAATGGGAACATATAAGTAGGCATCCTTTATGTCTACCAAAACCATGAAATCTCCTTTATCCCCCGGACTGGAGATCACTACCCTGAGAGATTCCATCTTGAAATTGAATTTCTTTAGGTAGAAATTAAGGGATTTCAGATTTAAGATTGGTCTGACTGAGCCGTCCGGCTTCGGGACCACGAAGAGGCTTGAATAAAAACCTTCTCCCTGCTGACTAAGGCTGATTTGAACAATCGGTGAGGGGGAACGTCTTGAAACCCCAGTTTGTACCCTTGGGACACTATTTGTAAAACCCACGAGTCCAGGTCCGAATGAATCTAGAACTGACTGAAGAGTTTTAGACGTGCCACCACTGGTGCGGGCTCCTGCAAGAGAGCCCCAGCGTCATGCAGTGGATTTGGCAGAAGCAGAGGACGATCTCTGCTCCTGCGATCTTGAAGAGGCTACAGACCTCTTCCCTCTTTTCCTTCCTCTACCTGCAAAGAAAGGGGAATCTTAACTTCTTGCATATCTATTGGGCCGAAATGACTGCGTCAGATAATGATGCGTCTTCATCCGTTGAGAGGGAACATAGGGCAAGAAGGATGACTTACCTGCGGGAGCTGCCGAGATCAAATTAACTAGGCCGTCGCCAAACAAGGCTTCACCTTCATAGGGAAGAGACTCCCTTTCTTCTTGGAGTCAGCATCAGCATTCCCTTGGTGAATCCACAATGCCCTCCTATCCGAGACTGCCATGAAATTGGCCCGTGAGCACTTGTGCCCGGTGTAGGATTTTTAAATATGTGTAGTTTACTGTATGCAAGGGTTTAAAACCTTTTAGGAACTGAGATCTAAGGTGTATTACATGTAGTTTAAAAAAAACAAAAAAGGTTTATTTTATGGCAGTAGTTTCCAAACTGGGGTTCTTGCACTGGTAGCATAGTTTGGTGGTCCAGGACCAATTAAAATTATTTATACTTTATTAAATTGGCAAAACCATTCCCTCACAACATAACTGAACCTGAGGATGACATGCTATAAACACAATTTACTTAATTTTATATTTTTTTCTGAATTTCTCAATAAAAAAAACTTTGGCCTAGGGGTGGCGTGAAACAAATTTTGATACTCTAGGGCAGGGGTGTCAAACCCATGGGCCGCATGCCGCCCCCAATGCATCCTTTTGTGGCCCACAGGCCGAGGTCCGACAGGGGTCCTTTTGTGGCCCGATCACCTTGCTTAGAGCGAGGGCAGGAGAGTGCAGCCAGAGTCTTTGCTTTCTATGTGCGGCACCATCTTCCCGAAGAGATCACCGGGAAGATAGTGCCCCTTCCACTGGCTACAGCACAGGTATACTGGGGTGGGGTAGCAAACTGGGGGCCCCAATGGGCCCCTCCAGCAGTCCCTCTACCAAAACACGTCTTTTGGTGGTTTTGCGGTGTTGTTATAACTACATGGTGACGATACTGTAGCACAGAGATTTTCAACCATTTACAACTCACGTCACACAGAACAAGATTTAAATATTGACAAGGCACACTGAAATATAATGGTGATGCATGGTGCAGTATCGTGTCCTAGGATGTCATGTCGCAGCTTCTCCATAGGTAACGCCTGAACAGGCCCAGTGACAGGGGGGACAAAGGGGACACTTGTTCAGGGCTCCAAGTATTAAGAACAGAAATAATGGGGCCACAGTGCCAATATTGCTTTTTAAAGTGTATCCACCAACTGCTCAATTTAAGCAGGAAAACAATTAACAGGCCAACTAAACCCTCCCCCCTCCTTTTACCCCATCACTTTGTCCAGTCCCTGTGGTCCATACTGTATTGCCATTATTATGCATTTTGCTGTGCTGGCCCTTTTCTGAATGTCCCTGCCACCGCCACCGAAGAGCTGGATAGCCCAGTATGAAAACCACCTGCCGGCCTCACTGACGGTCCGAGTCAAAGGCTCCATTTTTTTGTGGGGTAAAGAGGGGTCAGTAAAGATACTAAGCTGAAGTACTTAGAACACTTCTTGAATTAAGACACAACCTGCAAGAAAAAGTATGCAATATGGGTGAAAAGGCAAATGTCAGAGGTCTGATACAAGTGACCAGCTCCACACCTTGCACCACATAGCGTTATGTTAAACTGGGATATGTTCTTTTTTGGTGTGTGTGTGTGTGTGTGTGTGTGTGTGTGTGTGTGTGTGTGTGTGTGTGTATGTGTGTGGGGGGGGGGGGTGCCAAAGGAAATTTTTGCCATTGGCTCCTTTGGTCTAGAACCAGCCCTGATCACAAAATATTTTTGTCTGAGCAGACTGGACACTGATCAGCGTTGGCTCATTCTCAGCCCCCCGCCCAGCCTCTGCTGCCAACAGACTGCTATTAGCTAGTTAACCTTCTGCCTTCCCTATCTATGACACAGACTGCTGCTAATGCTACCAGACTGTTCCCAGTGGCTTCACACCAACAGTGAATCCCAGCCGATGATGTAGGGCAGCGTGTGGGGGAGGGGGTCAGTTGCTGTGGCTCCAACATGGTAACCGCCAATGGACTGCAATGCTTTATCGAAAGGGGGGGCGCCAGTCCCTTACTTTGCCAGGGGCGCTTGGACCCCTAGCTACACCTCTGTTGACCCTAACCGATACCCCTAAACTAACCATAATTCCTGCAGTAAAAATCCATGTTTCTATGTATATAGGGGGTCATTCCGAGTTGATCGCATGCTGCCGTTGTTCGCTGCGTAGCAATCAGTTGAAAAAAAATGGCTAATCTGTGCATGCGCATGCTCCGTAATGTGCATGCGCATCGTACGGGTACAAAGTCCATTGTGGTTTTGCACTAGTTCTAGCGATTTTTCCAATCAC
Organism: Pseudophryne corroboree; assembly: GCF_028390025.1. Taxonomy (NCBI): domain Eukaryota; kingdom Metazoa; phylum Chordata; class Amphibia; order Anura; family Myobatrachidae; genus Pseudophryne; species Pseudophryne corroboree. The sequence continues at coordinate 80,652 of NW_026970240.1, forward strand.
AGAACAGGCCACAAGGAGATTGACAGAAAGAGGGCGTTTCTGGGTGTCAACTGACCGTTTTCAGGGAGTGCTTGGAAAAATGCAGGCGTGGCAGAAGAAATGCAGACGTGGCTGGGCATTCGCTGGATGGGTGTGTGACATCAAAAGCCGTCCCTCGGTTGTTAGAATCAACGCACACGAAGTGTAACTACAGTGCTGGTCTTATTTTGAAACGATTTTGCAGGCGCTCTGCTGCTCAAGTGTTCGCACTTCTCCAAAGTGAATATACACTCTCCAGTGGGCAGCGACAATGCGTTTGCATGGCTGCTAAAAACTGCTAGCGAGCAATCAACTCAGAATGACCCCCATAGTGTATTGCAAGAAAATATCTGTAAATCCAATGGTACCGTAAGTGCGGTATATACTCGCACTTCTTTGCGGGGTGAGAACATCTCCCCTAAGTGAAGTCAGCCCTATGAATAAAGTTTGTGTGATCCCTGTGCAGCAGTCACAGAAAGGGTTCATCTCTGCAGTTTGTCACTCAAATTACATTGCTGCATTTTTTCTAGAAGTTGATCTGAGAGCTGTTACCCGCAGACCAGCTACAATAATTATCCTGGGTACTCACTAGACCAGTGGTTCTCAAACTGCACCCTGGGGTGCCTCAGGACACTTGCAGGGGTGCCTTGGATTGGTGGTCCAGGACCAATTCAAAATATTTATAGTTAGTGTTATAGGCAAAACCAGTGCTGTTGGCTGGCAATCATAACATATGTGCACAAGCAGAAGCAAATCCTGTCCCCTACCAAAGGGCCAGTGCTAGGGTGTTTGGCGCCTCCCTGCAAACTATTAATTTGGGCCCTCTCTCCAATACTTAATAAAGGGACAGTGCGCTCCTTAAAAAAAGAAGGTGTGGTATCACAAGGAAGGGGCATGGCCACACAATAGCACCCCAAATCAAAATACGCCACACAGTAGCACTATCTTATTGTCATTACACCGCATGTAATAATAATAATAATAATAATAATAATAATACCCACAGTCGCAGTGCCCTTTATACACATAACCACCATATCAGTGCAGCTTACACACATAATGCCAACAGTAGCAGTGCCCCTTCTACACATGCCCACGGTGGCAATCCTTTACATGGCAAATATCAACCTGGTTTTGCCATGTAAAGGATTGCCACTTTAAAAACAAACAATCAAACAAAAACAAAAAAAAACAACAGGAAAAAACACAAAATCTCTCACTTTCTGATTCTCACACCCTATTACATTCCTCCCTATATATTTAAATGTTTCTATTACTGTATGTTCCCTCTTCCCTTCTCCAAACTATACACATCAACATTTTTTAGTATTTCCAGGTAAGTTTTGTGATGTAGGCCATGCACAATTTTAGTTGCCCTAATGTATTTACAGCCTTCTGGAGATATGGCTTCTGGAACTGAACACAGGATTCTAAATGTGGCTGTACCAAGGACCTATACAGTGGCATTACAGGTTGAGTATCCCTTATCCAAAATGCTTGGGACCAGAGGAATTTTGGATATCGGATTTTTCTGTATTTTGGAATAATTGCATACCATAACGAGATATTATGGTGATGGGACCTAAATCTAAGCACAGAAGGCATTTATGTTTCATATACACCTTATACACACAGCCTGAAGGTCATTTTAGCCAATATTTTTTATAACTTTGTGCATTAAACAAAGTGTGTGTACATTCACAGAATTCATTTGTTTCATATACACCTTATACACACAGTCTGAAGTTCATTTAATACAACATTTTTAATAACTTGAGTATTAAACAAAGTTTGTGTACACTGAGCCATCAAAACACAAAGGTTTCACTATCTCAGTCTCACTCAAAAAAGTCCGTATTTCGGAATATTCCGTATTTCGGAATATTTGGATATGGGATACTCAACCTGTATTACTTTTTTCTGCTACTGGTTCTTTAACCTATGCAAACAAGCATCTGACTTGCCTTTCCTATTGCTTTGTTACATTGCTCACCTGAAATAGTAATACTTAGATAGCTTTCCTCTTGCCATTATAATGCCCTTAATATTATAGTTAGCCTTTGCATTTTTGAGACGTGTATGATTTTGCATTTTTTGGCATTAAATGTTGCCATGTTCTTGACCATTCCTCTAGTCCAGGGGCGGAACTGCCAGAGACAACGGAGTCAGTTGCCGCCGGGCTCCAGCCCTAAAGGGGCTTCCTCCATTGCCCCCCGGCTGTTACGTGCCCTTCCTACTAAATAGACAAAGGCGCTACCAGCAGGGTCTCGCAGTTTGTACATTCCATGCCGTAATACCCTTCTTTCCACCTTCACAATGAAGCTATTGGTACTTTGCAAAAAAAAAAATTATTAGCATTGCAACTCAGCAGATCAATGCAGTGTGCAGCCACACACTCCATATATCTGCTCAGCCACAAAGCTGATTATTTCTTCACAAAGTACAAGGTGAGCTCCAAATAGAATTCTCTAGCTTAGATTATACCTTTCTATGCAAGGGTAAATAGCTCAATTGTTTGACTGCAATGCCACAGGAAATGGTTTGGATCCAAGACAGTGTGACTGAATAATAAAGAAACCTTAAGATAAGTTCATGAATGTTGTATAAGTATTAGTGAGAGAAGGGGTCAGGAGCATGCTAGGCTGCAAAAAATAAGGTAGGCTGCAAGTGAAAGTAATGATCTCCTATATATTTTCCCAGATCTGTCACTCTGTGTGGCTAACTCTGGGGGAAGTCACAGCAATGGGCGGAGACGGCAACTGCAGGACGATACACCAGTGCCAGCAGCAGACCGTAACAAAGTGACAGATCAGGGAGAATATATAGGATGTAGGGAGGTGGCCATGGTACATGGCTGGCCAAGGGACACTAGCTCATGTACCCCTTTACCACTGAGGCTGGCCACCAATGATGGACCTGTCACCAGTGCACATGCAATAACCTCTTCTGCTGCCCTCTTTGCAACTCAGATTGCCCAGTGCTCCCCTTCGCTAACAGTCCACAAAGTTTCCCCATCTCACGATCTGCCTCCTCACCCCCACTTTCATCTCTACAGCACACGCGCATATCATACAAGATCCCATCATGCGTACGTAGGTCTGAAATGCAAGAGGGAGGTTGGGGGGAGATTGGCATGCGCCAGCAACACCACACAGCTCACTGTGACCACAGTGGAGAGGCGCTGCAACAGGACAATACACCAACCTCGGAGCAAGGAACTGCGTCGGTCAGGAGGAGAACTATTTCAATAGCATAAAAAGGTTAATGCGTCCCACCCTATGGACACCAGACTCATCAAGTCACTGTTGCCAGAGTCTCATACAATGACTCTGAACCTCTAAGCACACTATTTGACTGTCCACACCCTGCTGTGCCTATTACCCATCTCCTCCACCACCCTCAACACTGACCCACACATCATTCACCCACAAAGATACAATAAAGGTAGTTTGGATAAATTAGCTAAATGAAATGGATTTAACCAATTTATCTAAATGACCATTTTTGGATGTTTTCCAGTGTTTGTGAGCAAATGGTCAATTGTCATTTGCTGCCACATATTAGCATAATTTTGTTTCAACTAGAAAAAAAAATTGGACAGATAATCTAAGTGTGGATCCAGTTTTAAGGTCCGTATTCACGGCCTGATTTTGGGGAGAGATGTGTGCTGAGCGAACTGCTCAGCACACATCTCTCCCCCCGCTCAGCACAGCGTGATGTGTGCTGAGCGTACGGGGGGTGGGTGGGGGCGCTCATTTCACCCCCTGTGTAGGGCATTCTGTGTGTATCCAGCTTAACAGGTGTGAGCATCATACAACTACTGACTTGCGAGTAACTATACAGCAGCTCCATACCTTGTGACTTGAAGAAACACCAGTTAACCCCGGGAATGCTGCAGTCAAAGCAACAATTCCTCTTCTTACATTCCGCTGCACTTATTGTGGGGTAGCCGCAATCCCTTCTGCTGTACGGTTCCACATTACATTGTTTCTTGTCACTTCCTGTTGATGCAGTAAGGAAACATCCAGGAATTACAGCAGCTTAGTTTTTTTTTTTTTTTTTACTGGGGCAATTTAGCTAGATCACAGGGCAATTTAGCTCCTTTGGTCCTTTTTTAGGACCAGTTAATCAGACAGTTGAGCAAACTGAAAAACAGCTAACAGGAAATTTCCACTTAAATGGTATTTTCTAATCTTATCTGACCATGACTAAGAATAAAGGATACACAAGATAAACTCTTAGAGCCATGGACCTTATCCATGTTTAAGCTCCATCAAATCTGTAATCAATAGCACTACATGCTCCCACTTTACCACTGTACTATATACTCTACCTGTGTTTTTAAGGTAAAAACACCATTTAACCCCAGTGACACTTGAATTAAAGCAGCAGCCTCTGGAATAGCATTCTTTAGCATTAATCCCAGGAAATCTGCAAACTTCACGCTCTTTGATAGCCATGCTACATTGCTGTTTACTTGGATGGAGCAGAGAGCACAACATCAGGACATAGGAAATATTACAATGCATGATAAGAAAGGTGTGAGCTCTACAGCAAGGCCTCTAACCCTTTGCCAGTGCCAAATACATAGGGCTTAACTCAGATCTGATCACAGCAGCAAATTTATTAGCTAAAACCATGTACACTGCAGGGGTGGGGGGGGGGTGTATAATATGTGCAGAGAGAGTTAGATTTTGGTGCGGTGTGTTCAAACTGAAATCTAAATTGCAGTGTAAAAACAAAACAGCCAGTATTTACCCTGCACACAAACAATATAACCCACCTAAATCTCTCTGCAAATGTTATATCTGCCCCCCCCCCCCATCCCTGCAGTGCACATGGTTTTGCCCACTAGCTAACAAATTTGCTGCATCTGGGAATTACAGCAGCTTAATATTTCTTTTTACAGAAGGTTCAGCAAATTAAATTATTTAGTGAAATACTGTAATCATAACAGTTACAGGGATATTGTAGGTAGATTTATTGTCAGTGGATAAATGTAAAAATTAAACCCTTAGGCATAGTTCCAAAATGCTGTCATTGCAATCCAGATTTTAAGGATATCATGCTTGAGCACAGGTGACTTAATTAGAACTTCGGTCAATGTGAATTAACCATTGGACTCAACCATGGTTATCCTTAAAACCCAGGGGTCTATTTAAGATCGATCTTAATCGATGTTGGGCTTACAGGTTGAAAAACACACACACATTTACTAACATTTTAAAATGTATATAAAAAAATCATCTGTTCGTAAATGCAGTGCACATGGTTTTGCCCAACTGCTAACAAAAATCCTGCTGCGATCAACTCAGAATTACCCCCCATGGCCCTCATTCCGAGTTGTTCGCTCGCAAGCTGCTTTTAGCAGCATTGCACACGCTAAGCTGCCGCCTACTGGGAGTGAATCTTAGCATCTTAAAATTGCGAACGAAAGATTTGCAATATTGCGATAAGACATCTCTGTGCAGTTTCTGAGTAGCTCGAGACTTACTCTGCCAGTGCGATCAGTTCAGTGCTTGTCGTTCCTGGTTTGACGTCACAAACACACCCAGCATTCGCCCAGACACTCCTCCGTTTCTCCAGCCACTCCCGCGTTTTTCCCAGAAACGGTAGCATTTTTTCCCACACGCCCATAAAGCGGCCTGTTTCCGCCCAGAAACACCCACTTCCTGTCAATCACATTACGATCACCAGAACGATGAAAAAACCGTGAGTAATATTCCTAACTGCATAGCAAATTTACTTGGCGCAGTCGCAGTGTGAACATTGCGCATGCGCATTAAGCGGAAAATCGCTGCGATGCGAAGAAAATTACAGAGCGAACAACTCGGAATGACCACCTATGTGCACTGCAGGGAAGGCAGATTTAACATGTGCAGAGAGAGTTAGATTTGGGTGTGGTGTGTTCAATCTGCAATCTAATTTGCAGTGTAAAAATAAAGCAGTCAGTATTTACCCTGCACAGAAACAAAATAACTCACCCAAATCTAACTCTTTCTGCACGTTATATCTGCCTCCCCTGCAGTACACATGGTTTTGCCCAACTGCTAACAAAATTCCTGCTGCGATCATCTTGGAATTACCCCCATCGATTGATGTTTTCACACTGCTCGTGTATATAAGACATAGGGCCTAATTCAGTTTGGATCGTAATACGCGTTCCAACCGCAAAAACTATGAAGAGGATGGGGGCATATACGCAGGGTCCATCCTGTGCGTGTGCCTACATTTTCTCCGGGTGCCCCGCAGAAAATGCGAATGCCTCTGCCTGTCAATCAGTAGAGGGCGTACCTTCGCAGGTATATCGCGATCATGAGCCATGTCTCCCATTTTTGTCATTATAGGTGCTCTGTGAGCTGCTGGCCATGCCCCAGCCCCTCTGTCTCCCGTGAATAGACATTGAGGCTTATTCAGACCAGATCGCTTCAATTTATTTTCACCCAGCGGGCAATCTGGTCTGCACTGCACATGCGTATGCGCCACAATGCGTAAGTGCGACGGTCCGGAGATCACAAGAAGATTGACAAGAAGAGGGTGTTTGTGTGGGTGGCAACTGAATGTTTCTAGGGAGTGTCCGGAAAAACACTGGAGGGACCCGGCGTTTTGTGGGAGGATTTGTGACGTCACCTCAATGGCTGAGTAAGTGCTGAGCTGTGCAGCTCTTGTGCACATGTGATCACACACCTGCACAGCAAATTTTCCCTTCCGCTGTAGGCGGCAACTACCTGATTACAGGGATGCAAAAAACACACCCTAGCGATCAGGTCTGAATTACCCACAATGTGCATATTTGCAGAGCAACAAGCTACAGGGAGCCTTCCACCCCCCCCCCCCCATTCCCCATGGGAAGGGGGGGGGGGGTTGTTTGGGTTAGCTGGACATTCCCCAAAAAAGTGACTGTCCTGCAAAAATTGGGATAGTTGGGAGGTATGTTCAAATACATTTATTGTTTTGCATGCAGGGTAAATACTGGCTTCTTTGACATTTAGCCACAAATGCTGCACAGCTGAATTACAGTATTACACTGCAATTAACAGTTATGCTAGGACATTCCCCCTCCCAAATCTACCTCTCTCTGCATGTTACATCTGTCCCACAGTGGCGTGCGGTGAGGTCAGTGGCTAGTGAGGCACTACAGCCATAATGTCCGCCGAATCCTGCCGATGACCCTTAGCCAATGCCCGCTACTGCCTCTGAGCCGATACCCGCTGCCACCGCCAATGGCTTACAAACTCGCCCACAATCAACTGACCCAGCCCTCCACCACTAATTTCTATCTCAGTCCGATGCCGCCAATGCCCGCTGCCTGCTTGCTCATTGTTCTCGTTATATATTATAAATTTTTAAAGAAAAAAAAATATGAGTGTTTGGGACTGGGAAGGGTGAGGGAGGAGGACATGAATGCAATTTTGTTGTCCAGGGCTTCCATTAACTTAAAGGAGAAGGGTCTGAATGGGTTAAAAAAAAATGCGTGAGGTCCCCCCTCCTTAGTATAACCAGCCTCGGGCTCTTTGAGCCGGTCCTGGTTATTTAAATACTGGGGGAAAAATTGGACAGGGGTTCCCCGTATTTAGACAACTAGCACCGGGCTCTTAGACCGGTCCAGGTTCCAAAAATACGTGGGACAATAGATGTAGGGGTCCCCCATATTTTTAAAACCAGCACCGGGCTCCACTAGCCAGAGAGATAATGCCACAGCCGGGGGATACTTTTATGTAGGTCCCTGCGGCCCTGGCATTACCCCTCCAACTAGTCACCCCTGGCCGGGGTTCCCTGGAGGAGTGGGGACCCCTTAAATCAAGAGGTTCCTCCCCTCGAGGCACCCAAGGGCCAGGGGTGAAGCCCGAGGCTGTCCCCAGCACCCCTGGGTGGTGGGTGCCGGGCTGATAGCCATGTGTGTAAAAAAAGAATATTGTTTTTTCGTTGTGGAACTACAAGGCCCAGCAAGCCTCCCCCGCTTGCTGGTACTTGGAGAACCTCAAGTACCAGCAGGCGGGGAAATAACGGGCTTGCTGGTACCTGTAGTTCTACAACAACAAAAAATACCCAAATAAAAACACAAACACACACAGCGTGACAGTAAAATTATTGAGACAGGCTGTAGCATGTGGGTGCATGTAACCCTATAAAAGTGATGGATTGGGTGACTATTACAATACCCACTGTTGCTGTCTGAAAAATGATGGATTTATAGATTGCTCTGCCGAGACATGTTTTTTTCTAAAATGCACCACAGGTATGGATGGATAGTATACTTGACGACACAGAGGTAGGTAGAGCAGTGGCCTACTGTACCGTACTGCTATATATTATATTATTTATTATTATTATTATCCTTTATTTATATGGCGCCACAAGGGTTCCGCAGTGCCCAATTACAGAGTACATAAACAAATAATCAAACAGGAAAACAGCAACTTACAGTTGACGACAATATAGGACAAGTACAGGGTAAATAAACATAGCTACATCAGCAGATGACACTGGAATAAGTATCAGGTGGCAGAAGACTGCTGGATTTGGTGCAGCTGAAGATTATTAAAGTAAGAAAAGAGTAAGCACATGAGGGAAGAGGGCCCTGCTCGTGAGAGCTTACATTCTAAAAGGGAGGGGTAGACAGACAGGGGTGAGACAGATGGGGTACATAGAGAGCATGGAACAGAGGTTTAGGATGAGATTTGGCTGGGTTTGGTGAAGAAGTGGGTCTTGAGAGCCCGTTTGAAGCTTTGTAGAGAGGTGGAGAGTCTGAGGGGGAGAGGTAGGGAATTCCAGAGAAGTGGTGCAGCACGTGAAAAATCTTGGAGGTAGGAGTGGGAGGAAGTAATCCGTAGGCAGGAGAGTCGGTGTGCATTAGCAGAGCGAAGAGGACGGGTGGGAGTGTAAAGCGAGATAAGATCAGAGATGTAGATGGGAGAGGAGTGGGTGAGGGCTTTGTAAGCAAGTGTGAGAAGCTTGAAATGGATTCTGAAAGGGAAGGGGAGCCAGTGAAGGACTAGTAAGAGAGGAGAGGTGGACGTAGTGCATTTGGTGAGGAAAATGAGCCGGGCAGCAGCATTGAGGATAGATTGGAGTGGAGAGAGGTATTTGTCAGGAATGCCAGTCAGGAAGAGATTACAGCAGTCCAGTCTGGAGATGACCAGTGAGTGGATAAGAGTCTTAGTAGCATCCTGGGTCAGAAAGGGTCTGATCCTGGAAATATTTTTTAGATGAAAACGGCAGGTTTGTGAGAGGTGCTGAATGTGTGGTTTGAAGGAGAGGGAGGAGTCAAGGATTACTCCAAGACAGCGCGCTTGGGGGTAGAGGAGATAGTAGTGCGATTGTAGGAGGTGAGATTATGCGGGAGGGAGGGAAGATGATCAGCTCGGTCTTAGACATGTTAAGTTTAAGAAAGCGCTGGGACATCCAGGAAGAGATAGCAGAGAGACAGTTGGAGATACGAGTGAGGAGAGTAGGGGAGAGGTCTGGAGAGGAAAGATAGATTTGAGTGTCATCAGCATAGAGATGATATTGGAAACCAAAAGAACTAATGAGCTTACCTAGTGAGTACGTATAGAGAGAGAAGAGAAGAGGACCAAGGACAGAACCTTGGGGTACCCCTACAGTTAGTGGAAGTGAGGGGGAGGTGGAGTCATGAGAGGAGACAGAGAATGAACGGTCAGAAAGGTAGGACGACAACCAAGAGAGGGCAGTGTTACGCAGACCAATGGAGTGAAGGATTTGCAGTAGGAGAGGATGGTCCACAGTGTCAAAAGCAGCAGAGAGATCAAGTAGAATAAGTAGAGAGTAGTGTCTCTTAGATTTAGCAGCATGGAGGTCATTGCATACTTTTGTAAGGGCAGTTTCAGTGGAGTGGAGAGGACGGAAGCCAGACTGGAATGGGTCAAGCAGTGAGTGTGAGGAAAGAAAGGAAGTAAGGCGGTTGTAGACAATACGCTCAAGGAGTTTGGAGGCAAAAGGGAGGAGAGAGATGGGTCGGTAGTTGGAGAGAGTGTTTGGATCAAGGGTAGGTTTTTTAAGAATAAGAGAGATGAGAGCGTGCTTGAAGGCAGAGGGGACAGTGCCTGATGAGAGGGAGAGATTGAGAAGGTGGGAAAGATGGGAACAAGCAGAAGAAGAGAGGTGGCAAAGGAGGCGGGAGGGGATAGGGTCAAGTGGGGAGGTGGTGAGGGGACAGGAACGAATGAGGGCCATGACTTCCTCTCCAGATGCATGGGAGAAAGATGACAGAGTTGGTACGAGGGATGGGGAGGGTTGGTAAGGGATGGGAGAAGGCTGGTTACTGATAGTCTGGTGTGATGTGATGTCCTGACGTATGGAGTCAATTTTGGATGTGAAGTAAGTGGCAAAGTCAAGAGCAGAGAGTGAGGAAGGGAGACGAGGTGGAGGTGGGCAGAGGAGTGAGTTGAGAGTGGCAAAGAGGCGCCGGGGGTTGGAAGACTGGGAGGAGATGAGGTTCTTGAAGTATGACTGTTTAGCAAGAGAAAGGGCAGCACTGAAGGATGAGAGCATAAGTTTGAAATGGAGGAAGTCTGCCTTAGAGCGTGATTTCCTCCAGTGTCACTCAGCAGTACATGAGCATTTTTGCAGATATCTGGTGCATTTGGTGTGCCAGGGTTGAGGTGTTAATTTGCAAGGGTGAATAGTGGTTGGTGGAGCAACAGAGTCAAGAGCAGAAGTAAGGGAAGCATTGTATGTGGAAGTGGCTTGCTCAGGGCATGAGAGAGAGAGAATAGGAGAGAGAAGTGAGTCAAACAGGGAGGAAAGGAATGTGGTGTCAATAGCTTCAATGTTACGCTTAGTGATGGTAGCCTTAGGAGGTAGAGATGGGGAAGTCGAGAGAGATAGGTTGAAGGAGAGCAGGTGGTGGTCAGAGAGGGGAAATGGGGAGTTGGAAAAATCAGAAATATCACAGCGGTGAGTGAAGACCAGATCCAGTGAGCTCCCATTCACATGGGAGGGTGAGGAGGTCCACTGGGAGAGACCAAGTGAAGAGGTGAGGTTAAGGAGTTTAGAGGCAGGGGATTGTGTGGGGATGTCAATAGGGATGTTGAAATCGCCTAGGATAATGGTGGGAATGTCAGAAGTGAGGAAGCCAGGAAGCAAAGTTGTCGATGAATTTGGAAGCAGTACCAGGGGGGCGGTAAATGACAGCTACTCTAAGATGGACTGGTTGGAAGAGGCATATGGCGTGGTCCTCAAATGTAGAGAATATAAGGGATGGTTCTGGTGGTATGAGTTGGTAGGAGTAACTAGAAGGTAAAAGGACCCCAACACCACCCCCATGGCGACCCCCAGGTCGGGGTGTGTGTGTGAATGTAAGGCCCCCAGCAGAGAGAGCAGCAGCAGAAGTAGTGTCAGAGGGCGTAATCCAAGTTTCAGTAATGGCTAGTAGGTGTAGGGAGTTGGAAATGAAAAGGTCATGAGTGGGGACCAGTTTGTTACAAACAGATCTGGCATTCCAGAGGGCACAGGATAGGGGGTATGAGTTTGTGGGAGAGATGTGAATTAGATTTTCAGGGTTGCTGTAGCGATGAGGTGGGATTAACTTTGAGGGCAGGGATGATGAGAGAGTAGTGATGGTACGGGTGCCTGAGCTAGGAGGGGAAACTGCAGGAGGTGGGCAGGGAGGGAGGTCAGTGTGATGTGGATGGGGGTGTGGGGAGGTGACAGGGAAGGGAGAGAGGGAGCAGGGCTGAGTTGTGGGGTAGCAGGACCATGGGGCAGAGGTGAATGAAAGTGGGGTAACAGGAAAGGTGGGGGAAGGAAACAGAGGGATGGAGGGGAGACAGAGGAGGGGAGAGAGGAGGAGGTGGAGGAGACTAGTGGGGAAGGATAAAGATACATTATTAGGTAGACACTGAGTGATGTGGGGAGTATAAGAAAACCTTGACATAGTGTTAAGTAGGTAAATAGGTTGAAGTAGTGGAAGTAGGAGAGGAGACTGTAAGGCAATCCGAGCAGAAGAATTGCAGAAATGCAGGTGAGAAAAGCAGTGTAGGCTCAAGGGGTGTAGATTTAGTATGAAATGAGTCAAAAGCGTAGATAAAGTGGGTGCAGAAATGTATTTGGAGTGTAAGAAATGAAAGGATTGTGAGAGGTTTAAGAAGCAATGGTAATTATGTTAGATGTTTTAAGTGTTTGCAGGTAAAATTGCATTGGTGCAGCTGTGCTTAAAAAACAAAATTACAATAATACAGATACAGGCATTTGTAGGTGAAATGGATGGTTTATGAAATGTCCAAGTAAGGTAGTTCTGTGCTATGTAATCAGATGCAACAATCAGGAGGTGAGTGATCTGAGGAGTAAGTGACTCACATTTGTTATTAGTTCTTCAGTTTTCTTTGTTTTGTTAGATTGGTGTGCTTCTGTTTTCCTTCTTTTTCACTTCGATTGAACGCTGATTGAACACTGCTGTTATGTGTCAATTTTATCACGCTTTGATAAAAATGCACGCTTAGATCAATAAATACACAGCCAAATGGCTTTGCACAGCCTACACCATTGGACTTAAGTAGAAGACTATTACAAGTGAAACCAATAATTGAAATCTGTAACCACACCCCACCCCCTCAAATGCCAGGCAATAAATTACCTTAAAAACAACAACCAGGCATTCCACAAAGATTAAACTGGGTCTATATCATTCAAAACTTTAAAAAAGTACTTCAAAATCACATACTATGCAATAATGTTTCAATTTGCATTACCCAGCAGAATTAGCTTTGCATATATAGATATAGTGCAGCAGAATATATTGGTGGTTGTAGTCAATTGTAATTACCTGGAGGTGACAAGAAGAGAAGAAACGTCAATTCACAATCGATATCAGCTGAAGATAAATTAATGCTGATTGAACACTGCTGTTATGTGTCAATTTTATCACGCTTTGATAAAAATGCATGCTTAGATCAATAAATGCACAGCCAAACGGCTTTGCACAGCCTACACCATTGGACTTAAGTAGAAGACTATTACAAGTGAAACCAATAATTGAAATCTGTAACCACACCCCACCCCCTCAAATGCCAGGCAATAAATTACCTTAAAAACAACAACCAGGCATTCCACAAAGATTAAACTGGGTCTTTATCATTCAAAACTTTAAAAAAGTACTTAAAAATCACATACTATGCAATAATGTTTCAATTTACATTACCCAGCAGAATTAGCTTTGCATATATAGATATAGTGCAGCAGAATATATTGGTGGTTGTAGTCAATTGTAATTACTCAGCAGAATTAGCTTTGCATATATAGATATAGTGCAGCAGAATATATTGGTGGTTGTAGTCAATTGTAATTACCCAGCAGAATTAGCTTTGCAAATATAGATATAGTGCAGCAGAATATATTGGTGGTTGTAGTCAATTGTAATTACCCAGCAGAATTAGCTTTGCATATATATAGTGCAGCAGAATATATTGGTGGTTGTAGTAAATTGTAATTACCCAGCAGCAGCTCTACTGCACTCAACATCACCAGTGCTCACAATATATATAATGCTATATACTATGCCATAGTGGTGCTTACTATATAACACCTCCTACTGCGTTCCCCCTGGCAATGAGCATGACACCCAGAGAGTGAAACCCCTGGCAATGAGCATGACACCCAGCACGTGAAACTCTTGGCGTTGAGCAGTTTTTGTAAAAGTAATTAGAAGCTTTACTGTAGGGCATAGTGTATCACAGATATTGTGGTGTGTGACATAATATGTCCCAAAGGGCATTAATGTGTGGGGCTTAACATGGTGGAAATTACTGTACTTTTTTCCCTGTGGTGGCCGAGGTCTGTTGGTGCAGGGTCAAGAACTAGGGTGTAAGGTAGTCTTTGCCTGCAAGGCTACGCTCATTTTATGGAGACCATACCCATACATTTAAGTGTGGCATATACCTGCGCTTGCTCGCGGGGTGAGAACATCTCCCTAATTGAATTCAGCGATATGAATAGAGGTTGTGCAGCAGCCACAGAAAGGGTTAATCTCTGCAGCTTGTCACTAAATTACATTGTTGCAATTTTAGCTGGGAGCTGCAATAATTACTCTAATACATAACACAGCCAACACTTCTATATTCACACAATATACTGCATGGTGAATATAGAAGTGGTGCTTGCTAAACAGCACCTCCTACTGCATTCCACATCACCGCTGGTCACACTCATATCAGGCCCATAATGCTGTATACTATGCCATAGTGGTGCTTACTATATAACACCAGGTGCTGTGCAGTGGTTAAAACTAGAGATGAGCGCCTGAAATTTTTCGGGTTTTGTGTTTTGGTTTTGGGTTCGGTTCCGCGGCCGAGTTTTGGGTTCGAACGCGTTTTGGCAAAACCTCACCGAATTTTTTTTGTCGGATTCGGGTGTGTTTTGGATTCGGGTGTTTTTTTCCAAAAACACTAAAAAACAGCTTAAATCATAGAATTTGGGGGTCATTTTGATCCCAAAGTATTATTAACCTCAAAAACCATAATTTACACTCATTTTCAGTCTATTCTGAATACCTCACACCTCACAATATTATTTTTAGTCCTAAAATTTGCACCGAGGTCGCTGTGTGAGTAAGATAAGCGACCCTAGTGGCCGACACAAACACCGGGCCCATCTAGGAGTGGCACTGCAGTGTCACGCAGGATGTCCCTTCCAAAAAACCCTCCCCAAACAGCACATGACGCAAAGAAAAAAAGAGGCGCAATGAGGTAGCTGTGTGAGTAAGATTAGCGACCCTAGTGGCCGACACAAACACCGGGCCCATCTAGGAGTGGCACTGCAGTGTCACGCAGGATGGCCCTTCCAAAAAACCCTCCCCAAACAGCACATGACACAAAGAAAAAAAGAGGCGCAATGAGGTAGCTGTGTGAGTAAGATTAGCGACCCTAGTGGCCGACACAAACACCGGGCCCATCTAGGAGTGGCACTGCAGTGTCACGCAGGATGTCCCTTCCAAACAACCCTCCCCAAACAGCACATGACGCAAAGAAAAAAAGAGGCGCAATGAGGTAGCTGTGTGAGTAAGATTAGCGACCCTAGTGGCCGACACAAACACCGGGCCCATCTAGGAGTGGCACTGCAGTGTCACGCAGGATGTCCCTTCCAAAAAACCCTCCCCAAACAGCACATGACGCAAAGAAAAAAAGAGGCGCAATGAGGTAGCTGACTGTGTGAGTAAGATTAGCGACCCTAGTGGCCGACACAAACACCGGGCCCATCTAGGAGTGGCACTGCAGTGTCACGCAGGATGTCCCTTCCAAAAAACTCTCCCCAATCAGCACATGATGCAAAGAAAAAGAAAAGAAAAAAGAGGTGCAAGATGGAATTGTCCTTGGGCCCTCCCACCCACCCTTATGTTGTATAAACAAAACAGGACATGCACACTTTAACCAACCCATCATTTCAGTGACAGGGTCTGCCACACGACTGTGACTGATATGACGGGTTGGTTTGGACCCCCCCCAAAAAAGAAGCAATTAATCTCTCCTTGCACAAACTGGCTCTACAGAGGCAAGATGTCCACCTCATCTTCACCCTCCGATATATCACCGTGTACATCCCCCTCCTCACAGATTATCAATTCGTCCCCACTGGAATCCACCATCTCAGCTCCCTGTGTACTTTGTGGAGGCAATTGCTGCTGGTCAATGTCTCCGCGGAGGAATTGATTATAATTCATTTTAATGAACATCGTCTTCTCCACATTTTCTGGATGTAACCTCGTACGCCGATTGCTGACAAGGTGAGCGGCGGCACTAAACACTCTTTCGGAGTACACACTTGTGGGAGGGCAACTTAGGTAGAATAAAGCCAGTTTGTGCAAGGGCCTCCAAATTGCCTCTTTTTCCTGCCAGTATAAGTACGGACTGTGTGACGTGCCTACTTGGATGCGGTCACTCATATAATCCTCCACCATTCTATCAATGTTGAGAGAATCATATGCAGTGACAGTAGACGACATGTCCGTAATCGTTGTCAGGTCCTTCAGTCCGGACCAGATGTCAGCATCAGCAGTCGCTCCAGACTGCCCTGCATCACCGCCAGCGGGTGGGCTCGGAATTCTGAGCCTTTTCCTCGCACCCCCAGTTGCGGGAGAATGTGAAGGAGGAGATGTTGACAGGTCGCGTTCCGCTTGACTTGACAATTTTGTCACCAGCAGGTCTTTCAACCCCAGCAGACCTGTGTCTGCCGGAAAGAGAGATCCAAGGTAGGCTTTAAATCTAGGATCGAGCACGGTGGCCAAAATGTAGTGCTCTGATTTCAACAGATTGACCACCCGTGAATCCTTGTTAAGCGAATTAAGGGCTGCATCCACAAGTCCCACATGCCTAGCGGAATCGCTCCCTTTTAGCTCCTCCTTCAATGCCTCCAGCTTCTTCTGCAAAAGCCTGATGAGGGGAATGACCTGACTCAGGCTGGCAGTGTCTGAACTGACTTCACGTGTGGCAAGTTCAAAGGGCATCAGAACCTTGCACAACGTTGAAATCATTCTCCACTGCACTTGAGACAGGTGCATTCCACCTACTATATCGTGCTCAATTGTATAGGCTTGAATGGCCTTTTGCTGCTCCTCCAACCTCTGAAGCATATAGAGGGTTGAATTCCACCTCGTTACCACTTCTTGCTTCAGATGATGGCAGGGCAGGTTCAGTAGTTTTTGGTGGTGCTCCAGTCTTCTGTACGTGGTGCCTGTACGCCGAAAGTGTCCCGCAATTTTTCTGGCCACCGACAGCATCTCTTGCACGCCCCTGTCGTTTTTTAAAAAATTCTGCACCACCAAATTCAAGGTATGTGCAAAACATGGGACGTGCTGGAATTTGCCCATATTTAATGCACACACAATATTGCTGGCGTTGTCCGATGCCACAAATCCACAGGAGAGTCCAATTGGGGTAAGCCATTCCGCGATGATCTTCCTCAGTTGCCGTAAGAGGTTTTCAGCTGTGTGCGTATTCTGGAAAGCGGTGATACAAAGCGTAGCCTGCCTAGGAAAGAGTTGGCGTTTGCGAGATGCTGCTACTGGTGCCGCCGCTGCTGTTCTTGCGGCGGGAGTCCATACATCTACCCAGTGGGCTGTCACAGTCATATAGTCCTGACCCTGCCCTGCTCCACTTGTCCACATGTCCGTGGTTAAGTGGACATTGGGTACAACTGCATTTTTTAGGACACTGGTGAGTCTTTTTCTGACGTCCGTGTACATTCTCGGTATCGCCTGCCTAGAGAAGTGGAACCTAGATGGTATTTGGTAACGGGGGCACACTGCCTCAATAAATTGTCTAGTTCCCTGTGAACTAACGGCGGATACCGGACGCACGTCTAACACCAACATAGTTGTCAAGGACTCAGTTATCCGCTTTGCAGTAGGATGACTGCTGTGATATTTCATCTTCCTCGCAAAGGACTGTTGAACAGTCAATTGCTTACTGGAAGTAGTACAAGTGGGCTTACGACTTCCCCTCTGGGATGACCATCGACTCCCAGCGGCAACAACAGCAGCACCAGCAGCAGTAGGCGTTACACGCAAGGATGCATCGGAGGAATCCCAGGCAGGAGAGGACTCGTCAGAATTGCCAGTGACATGGCCTGCAGGACTATTGGCATTCCTGGGGAAGGAGGAAATTGACACTGAGGGAGTTGGTGGGGTGGTTTGCGTGAGCTTGGTTACAAGAGGAAGGGATTTACTGGTCAGTGGACTGCTTCCGCTGTCACCCAAAGTTTTTGAACTTGTCACTGACTTATTATGAATGCGCTGCAGGTGACGTATAAGGGAGGATGTTCCGAGGTGGTTAACGTCCTTACCCCTACTTATTACAGCTTGACAAAGGGAACACACGGCTTGACACCTGTTGTCCGCATTTCTGGTGAAATACCTCCACACCGAAGAGCTGATTTTTTTGGTATTTTCACCTGGCATGTCAACGGCCATATTCCTCCCACGGACAACAGGTGTCTCCCCGGGTGCCTGACTTAAACAAACCACCTCACCATCAGAATCCTCCTGGTCAATTTCCTCCCCAGCGCCAGCAACACCCATATCCTCCTCATCCTGGTGTACTTCAACACTGACATCTTCAATCTGACTATCAGGAACTGGACTGCGGGTGCTCCTTCCAGCACTTGCAGGGGGCGTGCAAATGGTGGAAGGCGCATGCTCTTCACGTCCAGTGTTGGGAAGGTCAGGCATCGCAACCGACACAATTGGACTCTCCTTGTGGATTTGGGATTTCAAAGAACGCACAGTTCTTTGCGGTGCTTTTGCCAGCTTGAGTCTTTTCAGTTTTCTAGCGAGAGGCTGAGTGCCTCCATCCTCATGTGAAGCTGAACCACTAGCCATGAACATAGGCCAGGGCCTCAGCCGTTCCTTGCCACTCCGTGTGGTAAATGGCATATTGGCAAGTTTACGCTTCTCCTCCGACAATTTTATTTTAGGTTTTGGAGTCCTTTTTTTACTGATATTTGGTGTTTTGGTTTTGACATGCTCTGTACTATGCCATTGGGCATCGGCCTTGGCAGACGACATTGCTGGCATTTCATCGTCTCGGCCATGACTAGTGGCAGCAGCTTCAGCACGAGGTGGAAGTGGATCTTGATCTTTCCCTAATTTTGGAACCTCAACATTTTTGTTCTCCATATTTTAATAGGCACAACTAAAAGGCACCTCAGGTAAACAATGGAGATGGATGGATTGGATACTAGTATACAATTATGGACGGGCTGCCGAGTGCCGACACAGAGGTAGCCACAGCCGTGAACTACCGCACTGTACTGTGTCTGCTGCTAATATATAGACTGGTTGATAAAGAGATAGTATACTCGTAACTAGTATGTATGTATAAAGAAAGAAAAAAAAACCACGGTTAGGTGGTATATACAATTATGGACGGGCTGCCGAGTGCCGACACAGAGGTAGCCACAGCCGTGAACTACCGCACTGTACTGTGTCTGCTGCTAATATATAGACTGGTTGATAAAGAGATAGTATACTCGTAACTAGTATGTATGTATAAAGAAAGAAAAAAAAACCACGGTTAGGTGGTATATACAATTATGGACGGGCTGCCGAGTGCCGACACAGAGGTAGCCACAGCCGTGAACTACCGCACTGTACTGTGTCTGCTGCTAATATATAGACTGGTTGATAAAGAGATAGTATACTCGTAACTAGTATGTATGTATAAAGAAAGAAAAAAAAACCACGGTTAGGTGGTATATACAATTATGGACGGGCTGCCGAGTGCCGACACAGAGGTAGCCACAGCCGTGAACTACCGCACTGTACTGTGTCTGCTGCTAATATAGACTGGATGATAAAGAGATAGTATACTACTAATATTATATACTGGTGGTCAGGTCACTGGTCACTAGTCACACTGGCAGTGGCACTCCTGCAGCAAAAGTGTGCACTGTTTAATTTTAATATAATATTATGTACTCCTGGCTCCTGCTATAACCTATAACTGGCACTGCAGTAGTGCTCCCCAGTCTCCCCCACAATTATAAGCTGTGTGAGCTGAGCAGTCAGACAGATATATAATATATATAGATGATGCAGCACACTGGCCTGAGCCTGAGCAGTGCACACAGATATGGTATGTGACTGACTGAGTCACTGTGTGTATCGCTTTTTTCAGGCAGAGAACGGATATATTAAATAAACTGCACTGTGTGTCTGGTGGTCACTCACTATATAATATATTATGTACTCCTGGCTCCTGCTATAACCTATAACTGGCACTGCAGTAGTGCTCCCCAGTCTCCCCCACAATTATAAGCTGTGTGAGCTGAGCAGTCAGACAGATATATATAATATTATATATAGATAATAGATGATGCAGCACACTGGCCTGAGCCTGAGCAGTGCACACAGATATGGTATGTGACTGAGTCACTGTGTGCTGTGTATCGCTTTTTTCAGGCAGAGAACGGATTATATTATGTACTCCTGGCTCCTGCTATAACCTATAACTGGCACTGCAGTAGTGCTCCCCAGTCTCCCCCACAATTATAAGCTGTGTGAGCTGAGCAGTCAGACAGATATATATAATATTATATATAGATAATAGATGATGCAGCACACTGGCCTGAGCCTGAGCAGTGCACACAGATATGGTATGTGACTGAGTCACTGTGTGCTGTGTATCGCTTTTTTCAGGCAGAGAACGGATTATAAATAAAAGTGGTGGTCACTGGTCACTATCAGCAAAACTCTGCACTGTACACTACTGAGTACTCCTAATGCTCCCCAAAATTAGTAAATCAAGTGTCTCTCTAATCTATTCTAATTCTAAACGGAGAGGACGCCAGCCACGTCCTCTCCCTATCAATCTCAATGCACGTGTGAAAATGGCGGCGACGCGCGGCTCCTTATATAGAATCCGAGTCTCGCGATAGAATCCGAGCCTCGCGAGAATCCGACAGCGTCATGATGACGTTCGGGCGCGCTCGGGTTAACCGAGCAAGGCGGGAAGATCCGAGTCGCTCGGACCCGTGAAAAAAAACATGAAGTTCTGGCGGGTTCGGATTCAGAGAAACCGAACCCGCTCATCTCTAGTCAAAACACACTAACTGGTCCCATGCTGTTGTTGAACTAAAGGCCTATACACACGATGAGATTCGGTCTATGCTAATAGGTTTAAAAAGGTTACATAAAAGCTACTTTATGTATTTATTCATTAAAGTTTTTAAGTTGTATTTTACAACCATACAATGATATGATATATAATGTATCGTATAATCATTACATAATGTTGATGGCATTGAATTGTCTCTGCCTTGACTAGTGGCAGCAGCTTCAGCACTAGGTGGAAGTGGATCTTGATCTTTCCCTATTTTACTCTCCACCTTTTTGTTCTCCATTTTTTAATGTGTGGAATTATATGCCAGTAATATATCTGGAATTAGACGGTGGTAATGTCTGGAATTAGATACCACTAGATAGATACCAGATATCACTGTGACTGGAATGATGACATATGCACAGTGACAGGACACTACCACAGCACCCTACAGCAGCCATATGCGGCACAAGACACTGGAGTATTAGTAATGTACTGTAGTATACTGAGCACCACAAGACAATGAGCAGTGATACGGAGCACTGATGAGATTACTAGAACTGACACTGAGCAGCCAGATGCAGCACTGGACTATTAGTAATGTTCTGTAGTATACTGAGCACCACAATGCAGCACAAGACAGTGAGCAGTGATACTGAGCACTGATGAGGATACTAGAACTGACACTGAGCAGCAAGATGCAGCACTGGACTATTAGTAATGTACTCTAGTATACTGAGCACCACATTGCAGCACAAGACAATGAGCAGTGATACTGAGCACTGATGAGGATACTACTGAGAACTGACACTGAGCAGGAGAGACACACTACAATTTCATCTTGCGCCTCTTTTTTTATTTATCTTTGCATCATGTGCTGTTTGGGGCTATTTTTTTAAGTGCCATCCTGTCTGACACTGCAGTGCCACTCCTAGATGGGCCAGGTGTTTGTGCTGCCCACTTGGGTCGCTTAGCTTAGTCATCCAGGGACCTTGGTGCAAATTTTAGGACTAAAAATAATATTGGGAGGTGTGAGGTGTTCAGAATAGACTGGAAAGGAGTAGAAATTATGGTTATTGAGCTTAATACTATAGGATCAAAATTACCCCCAAATTCTATGATTTTAGCTGTTTGAGGTTTTAAAAAAAAATCACCCGAATACAAAACCCGAAAGGGTGGTTTTGCCAAAACGCGTCCGTATCCAAAACACAACTGCGGATCCGAAACCAAAACCAAAACATGAAACACGAAAAATGCCCGCTGCACATCTCTAGTTAGGGGAGAAGCATGTAGCCTTGTAGACTATGCACAGCTATATCTAGAAAAATATACGATCTAATCTTTAACCAACCAATGCAAGAAAGTATTTAATGTGAAAATACGAAACACTAGACTAATTGGAGGTGCGCCCTAAAGCAAATTACAATGTTAGGATTAGGGGGTTCGGAAAGACCTCTAGTGTAAACACTACTTTATACATTTTAAGATAGGAAGGTACAAATTACATATTCACATTGCATCTATGGGCTGGATTCAAATGTCCCTTTCCTCCCTCAATCGTGCCCGTCAGCAGCTATTCTAATGTTGCTGCCAACGGGTGCGACATGTTTATTTCAGCTCGCTACCCCCAGGGGAAACAAGCTGAAATGTGTGCAAAGAGACCCATTTGGGCAACCAAACGGTGTCTTTTCATGATCGCGCCCATTACTTTATTCAGGTTTAGGTGCTTTGTGCACCTAAACCAGAGTGTAATGGGCGCAATAATTGAGGGCATTTGAATTTCCCTTATATGTGTGTGTGTGTGATATACACACAGACACACATACTGTATTTCTTTATATAATGGACACCTCAGTTTCTCAGTATTCTATTTCTATTCATTCATGTCCTGCCCCCTACTCTGTCAGACCCCTTCCCCTCTACTTTTCTGACCCCAAACGCCACTCATTCTTGTTGAGTGCTGGTGGGCCCATTCAGAATTTTGCTATGGGGCCCACAAAGGTCTAGTTACGCCACTGGGCAGGGTTGTAGAGGAGGCGGTGCAAGGCATCCTGGGAACAGTCAAAGCTTTAGCCTGTTGGTGCCTTGGATCAAGATCCAACTCTACACCCCGATGTTAGTGTAGTGCCTTTTGGGGTTAAGGTTTTACAGAAAGTTACAGGTTTTTTTAATTTAGTAAAATATGCCCCATTTTAAAGATAGGGCATTTACATTTGTTGCACCTGTTGCAGTACATAGCAGCCTGCAGGGCATGTACAGTGGCTTCATTTGGGTGCACATACATTGCCGGCTCCTGGTCGCAAACTGAAATTATTGTGTGTAAGTGGAATTAGCGGTGTTTATGTCATACAGGGGGGTGGGGGAGGTTTGTGGTTGGTGGGGGGCACGCTGTGTGATTATTATCCTGCATCTATACATACATGCGCTAACACCTGGCCGTGCCCTTATAATATGTATCTATCTATCTATCTATCTATCTATCTATCTATCTATCTATCTATCTATCTATCTATCTATCTATCGTATGTGTGTGTATATATACATCTATACATACATGCGCTAACACCTGGACATACACTGATGTACCCACACCTAATATCCATACATACACGCCCTGACACCTGGACATACACCAACATTCCCACACCTGCATCTATACATACACATGCTGACACCTGGACATACACCAACATACAAGCACCTGCATCTATATATACACGCGCTGACAAATGGACATACACCGACGTACCCACACTTGCATCTATACATACATGCACTGACATCTGGACATACAAGCACCTGCATCTATACATACACGCGCTGACACCTGAACCTACACTGACGTTCCCACACCTGCATCTATACATACACATTCTGACACCTGGACATACACAGACGTACCCACACCTGCATCTATACATATACGCGTTGACACCTGGACGTACACTGACGTACACACACCTACATCTATATATGCATGGATGCAAATGTGGGTACGTCTGTATACGTCCAGGTGTTAGCATGTATATGTATAGATGTTAGGTGTGGGTACATCAGTGTATGTCCAGGTGTCAGCACATGTATGTATAGATTCACATGTGGGTAAGCCGGTGTACGTCCACGTGTCAGCATGTGTAGGTATAGATGCAGGTGTGGGTACGTTGGTGTACGTTTAGGGGTCAGCGTGTTTATCTATAGATGTTGGTGTGTGTATGTCAGTGTACGTACAGATATAGGTGTGTGTATGTATGTATGTATGTATGTATGTATGTATATGTATAGAGGAAGGTGTGATACATACATATAACACATACATGATAGATACATACATATATCACACACACGATAGATAGATAGATAGATAGATAGAACACATACATACAAGATAGATACATACATACATACATGATAGATACATATATATACACACACATACGATAGATAGATAGATAGATAGATACATACATATATATATATATATATATCACAAACATATATGATTCATACATATATCACACACACATACATGATACATACATGAGAAAGACCTGGGATGTTGATGAGGCCAGGGCCCCCTGCTGATGTTGCGTTGAGGAAGGCAGTGTTCCAGGGCGGATGCCAGTCGGGGAGAGCGCCGCGCAGCCCGGGAAAAATACTGCTGAGGAGCTACATCTGGAAGAGCCCCTGGGAGGGAGAGTGCCACATGCCCAATCCTGCGTGGCAGACTCTGCAGGCCTGCACATGGGAAGGGAGGTCTCTGGCCACACATACTCACCCTTCTGCTGAAGCCCCGCTGCTGTCCCCATCAGCGCTCTCCAGCGGGGAGCGGGGCCAGGATGAACCTCAACCTGTGAGAACTATCTTCATGATCAAGAGATCTCATATGCAAGATAAGTATGTGTTGGGATAGGGCTGGGGAGGGCGGCTGCTCGGGCACACCCCCGTCAAGTTAAGGAGATTTAACTGAGGAAGCACAAGGGAACTCTCGTCTGGGGACAACAACTGCAGGGAGACCACATCTTTTCAGATGAACATGGGAGGGCGGAAGGCTGCCTAATACTGAAGCACCCTCAGACATTAAACCATATGCAACAACTATTGCAAGCATTCCTGGGGGAAGGTCTGCAGCAGACGGATTTGCATACGGTGATGTCATCCAAGCAGTGGGCCAAAGTTGGCTGGAACCCTCATCTGTATATGAAAAGAGAAAAGGGGCATGCAGGGCATGGCGGCCTTTTGCGGCGCTTGTATAACCCCAAGTTTGCATTAAACACCCCCACCCTCTTTCGGTGTGGGGCTCATGTTGGCCATGCCCAAGCCCCTGAAGCATTCAAGCTGATTTCTTGCAGCAGCTGGGCACTGTAACAGCTTCAGAGCTGCTCTACAAGACAAGTAAAAGGGTGTGGGCCCTGCAGCACCACCTGTAGTTTGCATACACACATATATAGGACAGCATCTCTTATATGCCCCAGGGTCAATAAAATAGTATCCTTGTCTAGGCTATCCATCCCCTCAGATAAGGTATTTGTCCATGCCGCTACAGCACTACACACCCAGGCCGACGCAATTGCCGGTCTGAGTAAGGTACCTGAATGTGTATAAATGGACTTCAGGGTAATCTCCTGTTTGCGGTCAGCACACTCTTTGAAGGTAGCCGTATCCTGGGACGGGAGGGCTACCTTCTTGGATAAGCGTGTTAATGCTTTGTCCACCCTAGGGGAGCATTCCCATCGTAACCTATCCGTTGATGGGAAAGGATACGCCATAAGAATCCTTTTGGAAATCTGCAGTCTTTTATCTGGAGACTCCCAAGCTTTTTCACATAACTCGTTCAGCTCGTGTGAGGGGGGAAAGGTTACCTCAGGCTTCTTTCCCTTGTACATATGTACCCTCTTGTCAGCGACAGGGGGTTCCTCTGTGATGTGCAAAACATCTTTTATTGCCATAATCATAAATCGAATGGATTTTGCCAATTTTGGCTGTAACTTTGCATCATCGTAATCGACACTGGAGTCAGAATCCGTGTCGGTATCTGTGTCAACAATCTGGGATAGTGGGCGCTTATGAGACCCTGACAGTCCCTGCAACATAGGATCAGGCATGGGTTGAAACCCTGACTGTCCCAAAGCTTCTGCCTTGTCTAATCTTTTGTGCAATGAGTTTACACTAGCATTTAAAACATTCCACAT
Source organism: Pseudophryne corroboree (assembly GCF_028390025.1). Lineage (NCBI taxonomy): Eukaryota > Metazoa > Chordata > Amphibia > Anura > Myobatrachidae > Pseudophryne > Pseudophryne corroboree. The sequence continues at coordinate 106,408 of NW_026970240.1, forward strand.
ATCCATCCAATCAGCTGTCGGCGGAGACACCACATTCATTTGCTCCCGCTCCTCTCTAATATAGCCTTCTTCCTCAGACATGTCGACACACGTGTACCGACACACTACACACACAGGGAATGCTTTTTCTGAAGACAGTTTCCCCACAAGGCCCTTTGGAGAGACAGAGAGAGAGTATGCCAGCACACCCCCCAGCGCTATATAACCCAGGAATAAAACAGTAACTTAATGTTTGCCCAGTAGTGCTGCTGTATGTAATTTGCGAATTATGTGCCCCCCCCACCCCTCTTTTCAACCCTCTTGTCTAACGTGGTATAAGCAGGGTAGAGTCCGGGGAGCTTCCTCTCAGCTGTGCTGTGGAGAAAAAATGGCGCTGGTGAGTGCTGAGGGAGAAGCCCCGCCCCCTCGGAGGCGGGCTTCTGTCCCGCTTAAACTGTAAAATTGGTGGGGGCTTATACATATATAAAGTGCCCAGCTGTATATATGTTATATTTTTGCGAAAGAGGTTTATATTGCTGCCCAGGGCGCCCCCCCTGCGCCCTGCACCCTTACAGTGACCGGAGTATGTGAGGTGTATGGGAGCAAAGGCGCACAGCTGCAGTGCTATGCGTTACCTCAGTGAAGATCATGAAGTCTTCTGCCGCCTCTGAAGTCTTCTTTTCTTCTCATACTCACCCGGCTTCTATCTTCCGGCTCTGCGAGGGGGGCGGCGGCGCGGCTCTGGGACGGACGGCGAGGGTGAGATCCTGCGTACCAATCCCACTGGAGCTAATGGTGTCCAGTAGCCTAAGAAGCAGGACCTTGCAACTCAGAGAGTAGGGCTGCTTCTCTCCCCTCAGTCCCTCGATGAGGGAGTCTGTTGCCAGCAGTGCTCCCTGAAAATTAAAAACCTAACAAAATACTTTCTGTCAGAAAGCTCAGGAGAGCTCCTGAAAAGCACCCAGTCTCCACTGGGTACAGTATCAAACTGAGTTCTGGAGGAGGGGCATAGAGGGAGGAGCCAGTGCACACCCAGAACTAAAGTCTTTCTTAAAGTGCCCATGTCTCCTGCGGAGCCCGTCTATCCCCATGGTCCTTACAGAGTCCACAGCATTCTCTAGGACGTTAGAGAAAATAGGATTTTAATACCTACCGGTAAATCCTTTTCTCTTAGTCCGTAGAGGATGATGGGCACCCGTCCCAGTGCGTACTGTGTCTGCAGTTATTAAATGGCCCTTAACTCCAGAACATTTATGTGGAGATGAAAACATCCAAGGAAGACTTGACCATCTTCCTTGGATGTTTTCCCCCTGTGTGACTGCTCTCCAGCCTCGGAGGGTTGCATCCGTGGTCCCTAGGATCCCGTCCTGGATCCCGAACCATCGCCCCTCTAGGTGGTGAGAACTGTGCAGCCACCAATGGAGTGAGATTCTGGTCTTGGAAGACAGGATTATCCTCCGGTGCATGTGTAGGAGGGATCCGGACCACTTGTCCAACAGGTCTCACTGGAACACTCTGGCATGGAACCTGCCAAACTGAATGGGCTCGTAGGCCGCAACCATCTTCCCCAGCAACTGAATGCATTGATGGATTAACACTCTTGCTGGTTTCAGAATTTGTTTGACCAGACTCTGGATCTCCAGAGCCTTTCCACTAGAAGAAAACCTCTTCTGTGTCCAGTATCACTCCCAAAAACAACAACCGCGTCATTGGGACCAACTGCGATTTTGGCAAATTTAGGAGCCAACCATGTTGTTGAAGAACTGTCAGGGAGAGTAGATGTTTTGCACTAACTGGTCCCTGGATCTCGCCTTAATCAGGAGATCATCCAAGTACGGGATAATTGTGACTCCTTGCTTGCGAAGGAGAACCATCATTTCCGCCATCACCCTGGTGAAAATCCTCGGAGCCGTGGACAGACCAAACGGCAACGTCTGAAATTGGTAATGACAATCCTGAATTGCAAACCTCAGGTAGCTTGATGCAGTGGCTAAATGGGAACATATAAGTAGGCATCCTTTATGTCTACCAAAACCATGAAATCTCCTTTATCCCCCGGACTGGAGATCACTACCCTGAGAGATTCCATCTTGAAATTGAATTTCTTTAGGTAGAAATTAAGGGATTTCAGATTTAAGATTGGTCTGACTGAGCCGTCCGGCTTCGGGACCACGAAGAGGCTTGAATAAAAACCTTCTCCCTGCTGACTAAGGCTGATTTGAACAATCGGTGAGGGGGAACGTCTTGAAACCCCAGTTTGTACCCTTGGGACACTATTTGTAAAACCCACGAGTCCAGGTCCGAATGAATCCAGAACTGACTGAAGAGTTTTAGACGTGCCCCCCACTGGTGCGGGCTCCTGCAAGAGAGCCCCAGCGTCATGCAGTGGATTTGGCAGAAGCAGAGGACGATCTCTGCTCCTGCGATCTTGAAGAGGCTACAGACCTCTTCCCTCTTTTCCTTCCTCTACCTGCAAAGAAAGGGGAATCTTAACTTCTTGCATATCTATTGGGCCGAAATGACTGCGTCAGATAATGATGCGTCTTCATCCGTTGAGAGGGAACATAGGGCAAGAAGGATGACTTACCTGCGGGAGCTGCCGAGATCAAATGAACTAGGCCGTCGCCAAACAAGGCTTCACCTTCATAGGGAAGAGACTCCCTTTCTTCTTGGAGTCAGCATCAGCATTCCCTTGGTGAATCCACAATGCCCTCCTATCCGAGACTGCCATGAAATTGGCCCGTGAGCACTTGTGCCCGGTGTAGGATTTTTAAATATGTGTAGTTTACTGTATGCAAGGGTTTAAAACCTTTTAGGAACTGAGCTCTAAGGTGTATTACATGTAGTTTAAAAAAAACAAAAAAGGTTTATTTTATGGCAGTAGTTTCCAAACTGGGGTTCTTGCACTAGTAGCATAGTTTGGTGGTCCAGGACCAATTAAAATTATTTATACTTTATTAAATTGGCAAAACCATTCCCTCACAACATAACTGAACCTGAGGATGACATGCTATAAACACAATTTACTTAATTTTATATTTTTTTCTGAATTTCTCAATAAAAAAAACTTTGGCCTAGGGGTGGCGTGAAACAAATTTTGATACTCTAGGGCAGGGGTGTCAAACCCATGGGCCGCATGCCGCCCCCAATGCATCCTTTTGTGGCCCACAGGCCGGGGTCCGGCAGGGGTCCGACAGGGGTCCTTTTGTGGCCCGATCACCTTGCTTAGAGCGAGGGCAGGAGAGTGCAGCCAGAGTCTTTGCTTTCTATGTGCGGCACCATCTTCCCGAAGAGATCACCAGGAAGATAGTGCCCCTTCCACTGGCTACAGCACAGGTATACTGGGGTGGGGTAGCAAACTGGGGGCCCCAATGGGCCCCTCCAGCAGTCCCTCTACCAAAACACGTCTTTTGGTGGTTTTGCGGTGTTGTTATAACTACATGGTGACGATACTGTAGCACAGAGATTTTCAACCATTTACAACTCACGTCACACAGAACAAGATTTAAATATTGACAAGGCACACTGAAATATAATGGTGATGCATGGTGCAGTATCGTGTCCTAGGATGTCATGTCGCAGCTTCTCCATAGGTAACGCCTGAACAGGCCCGGTGACAGGGGGGACAAAGGGGACACTTGTTCAGGGCTCCAAGTATTAAGAACAGAAATAATGGGGCCACAGTGCCAATATTGCTTTTTAAAGTGTATCCACCAACTGCTCAATTTAAGCAGGAAAACAATTAACAGGCCAACTAAACCCTCCCCCCTCCTTTTACCCCATCACTTTGTCCAGTCCCTGTGGTCCATACTGTATTGCCATTATTATGCATGTTGCTGTGCTGGCCCTTTTCTGAATGTCCCTGCCACCGTCACCGAAGAGCTGGATAGCCCAGTATGAAAACCACCTGCCGGCCTCACTGACGGTCCGAGTCAAAGGCTCCATTTTTTTTTAAAGATCCCTCTGCCAAGTTAAGGGGGGGTTGAGGGGGCCCCAGAGATATCAGTGTACTGGGCCCCAAGATTTCTGTTGCTGGCCCTGACCCTCAGGGGCGTATCTACCCCTTGGCCAGGATGGCACTTGCCAGGGGCACCATCCAGCTGTGCCAACCGTGGCTAAGGGATAGAGTTCTGCAGTCTCGAAAAGGGCGCTATGGCAATCAGCGTGGGACTGACCAATTAGACGGTGAGGGAAGGATACTGAAATTGTCCCAACCCTGTTACAGTTTGAAACGCCCCTCAACTGCTGTCCACTGCTTCACTCCTAGCTCTGCCCCTTTGAAATTATTAATCCCTACCCCCCGGTAGGCGGAGTTCTCCAGGCCCATACTCAGGAGTCACCACTGCTGTACATTATGTGCCGGTTGTAGAGGCAGAGCGGGGAACATCAGAGAACGCCACAAATTACACAGTGGGCAAGGAGATGGCTGGAGACAGCTGCACAGCCATGCCTTGCAAGTTCGAGAGAGCTGTTGAATTTCAGCACTTCAAGTCAGAGCCTGCCCCCTGCTGCCCAAGCAGTCCGTGACAGTTAGTGTCGAGGAAGGGGGGATTTGTGCATGTGTGCTATCAGTGTGTGTGTGGGGGGGGTGGGGGGGTGGAGGATGTGTGTGACTGTGAGGGAGCTGTCAGTGTCAGTGGGGAGAGGAGCAGGAGGGAGTTGTCAGTGTGTGGAAGTGATGAGAGTTGTCAGTACTGGGGAAATGTGTGTGTGTGTGTGTGTGTGTGTGTGTGTGTGTGTGTGTGTGTGTGTGTACTAGATTTAGGAGTGTGTGTTTGTGAGAGGTTTCAGTTGGGGAATTAGAGTTCATACAGTAATTAAATGTTTTCATATTGAGAACTACATCTCCCAGCATATACAGTGTGCTGGGGATGCTAACAAGCTTTATTTAAAAGTTTAAAAAACATTGCTTTTATGACTGCAATGGTTAAAAAGGGAGAGCTATAAATCAATTTATCAGTGAATGATCGCAGTTTGAGCTGTTACATTTTACTGAACCACCTATCCCTCCACACTCACTACCTGTCCTCAGGATACATTTACCATCCCGGCAGACGGTATACCGGCGGTCATTTGACAGATGTTGGAATCCTGACACCACTTGGGAGACTGGTGCCGGCACACAGACAGCCAACATCCCGAAGGCGAGTATTGGAGGGAGGGTTAGGACCGGGGGAGCGGGTGTTAGGGAAGGCACTAGGAGGGGGGGGGGGGGGTTAGTCCTAGCTGCCACCCCCTGAGGGTTAGCCCTATCCGCCACCCCCCCAGAGGGTTAGGATTAGGATTAGGTATCATGTGACTGCTGGAATCCCGAGCGCCGGATGCCATACCCAACCCCCTTTACTTTTTCAGGCATTTCTATCTCTCCTCTCTCTATGGTGTTCCGATTGCCCACTTTCCCTTGTGCTTTTCTCTCTCTCTCCTTTGTTTAGAGCATCAGTTTCTGTAGTCCACTTTATCCTTATTTTTTCCAGTGTTTCACTATCTCTCTGATGTAATGAGGATGTATGGTCTAGAGGGATCAGTAATGCATTGTACTGTATAGAGGCGTCAGGGATGTAGCGTAGGGTATAGAGGCGTCAGGGATGTAGCGTAGGTTATAGAGGCATCAGGAATGTAGCGTAGGGAATAGAGGCATCAGGGATGTAGCGTAGGGTATAGAGGCGTCAGGGATGTAGCATAGGGAATAGAGGCGTCAGGGATGTAGCGTAGGGAATAGAGGCATCAGGGATTTAGCTTAGGGAATATAGGCATCAGGGATGTACTAGCAGGTATATAGAGGTCAGTGTACTGTATAGAGGGGTCAGTAATGCAGTGATGGTTATAGAAAGGTCAGTGATGTAGTGTAGGGTATAGAGGGGTCAGTTATGTAGTGTGGGGTAAAGAGGGGTCAGTAAAGATACTAAGCTGAAGTACTTAGAACACTTCTTGAATTAAGACACAACCTGCAAGAAAAAGTATGCAATATGGGTGAAAAGGCAAATGTCAGAGGTCTGATACAAGTGACCAGCTCCACACCTTGCACCACATAGCGTTATGTTAAACTGGGATATGTTCTTTTTTGGTGTGTGTGTGTGTGTGTGTGTGTGTGTGTGTGTGTGTGTGTGGGGGGGGGGGGGGGGGGGGTGCCAAAGGAAATTTTTGCTATTGGCTCCTTTGGTCTAGAACCAGCCCTGATCACAAAATATTTTTGTCTGAGCAGACTGGACACTGATCAGCGTTGGCTCATTCTCAGCCCCCCGCCCAGCCTCTGCTGCCAACAGACTGCTATTAGCTAGTTAACCTTCTGCCTTCCCTATCTATGACACAGCCTGCTGCTAATGCTACCAGAATGTTCCCAGTGGCTTCACACCAACAGTGAATCCCAGCCGATGATGTAGGGCAGCGTGTGGGGGAGGGGGTCAGTTGCTGTGGCTCCAACATGGTAACCGCCAATGGACTGCAATGCTTTATCGAAAGGGGGGGCGCCAGTCCCTTACTTTGCCAGGGGCGCTTGGACCCCTAGCTACACCTCTGTTGACCCTAACCGATACCCCTAAACTAACCATAATTCCTGCAGTAAAAATCCATGTTTCTATGTATATAGGGGGTCATTCCGAGTTGATCGCTTGCTGCCGTTGTTCGCTGCGTAGCAATCAGTTGAAAAAAAATGGCTAATCTGTGCATGCGCATGCTCCGTAATGTGCATGCGCATCGTACGGGTACAAAGTCCATTGTGGTTTTGCACTAGTTCTAGCGATTATTCCAATCACAGAACAGGCCACAAGGAGATTGACAGAAAGAGGGCGTTTCTGGGTGTCAACTGACCGTTTTCAGGGAGTGCTTGGAAAAATGCAGGCGTGGCAGAAGAAATGCAGACGTGGCTGGGCATTCGCTGGATGGGTGTGTGACATCAAAAGCCGTCCCTCGGTTGTTAGAATCAACGCACACGAAGTGTAACTACAGTGCTGGTCTTATTTTGAAACGATTTTGCAGGCGCTCTGCTGCTCAAGTGTTCGCACTTCTCCAAAGTGAATATACACTCTCCAGTGGGCAGCGACAATGCGTTTGCATGGCTGCTAAAAACTGCTAGCGAGCAATCAACTCAGAATGACCCCCATAGTGTATTGCAAGAAAATATCTGTAAATCCAATGGTACCGTAAGTGCGGTATATACTCGCACTTCTTTGCGGGGTGAGAACATCTCCCCTAAGTGAAGTCAGCCCTATGAATAGAGTTTGTGTGATCCCTGTGCAGCAGTCACAGAAAGGGTTCATCTCTGCAGTTTGTCACTCAAATTACATTGCTGCATTTTTTCTAGAAGTGGATCTGAGAGCTGTTACCCGCAGACCAGCTACAATAATTATCCTGGGTACTCACTAGACCAGTGGTTCTCAAACTGCACCCTGGGGTGCCTCAGGACACTTGCAGGGGTGCCTTGGATTGGTGGTCCAGGACCAATTCAAAATATTTATAGTTAGTGTTATAGGCAAAACCAGTGCTGTTGGCTGGCAATCATAACAGATGTGCACAAGCAGAAGCAAATCCTGTCCCCTACCAAAGGGCCAGTGCTAGGGTGTTTGGCGCCTCCCTGCAAACTATTAATTTGGGCCCTCTCTCCAATACTTAATAAAGGGACAGTGCGCTCCTTAAAAAAAGAAGGTGTGGTATCACAAGGAAGGGGCATGGCCACACAATAGCACCCCAAATCAAAATACGCCACACAGTAGCACTATCTTATTGTCATTACACCGCATGTAATAATAATAATAATAATAATAATAATAATACCCACAGTCGCAGTGCCCTTTATACACATAACCACCATATCAGTGCAGCTTACACACATAATGCCAACAGTAGCAGTGCCCCTTCTACACATGCCCACGGTGGCAATCCTTTACATGGCAAATATCAACCTGGTTTTGCCATGTAAAGGATTGCCACTTTAAAAAACAAACAATGAAAAAAAAAAAAAAACAACAGGAAAAAACACAAAATCTCTCACTTTCTGATTCTCACACCCTATTACATTCCTCCCTATATATTTAAATGTTTCTATTACTGTATGTTCCCTCTTCCCTTCTCCAAACTATACACATAATCTTTTAGTATTTCCAGGTAAGTTTTGTGATGTAGGCCATGCACAATTTTAGTTGCCCTAATGTATTTACAGCCTTCTGGAGATATGGCTTCTGGAACTGAACACAGGATTCTAAATGTGGCTGTACCAAGGACCTATACAGTGGCATTACAGGTTGAGTATCCCTTATCCAAAATGCTTGGGACCAGAGGAATTTTGGATATCGGATTTTTCTGTATTTTGGAATAATTGCATACCATAACGAGATATTATGGTGATGGGACCTAAATCTAAGCACAAAATGCATTTATGTTTCATATACACCTTATACACACAGCCTGAAGGTCATTTTAGCCAATATTTTTTATAACTTTGTGCATTAAACAAAGTGTGTGTACATTCACAGAATTCATTCATGTGTCATATACACCTTATACACACAGTCTGAAGTTCATTTAATACAATATTTATAATAACTTTGAGTATTAAACAAAGTTTGTGTACACTGAGCCATCAAAAAACAAAGGTTTCACTATCTCAGTCTCACTCAAAAAAGTCCGTATTTCGGAATATTCCGTATTTCGGAATATTTGCATATGGGATACTCAACCTGTATTACTTTTTTCTGCTACTGGTTCTTTAACCTATGCAAACAAGCATCTGACTTGCCTTTCCTATTGCTTTGTTACATTGCTCACCTGAAATAGTAATACTTAGATAGCTTTCCTCTTGCCATTATAATGCCCTTAATATTATAGTTAGCCTTTGCATTTTTGAGACGTGTATGATTTTGCATTTTTTGGCATTAAATGTTGCCATGTTCTTGACCATTCCTCTAGTCCAGGGGCAGAACTGCCAGAGACAACGGAGTCAGTTGCCGCCGGGCTCCAGCCCTGAAGGGGTTCCAGCCCTAAAGGGGCTTCCTCCATTGCCCCCCGGCTGTTACGTGCCCTTCCTACTAAATAGACAAAGGCGCTACCAGCAGGGTCTCGCAGTTTGTACATTCCATGCCGTAACACCCTCCTTTCCACCTTTTTCAAGACCCAGCCCAGCAGCCTCGCCGCTGCCACCACCGCTAGCTGCAGCACTGCCAGCGGTGGGGTGCCCCTGCTTCTTCTCACACCACAGATAGCTGGGCAGCACTGCAACTGCCTGCCTGATTGCTCCGCCCCCTTCCGGCTCCCAAGCACCTCTGCTGCCCAGTGATCCAGTAGCCTGCTGCTAGGAAGAAGTGGCCGAGCTTCAGCAAGCGAGTCTGGACACTGGAGGAGGAAGCCATGATAACCAGATAATGGGGAGTGGAGAGCCAGTTCCAAGGTAATACTTTATACAGCTGGTTGAGATCCTGGTCGGTGGATATGGATTCCAAGAAAACCCTGGAGGTGCTTCCTTTCAAGGGAGACACTCTCTTTGGAGAAGACCTCAATAAGATTGTAGCTGATCTGGCTACTGCTAAAACAGCTTGCCTACCTCGTATGACTCCTACCACGCAGAAGGCTAAAAGTACTTTCCCTTGGCCCTTTCATCCCTCAGGTAAAGCGTACCCAAGGTCAGGCATACCCAAAGCAAGCTCATGCTTCCAGACCTGCCAAGCCCAGACTGAAGCAAGCCTGGGCTGCCCATCAGCCTGCTTCCAAAACGGACAAGCCTGCCGCATGACGGTGCAGGCCTCCCTCTGGGGGATCCCAGGGTGGGGGGCCCGACTTTTAGGTTTGGCATAGAAAGGTATAATTCTAAGCTAGAGAATTCTGTTTGGAGCTCACCTTGTACTTTGTGAAGAAATAATCAGCATTGTTGCTGAGCAGATACATGTAGTGTGTGGCTGCAAACTGCATGGATCTGCTGCGTTGTAATGCTGATACTTTTTTTTTTGCAAAGTACCAATAGCTTCATATAATGTTCACAATTTTTATGCAGGATCAAATAGCTCAATAGGTAGGGTGTTTGATTAGAATTCAACAGGTTATAGGTTTGAATCCTGGGTATGGTAGTTTGAGATGTGTTATTTAATAAAGTATGTTGTTCTGACTGCTGGGATATCATACTAAATAAATGGAGTTGATCAATTTTTTTTTAATTTTTTTTTTAAACTAGGGACAATTTCCAGATACTTTTCTTTATAACTGAGATTGCCCCCTGGAACTTCACATCAGTTGACAACTATGCATGAGTGGGCAGTGCTTGCTCTGGATCTGCCCACCCATTTATGTGCCGTCATAAAAGAAAGCACAACTGACAGTTATCCTGGGCGTACACTACACAATTATCTGTCAGGCTATCTATCCAGTCTGGATGGATGGAATGAAAATCTGGTAATGTATAGTAGCAAATGTCAATTAACCATTTGCTCCCAAACACTAGAAAAGTGGTCAAAAATGGTCATTACACAAATTGGTTAAACCCAAAATTTAACCAATTTGTTTAGGGGACCATGTTTGTCCATTTTCTAGTGTTTGAGAGTAAATCGTTGATGGTCATTTGCTCACATAGATAACCGGATTTCTATTCCAACCAGCCAGTGTTGGAGATATGGTCTGCCAGATTACATAATGCATACCAGAGCCATAACTAGACTTTTTGGTGCCCTGTGACAGAGAATTATATGCCCCCCCCCCCCTCCCCTCCCCATTTTTGCAATATGGACAAAAGGCGCATGCCTTGTGGGGAAGGGGCATAACAAGATTGGTCTCAGAGAAAGCACATGAGATATGAAGATATATCTAGTATACTTGACACTCAATGGTTTGTGGTATTGCCGGGGTGCCCTCCTTAAATGCATATACAGTCACACATGGCGTGTTTGTGCAAATGGCATATCAGCAGTCAGCACTAACTGGTGACATGCCATTTGTACAAGTAAGCCATGTGTGACTAATATATAAACATACTTTATTAAATAACACCTCAAACTATCATACCCAGGATTCAAATCTATAACCTGTTGAATTCTAATCAAACACCCTACCCATTGAGCTACTTGATCCTGCATCTATTCTAACCTCCAAAAACAGATTCAGTTGCATTTTCCAGCGTGTTTTGTTTGCGCCTTTGCAAATGTCTTACATCGACAAACTTATTTAGTACTATTTTGCAAATAGGGTTACATTGTCGCAACATTGTGTTCCCTAATTGCTTGATTTTTTAAATGCAACAATTGATAAAGACACCTGATAATTGCTCTGTGGAGTGTTATTTTGTGTCTACTTCTTATCTACATTTAATTCCCTACCTCTAATCAAGGCATTTTTAAATGCTGGGGGCTGCCAGGACGTGAGGCCTACCTAGACTTTAGATCGGAATTTGAATGTACTTGTGAACTAACTTAATTTCCTACTTCTAAATTCATTCCAAAATTCACTACTTACATTAATCCTGTAGTTGGGCATTTTGAGCCTTCAATTGTGGGTATTGTTTTGTGTCCAGACCAGCAGCTGGTGGTGTGCATTTGCTGGAAAGGCATCGAAGACCTCCGATATGCTGCATCTCCTGATGTGTGTCTCCCTCAAGTGGCTGTCAGCAAATGCATGCTAGACACCCCATTCCAAGCTGATTGTGACATCACGGAACATGCATCATAGAACAGGCATGCTAGAATATGGGTCTTCAACCTGCGACCCTCCAGCTGCTGTGGAACTACATATACCAGCATGCCCTGCCTCAGTTTTAGCATACCTTAATAGCAAAACTGTGGCAGGGCATGCTGGGATGTGTAGTTTCACAGCAGCTGGAGGGCCACAGGATGAAGACCCATATGCTAGAGCCAAGCCGCAGGTACATTGAATGCTAGCAAGCTGAATGTTTAAATCCTTTTTGTTCCGCAGCATTCCAATGCGGAAGATTCCATGGAACCAGAGATTATTCCATTGAGAAGGACATGCTGCCTGGATGACTGCACTGTGCAAATTAAATCACGGAGCCAGTTGGCTTGTGGGTGGCTCTGGTGACTGGGTGGTTGGGTGGGCGGTGTGTCAGAGGTGGAGCACATGCAAATGAATGTGTATCATCCTGCTAGTGAGAGTGAAAACTCATGCAGGAGTGTGCCTGCTTGTCAGTGGGTTATGCACCTTGCCAGGCGTCAAATCTACATGGAGCAGCTGGAGGGGACAAGAGCAGGTTTGCAAAATATAGATAGAAGAGCATATATGCTGGCTCATTCTCCATGATTGTGTCAGCTTATGTTTTGGTGCACTGCCATTTTGGTTAAACGCAAGTGTAGTTGCTTCTCGCCCTTTTGGCTGTGATCTTGTATCGTGGTTGAAGAGTCTGCTGGAGGGATTGTTTTCTTCATTGACGAGAGACTGAAGATATTACAGGATGGAAGGCTTGGGAACACTATCTGTTTTTCAGTTGTGGAAGAGTTGAAAGACAGCTTTTCCTTGCCAATATCTCTCTTTTGCAAAGAGCTGCACATTGGAAAATTCAGGGCTATGCCGTGTAGATGAAGCACTAACAGGGGGCTTTAAAATTTTCATTCTAGTTTCCTTCGTTTGGGAGAAAAATGCAAAGGTACAAGACAGCTTTTCCTTGCCAATATCTCTCTTTTGCAAAGAGCTACGCATTGGAAAATTCAGGGCTATGCCGTGTAGATGATGGCCTAACAGGAGGCTTTAAAATTTTCTTTCTAGTGTCCTTCGTTTGGGAGAAAAATGCAAAGGTACAAGACAGCTTTTCCTTGCCAATATCTCTCTTTTGCAAAGAGCTACGCATTGGAAAATTCAGGGCTATACCGTGTAGATGAAGCACTAACAGGAGGCTTTAAAATTTTCATTCTAGTGTCCTTCGTTTGGGAGAAAAATGCAAAGGTAGCTTGTGCCATCGCCACTCTGCTCCTTGTGCCGCCTTGACGGTTTACATGAGCCACTGCGGTGACGTTGTCTGACTGGATCAGAACCGGTTGGTCGTAAAGTAAGGTCTCCGCTTGACGTAGGGCATTGTATATGGCCCCTAGTTTCAGGATGTTGATGTGAAGACAAGTCTCTTGACTTGACCAAAGCCCTTGGAAATTTCTTCCCTGTGTGACTGCTCCCCAACCTTGGAGGCTTGCATCTGTGGTCACCAGGATCCAGTACTGAATGCCGAATCTGCGTCACTCGAGAAGGTGAGCACTCTGCAGCCACCACAGGAGTGATACCCTGACCCTGGGGGACAGGGTGATCAACCAATGCATCTGTAAATGTGACCCAGACCACTTGTCCAGTAGGTCCCATTGGAAAGTATTCGCATGGAACCTGCCGAATGGAATGGCTTTGTATGATGCCACCATCTTTCCCAGGACTCGAGTGCAGTGATGCACTGACACAAGTTTTGGTTTCAATAGGTTCCTGACAAGAGTCATGAGTTCCTGGGCCTTTTCTATCGGGAGATAAACCCTCTTCTGGTCTGTGTCCAGAATCATGCCCAAGAAAGACAGACGAGTCGTAGGAACCAACTGCGACTTTGGGATATTGAAAATCCAGCCGTGTTGCTGTAACACTTTCAGTGAAAGTGATACGCTGTTCAGCAACTGCTCTCTTGATCTCGCTTTTATGAGATCGCTCAAGTACGGGATAATTGTGACACCTTGCTTGCGCAGGAAAACCATCATTTCCACCATTACCTTGGTGAAAATTCTCTGGGCCGTGGAGAGACCAAACAGCAACGTCTGAAATTGGCAATGACAGTCCTGTACCGCAAATCTGACGTACGACTGATGAGATGGATAAATTTGGACATGAAGGTATGCATCCTGTACACAAATGCGGACAACAGGTGTCAAGCCGTGTGTTGCCTTTGTCAAGCTGTAATAAGTAGGGGTAAGGACGTTAACCACCTCAGAACATCCTCCCTTATACGTCACCTGCAGCGCATTAATCATAAGTCAGTGACAAGTTCAAAAACTTTGGATGACAGCGGAAGCAGTCCACTGACCACTAAATCCCTTCCTCTTGTAACCAATCTCCTGCAAACCACACCACCAACTCCCTCAGTGTCAATTTCCTCCTTAGACAGGAGAGCCAATAGTCCTGCAGGCCATGTCACTGGCAAGTCTGACGAGTCCTCTCCTGCCTGGGATTCCTCCGATGCATCCTTGAGTGTAACGCCTACTGCTGCTGGCGCTGCTGTTGTTGCTGCTGGGAGTCGATCGTCATCCCAGAGGGGAAGTCGGAAGACCACTTGTACTACTTCCAGTAGGCAATTGACTGTCCAACAGTCCTTTGCGAGGAAGATGAAATATCACAGCAGTCATCCTGCTGCAAAGCGGATAACTCAGGTCTTGTCAGCCTGGGTGGTGAGAAACGTGGTTCCGGTATCCATCGTTAATTCAGAGGCAACTAGAGACTTGATTGAGGTACTGTGTCCCCGGTACCAAATGCCATCTAGGTTCCATTTCTCTAGGCAGGCGATACCGAAAATGTACACAGACCTCAGAAAAAGAGTCACCAGTGTCCTAAAAAATGCAGTTGTACCCAATGTCCACTAGTCCACATGTCCGTGGTTAAGTGGAGCAGGGCAGACTCAGGACTATATGACTGTGACAGCCCACTGGGTAGATGTATTGCCTCCCGCAGCAAGAACAGCAGCGGCGGCACCAGTAGCAGCATCTCGCAAATGCCAACTCGTTCCTAGGCAGGCTACGCTTTGTATCACCGCTTTCCATAAGAGGCACACAGCTGACAACCTCTTACGGAAACTGAGGAACATCATCGCAGAATGGCTTACCCCAATTTGACTCTCCTGGGGATTTGTGACATCGGACAACGCCACCAATATTGTGCGTGCATTACATCTGGGCAAATTCCAGCACGTCCCATGTTTTGCACATACATTGAATTTGGTGGTGCAGAATTATTTAAAAAACGACAGGGGCGTGCAAGAGATGCTGTCAGTGGCCCGAAGAATTGCGGGCCACTTTCTGCATTCAGCCACCGCGTGCCGAAGACTGGAGCACCACCAAACATTCCTGAACCTGCCCTGCCATCCTCTGAAGCAAGAGGTGGTAACGAGGTGGAATTCAACCCTCTATATGCTTCAGAGGATGGAGGAGCAGCAAAAGGCCATTCAAGCCTATACATCTACCCACGATATAGGCAAAGGAGGGGGAATGCACCTGACTCAAGCGCAGTGGAGAATGATTTCAACGTTGTGCAAGGTTCTGCAATCCTTTGAACTTGCCACACGTGAAGTCAGTTCAGACACTGCCAGCCTGAGTCAGGTCATTCCCCTCATCAGGCTTTTGCAGAAGAAGCTGGAGACATTGAAGGAGGAGCTAAAACAGAGCGATTCCGCTAGGCATGTGGGACTTGTGGATGGAGCCCTTAATTCGCTTAACCAGGATTCAATCTGTTGAAATCAGAGCAATAAATTTTGGCCACCGTGCTCGATCCTAGATTTAAAACCTACATTGTATCTCTCTTTCCTGCAGACACAAGTCTGCAGAGGTTCAAAGACCTGCTGGTGAGAAAATTGTCAAGTCAAGCGGAACGTGACCCGTCAACAGCTCCTCCTTCACATTCTCCCGCAACTGGGGGTGCGAGGAAAAGGCTAAGAATTCCGAGCCCACCCGCTGGCGGTGATGCAGGGCAGTCTGGAGTGAGTGCTGACATCTGGTCCGGACTGAAGGACCTGGCAACGATTACTGACATGTCGTCTACTGTCACTGCATATGATTCTGTCACCTTTGAAAGAATGGTGGAGGATTATATGAGTGACCGCATCCAGGTAGGCACGTCAGACAGTCCGTATGTATACTGGCAGGAAAAAGAGGCAATTTGGAGGCCCTTGCACAAACTGGCTTTATTCTACCTAAGTTGCCCTCCCTCCAGTGTGTACTCCAAAAGAGTGTTTAGTGCAGCCGCTCACCTTGTCAGCAATCGGCGTACGAGGTTACTTCCAGAAAATGTGGAGAAGATGATGATCATCAAAATGAATTATAATCAATTCCTCCGTGGAGACATTCACCAGCAATTGCCTCCAGAAAGTACACAGGGATCTGAGATGGTGGATTCCAGTGGGGACGAATTAATAATCTGTGAGGAGGGCGATGTACACAGTGAAAGGGGTGAGGAATCGGAGGATGATGAGGTGAACATCTTGCCTCTGTAGAGCCAGTTTGTGCAAGGAGAGATTGATTGCTTCTTTTTTGTTGGGGGTCCAAACCAACCAGTCATTTCAGTCAGCCGTGTGGCAGACCCTGTTGCTGAAATGATGGGTTCGTCAATGTTTTTCTTTTCAATCTAAGCCCCTGCAGTTTTTTGTAAGAATCTGCTTCGCTATGATGATCAACAAGTCACAAGGGCAAACACTCAGGGCTGGAGGCGTAGATCTTAGGACCAGCTGCTACAAGCATGGCAAAGGTGTCACTATCATTGGTGACACCCAGAAAGGCAGCGAGGGAGATTGTAATGCAGTGCGCGCAGATAAGCAGCGCAATGGTAAAATGGAGGCATGGTCTCATAGGTAGGGGTGTGGCCTGTTGGCCTGAATCTCCATTTTGTTTCTCCGGGTATCCCGGGGGTTGAGTGCTGCACCCGGGGACTAGTGTGTGAGTGGTGCTGGCTCCTGCACAGTGACAGAAACTGGGTGTTGCACGTAATGTCACAGTAAAACACCCATATTCTGTCACTGAAGAGGAGCCGGCACTTTGGTGTCACCCCCCTTGGCGGGTGACACTCGGGTGTGGGCCGCAACCCCGTTGTGATGCCACTGACCCATGGGAAGCTTTACGTGGCTTACCCATGTGTTAGTAGCCCCAAGCATCTTTTGTGTTAGTCCCTGAAGAAAAACTTCAAATATTTACAAATAAATTTTGTAATCAATGGGCCTAATTCAGTAAGGATTGCAAATTCTGCTAAGTAACAGAATTTGCAATCCTTTGGTTCGCATGCTGGGGCCACCCAGCATGCCGCCTCCCTTCTTGACCACGCTGAAATTGCAGTCGCAGTGCAATTCAGCGTGATCATAAAAAATGGGTTAGCCTCCTGTTGGTGCAGACTGTATGTGTGCGCAGGAAGCCGCCACCATTTTTGTGATCGCAGCTGCTGCATGTGATGTCATGCAACCGCTCTGACCACGCCTCCTGTTTCTCCGTTGCCGACCCCATTTTGAAGCCCTGCCCACGCACCGCTCCATCTCCGACTTGGAAATGGAGTGTTGCTGACCCCCCCCCCCAGCACCGATTGACAGTCAGAGGCGATCGCATTAACTGCGGGGTGCCACAGAAAATGCAGGCGCATGCGTATGCTCTTAGCAATTTTTGCAGTTGGACTGCTTATTGCGATTGCAATCCAACCTGAATCAGGCTCTATTACCTATCACAATGCACTGCGGGTAGTACAAAATGGGGTTAATATAAGAGAAAACCCCCCAGAGCTGTGCTCCTTAACTGTCCCTGGTGGCTAGTGGAGCGGCTGCCCAGTAATCAGTGTCCACGCCAGTGCGCACATGGCCCGCCCCCTACAGCCACGCTGGATCACGGTATAGTGTGGGCACAGAAGTCCCTTACCTCCCTTTCATCAGCGGCCTCGTGATCCCGGAGGGCGGTGTGTGTGTGACTGACCTTAGGAAGAAACCGGAGCCTCCGCTGCAGTGACCCAGCAACCAGGGCGCGGGAGTATACTGCGCCGCTGGGAGTGATGGAGCTGCAGTAAAGATGTCTATTAGACCTAGCCTGCTGCAGCCCTTGTAGATTCTTATAAAAAAAAGTTCTTCTTTTCTTGTCAAAATTAATAGCTAAGAATAGGCTGCCTGAGGCAGCCCCCTCTTAAGTGTCCTGCTACTGAAGGCACCAACTACAAACTGAGCTCCCTGTTCATGGAAGCGAGGTTATAGAGGAGGGGGCGCTGAGCATCTTGGGAACAGTCAAAAGCTTTGAGCCTGTTGGTGCCTCAGATCAAGATCCTACTCTACACCCCAATGTGAATCCTTGTGGAGTCCAGTGTACCCCACAGAAGAAATGAATGTGTCACACCCATTGGCAGCAACATTAGAATAGCTGCTGATGGGCACAATTGAGAAAGGAAGGGGGGAAAACATTTGAATCCAGCACATATATGTAATTTGAATATGTAATTTGTACCTTCCTACTTTAAAATGTAATGGATGAACCTCACCCTGTGAGAACTATCTTCATGATCAAGAGATCTCATACGCAAGAAAAGCATGTGCTGGGATAGGGCTGTGGAGGGCGGCTGCTCGGGCACACACCCGTCAAGTTAAGGAGATTCAACTGAGGAAGCACAAGGGAACTGCAGGGAGACCACATATTTTCAGATGAACATGAGAGGGCGGAAAGCTGCCTAATACTGAAGCACCCTCAAACATCAAACCATATGCAACAACTAGTACAAGCATTCCTGGGGAAAGGTCTGCAGCAGACGGATTTGCATACAGTGATGTCATCCAAGCAATGGGCATAGTTGGCTGCAACCCTCGTCTGCATATGAAAAGAGAAAATGGTCACGCAGGGCATGGCGGCCTTTGTGGGGTTGCGCTTGGATGACCCCTAGATCGCTTTATACACCCCCATCAGTGTGGGGCTCATGTTGGCCATGCCCAAGCCCCTGAAGCATTCAAGCTGATTTCTTGCAGCAGCTGGACCCAGTAACAGCTCCAGAGTTGCTCTACAAGACAAGTAAAAGGGTGTGAGCCCTGCAGCACCACCTGTAGTTTGCATACACACATATATAGGACAGCATCTCTTATATGCCCCAGGGGCAATAAAATAGTAGCCTTATCTAGGGTATCCGTCCATGCCGCTACAGCACTACACACCCAGGCCGACGCAATTGCCGGTCTGAGTAAGGTACCTGAATGTGTATAAATGGACTTCAGGGTAATCTCCTGTTTGCGGTCAGCAGACTCTTTGAGGGTAGCCGTATCCTGGGACGGGAGGGCTACCTTCTTGGATAAGCGTGTTAATGCTTTGTCCACCCAAGGGGAGGATTCCCATCGTAACCTATCCGTTGATGGGAAAGGGGAATCCTTTTGGAAATCTGCAGGAGATTCCCAAGCTTTTTCACATAACTCGTTCAGCTCGTGTGAGGGGGGAAAGGTTACCTCAGGCTTCTTTCCCTTGTACATATGTACCCTCTTGTCAGGGACAGGGGGCTCCTCTGTGATGTGCAAAACATCTTTTATTGCCATAATCATATATCAAATGTATTTTGCCAATTTTGGCTGTAACTTTGCATCATCGTAATCGACACTGGAGTCAGAATCCGTGTCGGTATCTGTGTCAACAATCTGGATAGTGGGCGCTTATGAGACCCTGACAGTCCCTGCGACATAGGATTAGGCATTGGTTGAGACCCTGACTGTCCCAAAGCTTCTGCCTTGTCTAATCTTTTGTGCAATGAGTTTACACTAGCATTTAAAACATTCCACATATCCATCTAATCAGGTGTCGGCGGAGACACCACGTTCATTTGCTCCCGCTCCTCTCTAATATAGCCTTCTTCCTCAGACATGTCGACACACGCGTACCGACACACCACACACACAGGGAATACTTTTACTGAAGACATTTCCCCCACAAGGCCCTTTGGAGAGACAGAGAGAGAGTATGCCAGCACATACCCCAGCGCTATATAACCCAGGAATAGCACAGTAACTTAATGTTTGAACAATCGGTGAGGGGGAACATCTTGAAACCCCAGTTTGTACCCTTGGGACACTATTTGTAAAACACACGAGTCCATGTCCGAATGAATCCAGAACTGACTGAAGAGTTTTAGACGTGCCCCCACTGGTGCGGGCTCCTGCAAGAGAGCCCCAGCGTCATGCAGTGGATTTGGCAGAAGCAGAGGATGATCTCTGCTCCTGCGATCTTGAAGAGGATGCAGACCTCTTCTCTCTTCTCCTTCCTCTACCTGCAAAGAAAGGGGAATCTTAACTTCTTGCATATCTATTGGGCCGAAATGACTGCATCAGATAATGATGCGTCTTCATCCGTTGGGAGGGAACATAGGGCAAGAAGGTTGACTTACCTGCGGGAGCTGCCGAGATCAAATTAACTAGGCAGTCACCAAACAAGGCTTCACCTTCATAGGGAAGAGACTCCCTTTCTTCTTGGAGTCAGCATCAGCATTCTCTTGGTGAATCCACAATGCCCTCCTATCCGACACTGCCATGAAATTGGCCCGTGAACTCAAGAGTCCTATATCCCTTGCAGTCTCACGTAAGTATGCTGCAGTGTCCTTGATATGATACAACGTAAGGAGTATCCCATCTCTCCAGGGTATCTATATCGGATGACAAGGTATTCGACCAATTCTTGAATACTACTACTCACCCATGCACATGTAATGGCAGGTCTAAGTAATGTACCCGTGGTTACATAACTAGAAATAATGTAGCTTCCTGCATACGATCCGCTGGATTTGTGACAGGGCCCCGTGCAGAACAGGGGGTGACTCCCACTTTATTCTGTCCGCGGCGGGAAATGAATAAACAACCAGAATCCTTTTGGGGATTTGAAACCATCTTGTCGAGCTGGCCCAGACTTTCTCAAACAGAGATGGAGGAACGTTACATCAGCTTTCATTATATATCTATATATACATACATATAGACCCCTTTGTCAGGAACAGCAGGGTCTTCAGTGATTTTAATATGTCCTTAATATCCACAATCATGTACTGAATGCTCCTTGCCAATATTGGATCTAATCAGGAAACATTATGGTCGACATAAGTATCAGTATCCGTGTCAGTATCAGTGTGTAGTAACTGGGCAAAATAACATTTTTGCGACCCAGCGGGGCCTGAGGGAAAAGAAACATAGCCATGAATATCACATCTATTCTCTACGTCTGTGTCTGGGACACAGATTTATCCAACCTTACTCTGATATTACTGAAACATTTACCCAGTCAGTTATTGGTGGTGCCAACAGGGCCACCATCATATGTCTGCATTCCTAATATAGTTTCCTCTTGGGAAAAAAATTCAGCCACCGACATGTTGACACACATATACCAAGTACCCACAGACACACCGGCTTATGGGGGACAGACCGTCAGTAAATCTGTCAGAGGGACACAGAGGATTTTTCAGCTCACAATCCAGCGCCAAAAGTACACAGTCTGGGAAATAATAAACTCTATAGTGATAGACTTGTAATGCTCTAAAGATGTTCTGGTGAGGTGAGGAAGAAGCCCCGCCGCTGTAATGGCGCGTATCTGTCCCGCTCAGAAATAATTAATTACGCTAGTGGGGTAAGGACAGTGCCCAGGCACTAATGTCCACTTTTCCCAGCCTTTTGTGAGGAATTTATGCTGCCCAGGGTGCCCCCCCCCCCCGTGCCCTGCACCCTGCAGTGCCTGTGTTTGTGTGTGAGCATGGCGCGCAGCGTTCCGCTCGCTGCTCGGTACCTCAGAATGCCGTCACTGAAGAAGAAGTCTTCTGTTCTTCTGCTACTCACCTGTCTTCTGGCTCTGTAAGGGGGTGACGGCAGGCTGCGGGAGTGTGCATCTAGGCGTACCCAGCGATCAGCACCCTCAGGAGCTAATGGTGTCCTGTCAGCCTGAAGCAGAGCCATTGAACTCACTAGAAGTTGGTCATACTTCTCTCCCCTAAGTCCCACGAAGCAGGGAGACTGTTGCCAGCAGCCTCCCTGAAAATAAAAAAAACTAACAAGTCTTTTCAGAGAAACTCAGTAGAGCTCCCCTGTAGTGCATCCAGTATCACTGCGCACAATACTAAAACTGGAGTCTGGAGGAGGGGCATAGAGGGAGGAGACAGTTCACACCCTTTGAAAGTCTTAAAGTGCCCATGTCTCCTGCGGATCCCGTCTATACCCCATGGTTCTTAATGTGACCCCAGCATCCTCTAGGACGTATGAGAAAACAAATAACGCACACACGAGGAGGAGAGAACTAAGGAAGCTATAAGGAGAAGAGGGGAGGGAGGGGGGGTTGAAAGGTAAGGTAGTAAAGGCATATTGGATAAACTACAACCTTATACATATTCATTAATGTACCAGTAGTTAGAAGTAGAAGAGCTCTAACAGAAACCACAAAGCTTATCTAAAGCCACACCACACTGGATATGCCCAATCTCATTTGATTTTTGAAGCAAAGCAGTATTGGACTTTGTTAATACATGGATGGGAGACTGCTTGGTAGTATCAGATTCTTTAGGTGTTTTTAAACTACCAACACCATTTTCTTGGTACATTTAATTTTTACATGTCTTCTTTTATGTACCAGAAGTTAGAAGTAGAAGAGCTGTAACAGAAACCACCAGCTCATCTACAGCCACAGCACACTGGATTTGCCCAATCTCTCCTGATCATGGAAGCTGAGCAGTGTTGGTCCTGGTTTTAGTACTTGGATGGGAGACCACAAGGAAATACCAGGAGCTGTGTGTATTTTTACAATACTAACACCGTTCTCTTGATGCATTCCATTTTGAAACATTGGGGCAGATCTATTAAGCCTGGTGAACTGATAAAGTGCAAGGTGATAAAGTACCAGCCAGTCAGCTCCTAACTGTCATTTTTCAAACCCAGCCTGTGACATGGCAATTAGGAGCTGATTGGCTGGTACTTTATCACCATGCAAATTATCATTTCACCAGGTTTAATAAATCGGCTGCTTACTCATTTATGTACGAGTAGTTAGAAGTAGAAGAACTCTAACAGAAACCACTAAGCTCATCTACAGCCACACCACACTGTATATGCCCAATATCACCTGATTTTGGGCCTGGTTTGTTCTTGGATGTGAGACCACCTGGGAATACCAGGTGCTGTAGGTAGTTTTATACTACCAACACCGTTCTCTTGATGCATTATATTTTGAAACTTATTCATTGATGTACCAGTAGTTAGAAGTAGAAGTTAGAAACAGCAAAAATCATCTACAGCCGCATCACACTGGATATGTCCAATCTCATCTGATGTTGGAAGCTAAGCAGTGTTGTGCCTGGTTAGTTTTTGGATCTCAGGTCCTGCCTTCTGGTTTGGCCACGGCACCTCGGAAATTCACCAAGGTCATGGCCGTGATGACGACCCTTCACCATCGGTGGACCAGGGAGGAATCTCTCCTCCCGATAAACATTCTGGAATTGCGGGCAGTGTTCAATTCATTGACACTGGCCCTGCCTCTAGTACAGAACAGGCCTGTTCAAGTACAATCGGACAACGACACCACGGTAGTGTACACAAATCATCAAGGCGGCACTCGAAATTGCATGGCAAAGCTAAAAGTATCAAAAATCCTCAGTTGGGTAGAACGTCATCTGCCAGCAATATCGGCAGTGTTCATTCCCGGAGTCCTCAACTGGGAAGCGGATTTCCTCAGTCGTCAGTACGTTCACGCTGGAGAGTGGAGAGGCCGCAGCAGAAATGTCTGCACTGGTGTCAGTAGGTGACTGAGGCAGGGATGACTGGGAGATAGTGGGTGACTGAAGCATGTATGACTGGGAGATAGTGGGTGACTGAGGCCGGGGTGACTGGGAGATAGTCAGTGACTAAGGCAGGGGTGATAGGGATATAGTGGATGACTGTGGCAGGGGTGACAGGGACAGTAGGAGACTGAGGCAGGGGTGACAGGGATAGTGGGTGACTGAGGCAGGGGTGATAGGGTGACAGTGGGTGACTGAGGCAGAGGTGACAGGGATAGTGGGTGACTGAGGTAGGGGTGATATGGAGATAGTGGTTGACTGAGGCAGGGGTGACAGAGATAGTGGGTGACTAAAGCAGGGGTGACTGGTATAGTAGGTGACTGAGGCAGGGGTCGCAGGTATAGTGGTTAACTGAGGCAGCGGTGACTGGGAGATAGTGGGTAACTGGGGCAGGGGTGACAGGGAAAGTGTGTGACTCAGGCAGGGGTGATAGGGAGATAGTGGGCAGCAGATCACTGCCTCGCTGACAGCAGCACATCCCTGCTTCACTGACAGCAGCACATCCCTGCCTCATTGACAGCAGCACATACCTGCCTCACTTATAGCAGCACATCCCTGCCTCACTGGCAGCAGCAGATCCCTGCCTCACTGGCAGCAGCAGATCACTGCTTCACTGACAGCAGCACATCCCTGCCTCACTGGCAGCAGCACATCCCTGCCTTACTGACAGCTGTATTCAGACCTGATCTCTGCTGTGCATATTCACACAACAGGAGATCAGGTCTGAAGTGTGTGTGTGTGTGTGTGCTGGTGCCGCAGTGCACCGGCACATGCCAGAGATGCGATCAGCATCTCTGCCCAGTGAGCGCCTCTGCCAACACATACTTATCTTGCATATGAGATCTCTTGATCATGAAGATAGTTCTCACAGGGTGAGGTTCATCCATTACATTTTAAAGTAGGAAGGTACAAATTACATATTCAAATTACATATATGTGCTGGATTCAAATGTTTTTCCCCCTTCCTTTCTCCATTGTGCCCATCAGCAGCTATTCTAATGTTGCTGCCAATTGGTGTGACACATTCATTTCTTCTGTGGGGTACACTGGACTCCACAAGGATTCACATTGTGGTGTAGAGTAGGATCTTGATCTGAGGCACCAACAGGCTCAAAGCTTTTGACTGTTCCCAAGATGCTCAGCGCCCCCTGCTCTATAACCTCGCTTCCATGAACAGGGAGCTCAGTTTGTAGTTGGTGCCTTCAGTAGCAGGACACTTAACAGGGGGCTGCCTCAGGCAGCCTATACTTAGCTATTAATTTTGACAAGAAAAGAAGAACTTTTTTTATAAGAATGTACAAGGGCTGCAGCAGGCTAGGTCTAATAGACATCTTTACTGCAGCTCCATCACTCCCAGCGGCGCAGTATACTCCCGTGCCCTGGTTGCTGGGTCACTGCAGCGGAGGCTCCGGTTTCTTCCTAAGGTCAGTCACACACACACCGCCCTCCGGGATCACGAGGCCGCTGATGAAAGGGAGGTAAGGGGCTTCTGTGCCCACACTATACCGTGATCCAGCATGGCTGTAGGGGGCGGGCCGTGTGCGCACTGGCGTGGACACTGATTACTGGGCAGCCGCTCCACTAGCCACCAGGGACAGTTAAGGAGCACAGCTCTGGGGGGTTTTCTCCTATATTAACCCCATTTTGTACTACCTGCAGTGCATTGTGATAGGTAATAGAGCCTGATTCAGGTTGGATTGCAATCACAATAAGCAATCCAACTGCAAAAATTGCTAAGAGCATACGCATGCGCCTGCATTTTCTGTGACTGTCAATCGGTGCGGGGGGGGGGGGGGGGTCAGCAACACTCCATTTCAAAGTCGGAGATGGAGCGGTGCGGGGGCAGGGCTTCAACGGAGAAACAGGAGGCGTGGTCAGAGCGGCTGCATGACATCACATGCAGCCGTTGCGATCACAAAAATAGTGGCGGCTTCCTGCGCACACGTACAGTCTGCACCAACAGGAGGCTAACCCATTTTTTATGATCACGCTGAACTGCACTGCGACTGCAATTTATTTGTAAATATTTTAAGTTTTTCTTCAGGGACTTACACAAAAGATGCTTGGGGCTACTAACACATGGGTAAGCCACGTAAAGCTTCCCATGGGTCAGTGGCATCACAACGGGGTTGCGGCCCACACCCGAGTGTCACCCGCCAAGGGGGGTGACACCAAAGTGCCGGCTCCTCTTCAGTGACAGAATATGGGTGTTTCACTGTGACATTACGTGCAACACCCAGTTTCTGTCACTGTGCAGGAGCCAGCACCACTCACACACTAGTCCCCGGGTGCAGCACTCAACCCCCGGGATACCCGGAGCAACAAAATGGAGATTCAGGCCAACAGGCCACACCCCTACCTATGAGACCATGCCTCCATTTTACCATTGCGCTGCTTATCTGCGCGCACTGCTTTACAATCTCCCTCGCTGCCTCTCTGGGTGTCACCAATGATAGTGACACCTTTGCCATGCTTGTAGCAGCTGGTCCTAAGATCTACGCCTCCAGCCCTGAGTGTTTGCCCTTGTGACTTGTTGATCATCATAGCGAAGCAGATTCTTACAGAAAACTGCAGGGGCTTAGATTGAAAAGAAAAACATTGACGAACCCATCATTTCAGCAACAGGGTCTGCCACACGGCTGACTGAAATGACTGGTTGGTTTGGACCCCCACCAAAAAAGAAGCAATCAATCTCTCCTTGCACAAACTGGCTCTACAGAGGCAAGATGTCCACCTCATCATCCTCCGATTCCTCACCCCTTTCACTGTGTACATCGCCCTCCTCACAGATTATTAATTCGTCCCCACTGGAATCCACCATCTCAGATCCCTGTGTACTTTCTGGAGGCAATTGCTGGTGAATGTCTCCACGGAGGAATTGATTATAATTAATTTTGATGATCATCATCTTCTCCACATTTTCTGGAAGTAACCTTGTACGCCGATTGCTGACAAGGTGAGCGGCTGCACTAAACACTCTTTTGGAGTACACACTGGAGGGAGGGCAACTTAGGTAGAATAAAGCCAGTTTGTGCAAGGGCCTCCAAATTGCCTCTTTTTCCTGCCAGTATACATACGGACTGTCTGACGTGCCTACCTGGATGCGGTCACTCATATAATCCTCCACCATTCTTTCAAAGGTGACAGAATCATATGCAGTGACAGTAGACGACATGTCAGTAATCGTTGCCAGGTCCTTCAGTCCGGACCAGATGTCAGCACTCACTCCAGACTGCCCTGCATCACCGCCAGCGGGTGGGCTCGGAATTCTTAGCCTTTTCCTCGCACCCCCAGTTGCGGGAGAATGTGAAGGAGGAGCTGTTGACGGGTCACGTTCCGCTTGACTTGACAATTTTCTCACCAGCAGGTCTTTGAACCTCTACAGACTTGTGTCTGCAGGAAAGAGAGATACAATGTAGGTTTTAAATCTAGGATCGAGCACGGTGGCCAAAATTTATTGCTCTGATTTCAACAGATTGAATCCTGGTTAAGCGAATTAAGGGCTCCATCCACAAGTCCCACATGCCTAGCGGAATCGCTCTGTTTTAGCTCCTCCTTCAATGTCTCCAGCTTCTTCTGCAAAAGCCTGATGAGGGGAATGACCTGACTCAGGCTGGCAGTGTCTGAACTGACTTCACGTGTGGCAAGTTCAAAAGACTGCAGAACCTTGCACAACGTTGAAATCATTCTCCACTGCGCTTGAGTCAGGTGCATTCCCCCTCCTTTGCCTATATCGTGGGTAGATGTATAGGCTTGAATGGCCTTTTGCTGCTCCTCCATCCTCTGAAGCATATAGAGGGTTGAATTCCACCTCGTTACCACCTCTTGCTTCAGAGGATGGCAGGGCAGGTTCAGGAATGTTTGGTGGTGCTCCAGTCTTCGGCACGCGGTGGCTGAATGCAGAAAGTGGCCCGCAATTCTTCGGGCCACCGACAGCATCTCTTGCACGCCCCTGTCGTTTTTTAAATAATTCTGCACCACCAAGTTCAATGTATGTGCAAAACATGGGACGTGCTGGAATTTGCCCAGATGTAATGCACGCACAATATTGGTGGCGTTGTCCGATGTCACAAATCCCCAGGAGAGTTCAATTGGGGTAAGCCATTCTGCGATGATGTTCCTCAGTTTCCGTAAGTGGTTGTCAGCTGTGTGCCTCTTATGGAAAGCGGTGATACAAAGCGTAGCCTGCCTAGGAACGAGTTGGCAATTGCGAGATGCTGCTACTGGTGCCGCCGCTGCTGTTCTTGCTGCGGGAGGCAATACATCTACCCAGTGGGCTGTCACAGTCATATAGTCCTGAGTCTGCCCTGCTCCACTTAACCACAGACAAGTGGACATTGGGTACAACTGCATTTTTTAGGACACTGGTGACTCTTTTTCTGAGGTCTGTGTACATTTTCGGTATCGCCTGCCTAGAGAAATGGAACCAAGAGGGTATTTGGTACCGGGGACACAGTACCTCAATCAAGTCTCTAGTTGCCTCTAAATTAACGATGGATACCGGAACCACGTTTCTCACCACCCAGACCTGAGTTATCCGCTTTGCAGCAGGATGACTGCTGTGATATTTCATCTTCCTCGCAAAGGACTGTTGGACAGTCAATTGCTTACTGGAAGAAGTACAAGTGGTCTTCCGACTTCCCCTCTGGGATGACGATCGACTCCCAGCAGCAACAACAGCAGCGCCAGCAGCAGTAGGCGTTACACTCAAGGATGCATCGGAGGAATCCCAGGCAGGAGAGGACTCGTCAGACTTGCCAGTGACATGGCCTGCAGGACTATTGGCTCTCCTGTCTAAGGAGGAAATTGACACTGAGGGAGTTGGTGGTGTGGTTTGCAGGAGCTTGGTTACAAGCGGAAGGGATTTAGTGGTTAGTGGACTGCTTCCGCTGTCATCCAAAGTTTTTGAACTTGTCACTGACTTATGATGAATGCGCTGCAGGTGACGTATAAGGGAGGATGTTCCGAGGTGGTTAACGTCCTTATCCCTACTTATTACAGCTTGACAAAGGCAACACACGGCTTGACACCTGTTGTCCGCATTTGTGTACAGGATGCATACCTTCATGTCCCCATTTATCCACCTCATCAGGCGTAACTCAGATTTGCGGTACAGGACTGTCATTGCCAATTTCAGACGTTGCTGTTTGGTCTCTCCATGGCCCTGAGAATTTTCACCAAGGTAATGGCGGAAATGATGGTGCTCCTGTGCAAGCAAGGTGTCACAATTAGCCCGTACTTGGGCGATCTCATAAAAGCGAGATCAAGAGAGCAGTTGCTGAACAGCGTATCACTTTCACTGAAAGTGTTACAGCAACACAGCTGGATTCTCAATATCCCGAAGTCGCAGTTGATTCCTACTACTCGTCTGTCTTTCTTGGGCATGATTCTGGACACAGACCAGAAGAGGGTTTATCTCCTGATAGAAAAGGCCCAGGAACTCATGACTCTTGTCAGGAACCTATTGAAACCAAAACTTGTGTCAGTGCATCACTGCACTCGAGTCCTGGGAAAGATGGTGGCATCATACGAGGCCATTCCATTCGGCAGGTTCCATGCGAGGACTTTCCAATGGGACCTACTGGACAAGTGGTCCGGGTCACATTTACAGATGCATTGGTTGATCACCCTGTCCCCCAGGGTCAGGGTATCACTCTTGTGGTGGCTGCAGAGTGCTCACCTTCTCGAGGGACGCAGATTCAGCATTCAGGGCTGGATCCTGGTGACCACAGACGCAAGCCTCCAAGGTTGGGGAGCAGTCACACAGGGAAGAAATTTCCAAGGTCTTTGGTCAAGTCAAGAGACTTGTCTTCACATCAACATCCTGGAACTAAGGGCCATATACAATGCCCTACGTCAAGCGGAGACCTTACTTTGCGACCAACTGGTTCTGATCCAGTCAGACAACGTCACCGCAGTGGCTCATGTAAACCGCCAAGGCGGCACAAGAAGCAGAGTGGCGATGGCACAAGCCACCAGAATTCTTCTCTGGGTGGAGAATCACGCAAGCGCACTGTCAGCAGTGTTCATTCCGGGAGTGGACAACTGGGAAGCAGACATCCTCAGCAGACACGACCTACATCCGGGAGAGTGGGGACTTCATCAGGAAGTCTTTGCACAGATTACAAGTCGGTGGGAACTGCCACAGATAGACATGATGCCGTCCTGGCTCAACAAAAAGCTACAGAGGTATTGCGCAAGGTCAAGAGACCCTCAGGCAGTAGCTGTAGACGCCCTAGTGACACCGTGGGTGTTCCGGTCGGTCTATGTATTTCCTCCTCTTCCTCTCATACCCAAGGTGTTGAGGATAATAAGACAAAGAGGAGTGAGAACAATCCTCATTGTTCCAGATTGGCCACGGAGGACCTGGTATCCGGATCTGCAGGAAATGCTCACAGAAGATCTGTGGCCTCTCCCTCTAAGACAGGACCTGTTGCATCAGGGGCCCTGTCTGTTCCAAGACTTACCGCGGCTGCATTTGACGGCATGGCGGTTGAATGCCGGATCCTAGCATTCCGGTTGAGGTCATCCCTACGCTGATAAAGGCTAGGAAGGATGTAACGTTAAAACATTACACCGTATATGGCGAAATTATGTTTCTTGGTGTGAGGCCAGGAATGCTCCTACGGAAGAATTCCATCTGGGCCGTTTCCTTCACTTCCTACAAACTGGAGTGAATTTGGGCCTAAAATTAGGCTCTATTAAGGTCCAGATTTCAGCCTTATCCATTTTCTTTCAAAAAGAATTGGCTTCTCTTCCAGAAGTTCAGACTTTTGTAAAAGGAGTGCTGCATATTCAGCCTCCTTTTGTGCCTCCGGTGGCACCTTGGGACCTTAACGTGGTGTTAAGTTTTCTAAAATTACACTGGTTTGAACCACTTAAAACAGTGGAGTTAAAATATCTCACATGGAAGGTGGTCATGTTATTAGCCTTGGCTTCGGCTAGGCGAGTGTCGGAATTAGCGGCTTTGTCACATAAAAGCCCATATTTGGTATTCCATGTGGATAGAGCGGAATTGCAGACCCGTCCTCAATTCCTACCAAAAGTGGTCTCATCTTTTCATATGAACCAACCTATTGTGGTGCCTGTGGCTACGCGTGACTTGGAGGATTCCGAGTTACTTGATGTGGTTAGGGCTTTGAAAATTTACGTGGCCAGGACGGCTAGAGTCAGGAAAACTGAAGCGCTGTTTGTCCTGTATGCAACCAACAAGATTGGTGCCCCTGCTTCAAAGCAGGCTATTGCTCGCCGGATTTGTAACACGATTCAGCAAGCGCATTCTATGGCTGGATTGCAGTTACTGAAATCGGTCAAGGCCCATTCCACGAGGAAAGTGGGCTCTTCTTGGGCGGCTGCCCGAGGGGTCTTGGCACTACAGCTGTGTCAAGCTGCTACTTGGTCGGGTTCACACACCTTTGCAAAATACTATAAGTTTGATACCCTGGCTGAGGAGGAACTCATGTTTGCTCAATCGGTGCTGCAGAGTCATCCGCACTCTCCCGCCCGTTTTGGAGCATTGGTATAATCCCCATGGTCCTTACGGAGTCCCCAGCATCCTCTAGGACGTTAGAGAAAATAAGATTTTAAACCTACTGGTAAATCTTTTTCTCGTAGTCCGTAGATGATGCTGGGCGCCCGTCCCAAGTGCGGACTACTTCTGCAATACTTGTATATAGTTATTGCTTCAATAAGGGTTATGTTATAGTTGCATCGGTCCTGCACTGATGCTATGTTGTTTTTTCATTCTGATAACTGGGTAGTTTATCACAAGTTATACGGTGTGATTGGTGTGGCTGGTATGAATCTTGCCCTGGATTAACAAATTCCTTTCCTCATACTGTCCGTCTCCTCTGGGCACAGTTTCTCTAACTGTGGCATAGAGGGAGGAGCCAGTGCACACCCAGAACTAAAGTCTTTCTTAAAGTGCCCATGTCTCCTGTGGAGCCCGTCTATCCCCATGGTCCTTACGGAGTCCCCAGCATCCTCTACGGACTACGAGAAAAAGATTTACCGGTAGGTTTAAAATCTTATTTTCTACTTTATTCTTTTCTATCCTAGTTTATTACGACCAACTCTCATCCAAGGAGTTTGATATTCTACTACCTGCATGCAATTTAAATTGCTTAAATTGTTTATATGGTTGATTTGTCCTTCACAATCCATAATCTGCAACTTGGATGTACTTGTGTCATTGAAAATCTTATAATAAAAATGTATATACAGATACTCAACCTGTATATTGAAAAAAAAAAAAAGTTATAAGACATATGCATTCAATATTTGAAGAAACAAAATAAAATAAAGCTATCTATTGGGTTTCACTAACAAGCACATTGGAAGACTTGACTACTGTTAAAAGACATGCATTACATGGTATAGAGCCACAAACCACAATGTAGTAAAATAAAAACAAACTTACATGTGTATCAAACCTATGTGAGGCTTACATTGATAGTGCAAGATCAACACTCTATCAACTGTGCAAACTAGACTGCACATAAATGCCATAAAATTTATCTGAGATTTTAGTAAATAAGGCCCGTTGCTGTCCGGGTCACGCAGCCGTCACGGCCCGCCCCCATACGGTCCGGTCATGTCTGCGTTGTCCTGACTGTGCCCCCAAAATGGCGGCACAACGCCGCTGGCCCGACTCCTCCTGCCCAGTGACCGCCTCTGCCTGTCAATCAGGCAGAGGCGCTCACTGGGCAGAGATGCTGATCGCATCTCTGGCATGTGCCGGTGCACTGCGGCACCAGCACACACGCACTTCAGACCTGATCTCCTGTTGTGTGAATATGCACAGCAGGGATCAGGTCTGAATTAGGCCCTATATACAGCTGTCAGTAAGGCAGGGATGTGCTGCTGCCAGTGAGGCAGGGATGTGCTGCTGGTAGTGAAGCAGTGATGTGCTGCTGTCAGCGAAGCAGTGCTGTGCTGCTGTCAGCGAGACAGGGATGTGCTGCTGTTAGCGAGGCAGGGATGTGCTGCTGTTAGCGAGGCAGGGATGTGCTGCTGTCAGCGAAGCAGGGATGTGCTGCTGTCAGCGAAGCAGGGATGTGCTGCTGTCAGCGAAGCAGGGATGTGCTGCTGTCAGTGAAGCAGGGATGTGCTGCTGTCAGCGAGGCAGGGATGTGCTGCTGTCAGCGAGGCAGGGATGTGCTGCTGTCAGCGAGGCAGGGATGTGCTGCTATAAGTGAGGTAGGGATGTGCTGCTGTCATTGAAGCAGGAATGTGCTGCTGCAGTGAGGCAGAGATATGCAGCCCACTATCTCCCTATCACCCCTGCCTGAGTCACACACTTTCCCTGTCACCCCTGCCTCAGTTACCCACTATCTCCCAGTCACCGCTGCCTCAGTCAACCACTATATCTGCGATCCCTGCCTCAGTCACCCACTATACCAGTCACCCCTGCTTTAGTCACCCACTGTCACCCTATCACCCCTGCTTCAGTCACCCACTATCCCTGTCAACCCTGCCTCAGTCACCCACTATCTCCCAGTCACCCCTGCCTCAGTCAGCCACTATCCCTGTCACCCCTGCCTCAGTCTCTTACTGTCCCTGTCACCCCTGCCACAGTCATCCACTATCTCCCTATCACCCCTGCCTTAGTCATTTATTATACCTGTCACCCACTTTCTTCCCATACTTACCCAACCCCTTCCTATCACCCCTCCCTCAGTAACCCACTATCTCCCTGTCACCCACTATCTCCCAGTCACCCCGGCCTCAGTCACCCACTATCTCCCACTCATACATGCTTCAGTCACCCACTATCTCCCAGTCATCCCTGCCTCAGTCACCTACTGACACCAGTGCAGACACTTCTGCTGCGGCCTCTCCACTCTCCAGCGTGAACGTCCTGACGACTGAGGAAATCCGCTTCCTAGTTGAGGACTCCGGGAATGAACACTGCCGATATTGCTGTCAGATGACTTTCTACCCAACGGAGGATTTTTGATACTTCCAGCTTTGCCATGCAGTTTCGAGTGCCGCCTTGATGATTTGTGTACACTACCGTGGTGGCGTTGTCAGATTGTACTTGAACAGGCCTGTTCTGTACTAGAGGCAGGGCCAGTGTCAATTAATTGAACACTGCCTGCAATTCCAGAATGTATATCAGGAGGAGAGATTCCTCCCTGGTCCACCGACCCTGGAGAAAGTGTTGCTCCAACACCATGGCCCAGCCCAAAAGACTGGCATCCATTGTCAGGAGGACACAGTTGGAGATCCAGAAGGGATGGCCCCTGCTCAACTGTTGGTCCTGTAGCCACCAGCTCAGTGTCAGACGAACCTCCGGAGTCAAGGAGATCATTTGAGACATCATCCGATGAGGCAGGCCGTCCCACTTGGAGAGGATTAACCTCTGCAGAGGGCGGTAATGAAATTGAGCGTACTCTACCATATCGAAAGCCGACACCATGAGGTCTAGTACTTGCATCGCTGTGTGTATCAACACTCTTGGGCGAGAGAGGACGATACTGTCCTGAATTTTCAGGACTTTCTCTGGAGACAGAAACAATTGTTGGCTGTGTGTGTCCAGCAGTGCCCCTAGGTGCACAATGTTCCGAGCAGGGACCAGCGAGGACTTTTTTCAGTTGATGAGCCACCCGTGGACTTTTAGGAATTGGACCGCCAGTTCCAGATAACTGTGGAGAACCTCTTGGGAGTTCACCAGGATCAGCAAGTCGTCCAGATTTGGCAGGATCCTGATTCTCTGATGGTGAAGGGTCGTCATCACGGCCATGACCTTGGTGAATATCCGAGGTGCCGTGGCCAAACCAGAAGGCAGGACTTGAAATCCAAAAACAAACCAGGCACAACACTGCTTAGCTTCCATCATCAGATGAGATTGGACCAGTGGCGTAACTACTGCCCCCGCAGTCCTCGCGGTGGCTTGGGGGCGAGGGGCTGCGGGGGCGCCACTGATTTACAGCAGACTGACATGCGGACGAGCGTCCGCATGTCAGTCTGCAGTCTCCTTCCCTCCGCCGCTTTTTGGAGGGACACGGAGGGCACACAGCGCGCCTCCCTGTGTCCCTCCTGCTGCATCATCTCCGGCGGCCGCGGGTCTAATAGGGGGAAGTGCCGTCCGTGAGCTCTAATTGGCTCACGAACCGGCACTTCCCCCTATTAGACCGGCGGCCGCCGGAGATGATGCAGCAGGAGGGACACAGGAGAGACGAGCTGTGCCCTCCGTGTCCCTCCAAAAAGCGACGGCGGGGGGGGGGGGGGGTAAATATCTGGCACTGGGGGCATATATGGCACGGGGGGGGGGGGGAGGAATATCTGGCACTGGGGCATTTCTGGCACTGGGGGGAATATCTGGCACTGGGGGCATATCTGGCACTGGGGGGGATATCTGGCACTGGGGCATATATGGCACTGGGGGGGAATATCTGGCACTGGGGGCATATATGGCACTCGGGGGGGGATCTGGCACTGGGGGCATATATGGCACGGGGGGCATATATGGCACTGGGGGGAATATCTGGCACTGGGGGCATATATGGCACAGGGGGGGAATATCTGGCACTGGGGGCATATGTGTACCTGGCACATGGGGACGACGACTATATTTGGCACTGGGGCATGTAAGTACCTGGCACCGTGGGGGAATATCTGGCACTGGGGACATATGTGGCACTGGGAGCACAGCCCTAGCAACAAGGACTACCTCCTAGCAACGAGCATGACACCCAGTGCATGAAACATCTGGCAACGAGCATGACACCCAGTGCATGAAACACCTGGCAACGAGCATGACACCCAGTGCATGAAACCCCTGGCAACGAGCATGACACCCTGAGCATGAAAACCCCTGGCACCGTGCATGGAACCAAGAGCATGAAACCCCTGGCAACGAGCATGACACCCAGTGCATGAAACCCCTGACAACGAGCAGGTAATTGAAAAGTAATTAGAAGCCTTACTGTAGGACTTAATGTGTAATGGGCATTACGGTGTGTGGCATAATGTATCACGGACATTGCGGTGTGTGTCATAATGTGTCGCAGGCATTACGGTGTATGGTATACTATATCGCGGGCATTGTGATATGTGGTATAATGTCTCAGGGTCATTGCAGTGTGTGGCATAATGTATCACGGACATTGCGGTGTGTGTCATAATGTGTCAGGCATTACGGTGTGTGGTATACTATATCACGGGCATTGTGGTATGTGGTATAATGTCTCAGGGTCATTGCAGTGTGGCATAATACATAACGGGCATTGCGATGTGTGGCATAGGGTATAACGGGCAGGTCATTGCGGTATGTGTCACAGGCATTACGGTGTATGGTATACTATATCACGGGCATTGTGGTATAATGTCTCAAGGTCATTGCAGTGTGTGGCATAATGTGTCACAGGCATTGTATGTGCTATAATGTATCGGGCATTGCAGTGTGTGGCATAATGTATCACGGACATTGCGGTGTGTGTCATAATGTGTCACAGACATTGTATGTGCTATAATGTATCAGGGGCATTGCAGTGTGTAGCATAATGTATAACGGGCATTGCGATTCCTGTCATAATGTGTCACAGGCATTACGGTGTGTGGCATAATGTGTCACAGACATTACGGTGTGTGGCATAATGTGTCGGGGACATTACAGTGTGTGCATATTGTGTCGTGCATTATTGTGTGCGGCATAATGTCTAAGGGCCATTGCAGTATGTGGCATAATGTATACTGGGCATTACTATAAGGAGGAAAAATGACAAATAATGTAAGGGGCATGAATCAGGATTATTTTTCTTTCCTGTGGTGGCCAACGTATGGGCGTGCAGGTTGCAAAACTGGGGTATAAGGTAGTCTTTTCCTGCAATGCCACGCCCCTTTATGTGAAACCACGCCCACTCCAACAAAACCACGCCCCTTTTTTGACGCGCGCGCCTTAGGCGCGCGCATATTTATCCCTTTCTTGCTCCCAATTATGAAGCATGAAGGGGGGGGGGGGGGGCGCCGAAGAATTTCTTGGCTTGGGGGAGAAAAATTTCTAGTTACGCCACTGGATTGGACATATCCAGTGTGGTGCGGCTGTAGATGATTTTTGCTGTTTCTAACTTCTACATCAATGAATAAGTTTCAAAATAGAATGCATCAAGAGAACGGTGTTGGTAGTATAAAACTACCTACAGCACCTGGTATTCCCAGGTGGTCTCACATCCAAGAACAAACCAGGCCTAAGATCAGGTGATATTGGGCATATACAGTGTGGTGTGGCTGTAGATGAGCTTAGTGGTTTCTGTTAGAGTTCTTCTACTTCTAACTACTCGTACATAAATGAATAAGCGGACGATTTATTAAACCTGGTGAAATGATAATTTGCATGGTGATAAAGTACCAGCCAATCAGCTCCTAATTGCCATGTCACAGGCTGGGTTTGAAAAATGACAGTTAGGAGCTGACTGGCTGGTACTTTATCACCTTGCACTTTATCAGTTCACCAGGCTTAATAGATCTGCCCCAATGTTTCAAAATGGAATGCATCAAGAGAACGGTGTTGGTATTGTAAAAATACACACAACTCCTGGTATTTCCTGGTGGTCTCCCATCCAAGTACTAAAACCAGGACCAACACTGCTCAGCTTCCATGATCAGGAGAGATTGGGCAAATCCAGTGTGCTGTGGCTGTAGATGAGCTCGTGGTTTCTGTTAGAGCTCTTCTACTTCTAACTTCTGGTACATAAAAGAATATGTGTAAAAATTAAATGTACAGTACCAAGAAAAGGGTGTTGATAGTTTAAAAACACCTAAAGAATCTGATAATACATGGATGGGAGACTGCTTGGTAGTAACAAAGTCCAATACTGCTTTGCTTCAAAGATCAAATGAGATTGGGCATATCCAGTGTGGTGTGGCTTTAGATAAGCTTTGTGGTTTCTGTTAGAGCTCTTCTACTTCTAACTACTGGTACATTAATGAATATGTATAAGGTTGTAGTTTATCCAATATCCCTTTACTACCTTACCCCCCCCCCCTCCCCTCCCCTCCCCTCCTTAGAGCTTCCTTTGTTCTCTCCTCCTCGTGTGTGCGTTATTTGTTTTCTCATACGTCCTAGAGGATGCTGGGATCACATTAAGAACCATGGGGTATAGACGGGATCCGCAGGAGACATGGGCACTTTAAGACTTTCAAAGGGTGTGAACTGTCTCCTCCCTCTATGCCCCTCCTCCAGACTCCAGTTTTAGAATTGTGCCCAGTGAGACTGGATGCACTACAGGGGAGCTCTACTGAGTTTCTCTGAAAAGACTTATGTTAGTTTTTCTTATTTTCAGGGAGGCTGCTGGCAACAGTCTCCCTGCTTCGTGGAACTTAGGGGAGAGAAGTATGACCAACTTCTAGTGAGTTCAATGGCTCTGCTTCTGGCTGACAGGACACCATTAGCTCCTGAGGGTGCTGATCGCTGGGTACGCCTAGATGCCCACTCCCGTAGCCTGCCATCACCCCCTTACAGAGCCAGAAGTCAGAAGACAGGCGAGTAGCAGAAGAACAGAAGACTTCTTCTCCAGTGACGGCATTCTGAGGTACCACGCAGCGAGCGGAATGCTGTGCGCCATGCTTCCACACAAACACAGGCACTGCAGGGTGCAGGGCATGTGGGTGGGTGGGGGGGGGGCACCGTGGGCAGCATAAATTCCTCACAAAAGGCTGGCAAAAGTGGACATTAGTGCCTGGGCACTGTCCTTACCCCGCCAGCGTAATTAATTATTTGTTTCTGAGCGGGACAGAAGCGTGCCATTACAGCGGCGGGGCTTCTTCCTCACCTCACCAGCACATCTATAGAGCGTTACAAGTCTATCACTATAGAGTTTATTATTTCCCAGACTGTGTACTTTTGGCGCTGGGTTGTGAGCTGAAAAATCCTCTCTGTCCCTCTGACAGATTTACTGTAGGTCTATCCCCCATAAGCCGATGTGTCTGTGGGTACTTGGTACATGTGTGTCAACATGTCGGTCGCTGAATGTTTTTCCCAAGAGGAAACTATATTAGGAATGCAGACATATGATGGTGGCCCTGTTGGCACCACCAATAACTGACTGGGTGAAAGTTTCAATAATATCAGAGTGAGGTTGGATAAATCTGTGTCCCAGACACAGACGTAGAGAATAGATGTGATGGCGTTACCTATGGAGAAGCTGCGACATGACATCCTAGGACACGATACTGCACCATGCATCACCGTTATATTTCAGTGTGCCTTGTCAATATTTAAATCTTGTTCTGTGAGACGTGAGTTGTAAATTGCTAGGAGGTAGTCCTTGTTGCATGGCTGTTGAACACCGGATCCTGAAGGAAAAGGGCATTCCGGAGGAAGTCATTCCTACGCTGATCAAAGCCAGGAAGGACGTGACCGCAAAACATTATCACCACATATGGCGAAAATATGTTGCTTGGTGTGAGGACAGGAAGGCCCCAACGGAGGAATTTCAACTGGGTCGATTCCTGCACTTCCTACAGTCAGGGGTGAATATGGGCCTCAAATTGGGGTCCATTAAGGTCCAGATTTCGGCTCTGTCGATTTTCTTCCAAAAAGAACTGGCTTCCCTGCCGGAAGTTCAGACTTTTGTTAAAGGAGTGCTGCATATTCAGCCTCCTTTTGTGCCTCCAGTGGCACCTTGGGATCTCAACGTGGTGTTGGATTTCCTTAAATCACATTGGTTTGAGCCACTTAAAACCGTGGAGTTAAAATATCTCACGTCGAAAGTGGTCATGCTATTGGCCCTGGCTTCGGCCAGGCGTGTGTCAGAGTTGGCGGCTTTGTCATGTAAAAGCCCTTATGTGATTTTCCATATGGATAGGGCGGAATTGAGGACTCATCCCCAATTTCTGCCTAAGGTGGTTTCAGCGTTTCATTTGAACCAACCTATTGTGGTGCCTGCGGCTACTCGGAACTTGGAGGATTCCAAGTTGCTGGATGTAGTCAGGGCCCTGAAAATTTATGTTTCCAGAATGGCTGGAGTCAGGAAAACTGACTCGCTGTTTATCCTCTACGCACCAAACAAGATGGGTGCTCCTGCTTCAAAGCAGACTATTGCTCGCTGGATATGTAGCACAATTCAGCTTGCACATTCTGCGGCGGGACTGCCGCATTCTAGATCAGTAAAAGCCCATTCCACGAGGAAGGTGGGCTCTTCTTGGGCGGCTGCCCGAGGGGTCTCTGCTTTACAACTTTGCCGAGCTGCTACTTGGTCGGGGTCAAACACATTTGCAAGATTTTACAAGTTTGACACCCTGGCTGAGGAGGACCTGGAGTTCGCTCATTCGGTGCTGCAGAGTCATCCGCACTCTCCCTCCCGTTTGGGAGCTTTGATATAATCCCCATGGTCCTTACGGAGTCCCAGCATCCACTTAGGACGTCAGAGAAAATAAGATTTTACTCACCGGTAAATCTATTTCTCGTAGTCCGTAGTGGATGCTGGGCGCCCATCCCAAGTACTTGTACATAGTTATTGTTAACAAAAGGGTTATTGTTGAGAGCCATCTGTGCAGAGGCTCCGTTGTTGTCATACTGTTAACTGGGTATAATATCACGAGTTGTACAGTGTGATTGGTGTGGCTGGTATGAGTCTTACCCGGGATTCAAAATCCTTCCTTAGTGTCAGCTCTTCCGGGCACA
Organism: Pseudophryne corroboree; assembly: GCF_028390025.1. NCBI lineage: Eukaryota > Metazoa > Chordata > Amphibia > Anura > Myobatrachidae > Pseudophryne > Pseudophryne corroboree. Next base: position 146,459 of record NW_026970240.1, read on the forward strand.
GTATCCTAACTGAGGTCTGGAGGAGGGTCATAGGGGGAGGAGCCAGTGCACACCAGGTAGTCCTAAAGCTCTCTTTAGTTGTGCCAAGTCTCCTGCGGAGCCGCTATTCCCCATGGTCCTTACGGAGTCCCAGCATCCACTACGGACTACGAGAAATAGATTTACCGGTGAGTAAAATCTTATTATATATATATATATATATATATATATATATATATATATATATATATATATGACTTGGGGTTTGTTTTATTAGATAGAGCATGTCCCTGTGAAGTGCCTTTTGGGGTTGTGGTTTTTCAGAAAGTTACAGGTTTTTTTTAATTAAGAGAAATATGCCCCATTATAGAGATCGGGCATTTCAATTTGTTGCGCCTGCGCAGTGGCCGCCAGCAGGGGGTGTACTAGAGTGCCTTCTCTTGAGAGCCGCAATGTGGCCGCCTTCTCCCCGGTTATTCTGTAAATAGGAAAATAACCTCACAGGTTCACATAGGGCAGAGTTGCCACTACTAGTGCAGGGCTGTAACTTACAGTACTAAGGAAAAGCCATATACTAAAGCGGCACGGTGACCTCACCCCTCTCAGAGACACCAGGGCGCAGCACACTGGTACACACACCTGTTAGCTCAGGGCAGCACTATAGGACCCTCCTGTAATGCTGTGCTGGCGGCGTGTAGTGATCAGGGCACTGGGAGACTGGCTGGCTGGTCTCCGTCTCTGTTGCCTATAGAACTTCCACCTCTGTTATATATCAGGGCTGCTCTCCTGTTGTTATGATTCCAATACTCTGGTCTGGGGATATCTTATAGCAAGGACCTGAGTACTGGAACGTAATGCTTGGAAAGGGAGTGGGAACGGGAATAGCCCCTGGCGCCCTATCTCCGTTGTCTCGCCCGTGCTGTCAGAAATCTCTTGCGAGACTATGGTTGCTTGGGCCCATGGCAGCCGCGTTTGAAGGGCGGATTACGTCTGCCCAACTCCGATGCCCCCTCAGGTCTTAATGGGAGACAAAGAGAAATCCGAGACAGGGTGATAACAAGGGGCCCTCTACTAAACAACAAAGCCAGGGGCTCAAAACTAACTTTAAACTAGAGTATGTGCGGAAAACCGCCAGGGAAAAGGACAACCAAAATACCCACTTGTCCACTCTTCTACCCGGCACCGGCGAGTTCCGGAGAGGAGTGTGGGAGCGTAAACCTCCGCAAATGCACCAACACAGAATACAAAATAAAGCGGCCTAGGCCGCAGCACGCGGCAGAGCCGCCACTCACGAAAACCACACGAGATCCTCTAGCGACTGTTGCGGGTAAATGAGGACTGGAAGACTCCTTGGGAAGAGATGACAACACTAAGATTCAGGAACTCTGAGGACAGGAATGACCGGACACAGCAGAACTGGAACAGACGTCAGCAAACCAAAGCAGCATGCAGGAAGCTATTACCGGCGTCTGTGTGAAGCACTGAGAAGGTATTTAGCAGGGAGTCCTTCAATCAGAAGTTCAGAGCCTGATTAGCACAATGCCGTGCAGCTGCCTTGCTGCACGACCAGAAGACAAGTGTGTGTGTGTAGTTCACTTGATTGACCCTGCAAGGGGAGCGCAGTCCGTCCGTGGCGTCCCCGTTGCTAGGGTCCAGGCGGCTCAGCGCGCCCGGCGTCCTAGCGTTGCTAGGGAGCCGGCGGCTAGCACGCTCGGCGTCCCTAGTTGCTAGGCGCCGGGCCGCGAGGACATCGCGGACCACGGCGCCTAACACCTGTGTGTTCTCTTCCTCTCCTACCTCACACTGGAACTGGCCGCCCAGAGAACGAGAGGGCAGCGGCTGACATCAGAGAGGGTGCAGCAATCTGTGTGGGCAGAGCCCCTCACAGCAAGGTGTCCTTATGCTGTGCCCCGTGTAATCACTGTGATCCATACAGACTCTCACCCTGGTATGCTCTCTATTATTTATTTTTTTACACTGCGGCATGCTCGAGGGAAGGGAGCAGGCACCACCCCACCGCCACTACTCCTCCGCCAGCATCACTGCCGAGCCGGTCAGTGTTCCGGCGGCAATGAGCAGTAGGCAGCCACCAGCAACAACAGTCAGGAAGCTGTTACTCCCGGCAGCAGTAGCGTCAAGCTGCAATTCAGCCAGCGGCACGATGATCCGGGAGACAGTGGCAGCACAGGGAAGCAGTACCCCCTCCAATCGCAGCACCAACTAGGAGACTGAGGCAGCAACCTGCCCCCAGCAGCAGCACCACCCTGATGATAGGTAAGATGCATTTTGGTGTCACAAGAAGGTGGCCGGAGTAGTGGCTGGCTGTGGTCACACCCCGGGGAAAAGTGATAGTGATTTCAGTGTTCCCTTGCGCGGGGATTGGATGTGTAGATGTATGGAGGCTATGTATGTATAGATGTGAGCGGCAGTGTGCGGATGTATGAGAGCGGCAGTGTGCGGATGTATGAGAGCGGCAATGTACGGCTGTATAACTGCGTCGGTGTGCGGCTGTATGAGTGCGATGGTGTGCGGCTGTATGCGTGCGGCGGTGTGCTGCTGTAAGAGTGCGGCAGTCTGCGGCTGTAAGAGTACGGCTGTAAGAGTGCGGGGTTGTACGGATGTATGAGAGCGGGGTTGTACGGATGTATGAGAGCGGGGTTGTACGGATGTATGAGAGCGGGGTTGTACGGATGTATGAGAGCGGCAGTGTATGGATGTATGAGAGCAACAGTGTACAGTTGTGTGAGAGCGGCAGTGTGCGGATGTATGAGAGTGGCGGTGTACGGATGTATGAGAGCGGCAGTGTATGGATGGCAGCGTCATAGGGAGGGATGTCGGAATGCTGTTATAGGGTTCCTAATACAAAATGCCACGTTGGGCTTGATGGGCAGGTAGTGCGGCAAGCACACCCAAATTGGCATCTGACGTCGCCTGCAGTCCACACTGTTGTGAGGAGTCAGAGTTAATTTTGACTGTGTAGTGTACTCACAGAGGACCTACCGCCCGTCCCCTCCTCGCATCTGAGCAGCAGGTCAGGCTCTTATTTTCTTTTTAATCAGGAGAGGCCGAGTGAACTGTGAGCAGGGGGGCAGAGCTACATGGGACCCAGAGGGGCTGCTGTGCTGTCAGAGAGGGAGAGGAAGAGAGAGATGAAGCTACTGCAGATCCCCAGCTGATTGTGAGGTGCCGGGTTGAAGGGTGATGTGATCACCCTTCTCCCTCGCTGCCGCTGGGGACCGCATCTAGGCTTCCTCCATCGAGGGCATGCGGCGCAGCAGTGGGCAGCGTGTAATGAGTTTGTCTGACTCATTATACTGCTGCCTGTTGTGGACACCTCCGTCCGTACGGACTGGTGTACATGCCCAGCACAGAGGTGACAGTGTTGGTGGAAGTGCTGCCCAGTTCTGACCCTGCAGGCCTCCCTGATCTGACTGCGGCCGCTGCTACTGCTGCGGCCCGAAACCCCTGCCGGTCCCCTCCATAGACTTCTGCCTGTCCAGCGCTGAGGTACTAGGGGTATCCCAGCTGCGGGAAGGGTATGTCTCTGGCTTTCTCTCCGGCAGGGGAAGGTGACAGCGGCGGAGGAAGTGTTGCCCACCTCAGACACTGCAGGCCTCTCCGATCCAGCTGCGGCCACAGCTGATGCTGCCAGAACCCCCTGCTGGTCTCCTTTGTTGACTGCCGCATGGCCAGTGCTGAAGTACTGGGGGTAGGCCAGCTACGGGAAGAGTGTCTCTGCCTCGGGCTCTCTCTCTCTCTGTCAGGGGAAGGAAGGGCTGATTCTCTGGCACAACAGGGAGGGCTAGGCTGCAGGAACACAGCACTGGAAGAAACAGGAGGCCGAACTCATGACCAAAAAGTGAGCAGTGCAGTGATCAGCCCCCTAGTCTTTCCCTCTCTCTGGGTGCAGAGCTGTATTCTACAGAGAGAGCTGGGATGGGAAGAAGGGGAACGGCACCTGACACACACATACACGCGCGGCACCTGACACACACATACACGCGCAACACCTGACACACACACATACACGTGCGGCACCTGACACACACACACGTAGCATCAGACACAATAAAATAAACATGCAGCACTTGACCCACACATACACGCGCAACACCTGACACACACACATACACGTGCGGCACCTGACACACACACGTAGCATCAGACACAATAAAATAAACATGCAGCACCTGACCCACACATACACGCGCAACACCTGACACACACACATATACACGTGCGGCACCTGACACACACACGTACCATCAGACACAATAAAATAAACATGCAGCACCTGACACATGCATATACACGCAGCACCTGACACATGCATATACACGCAGCACCTGACACATACATATACACGCACACCATCAGACACACACATACACACGCAGTGCCTTACTCACACACACATAGACACGTGCAGCACCTGACACAGACATACGTATTCATGCACAGCACCAGACATACACTTGTACACACGCGGAGCACCTGATACTCACACACATATACACCCGCAACACCTGACACACACACACACACGTGCGGCAGCTGACGCATACACACGCACCATCAGACACACTCATATATACACGCAGCACCTGACACACACATACACACAGGAGCTGACACACACATACACAGGCAGCACCTGACACACACACACATATACACGCGCAGCACCTGACACCACGCACTCACACGTACAAGCAATGCATTTCACGCCTACCTCCAGCCTCAGTTACAGGCTGCTGCCGCCTACCCCCCTCCCTGCATCAGCTGCAAAGGCAGCAAAATATTTTGACCAAAGTCTAAAGGCCCGTACACATTAAACGATGTCGCTCTGTGAGCGACATCGTCTAATGTTTCCCCTCCCGGGCCGGCCGGCGGCCGACTGTACACACTGAGCGATATGACCGCTCATATCGCTCAGTGACGTCACGCCCCCGCCAGCCCTGCATGAAGGTCGTGGACGACAGTCCACATCCTTCCTGCATGCCCTACCGACAGCGAAGATTGTTGCCGACCCGCGGGGCCGCGCATCGTTTGTCGCTGGCTGCATACACACTTAACGATAAAATGAGCGACGTCGCTCATTAAATCGTTAAGTGTGTACGGACCTTAAACAATTTGGTTTGGTTAATAAAATAATTTTGCACAGAACAGTGATGTTATACGAACATTTTCATTAAACATTTAAAAAATCAAATGTTTATTCTTACAGTGAAATTTTACATTTCTGAATAAAAAAAATAAATTTAAAAAAAGCGATGAAATTCCATAAACAAAAAACCTTATGGTTTCACATGTCCCATTAAGGCTTCTTAGACATGATCGAAATTTCAGAAACCTGTTGTAACTCTTCCACTCAAACTCCAAAAAGCAATGAAATTCCGATCATTAAGGCTGACGCCTTAATGGACGTGTTCCTTGCGCAATACAGATATGGTATGCCATCACAGCCTGTGGGTAAGTGCAGATTCAGCACTCTCACAGAGTGAGATTGCTGTCACTCACACAATGGTGGAGCTGCTAATTCACAGATTTGTGTGCTCATTGGAATACACACATGCAGTCTATGCAACTGAAGGTCTGAGCAGTTTTGTGGTGCTCCCATCCCACACAGTGCCCACAACCATCCCATTCAGTCAACACAACAAAGCCACCTTGTTACAACATCCCTCTAACTCCATACATCCATCTCACTTAGTATACACATTTAGCTCCCTCAAACATGTCTATGCAACTGAAGGTCTGAGCGGAAGACAAAGCTGCTCAGATGAGGTAAGAGTGTTGTTGATTGGAGGGAGGAGAGCGGTGTGGATGGGGGAACTGAAGTGTGTGGATAGAGGGAACACTAAGCAGCACTAATGGGGGGGACAGAGAAACACAGGGGGTAATTCAGACCGCAGCAGCAGCAGCGATTGCAGTCTGAATTAGTTTGTGAGGTGCGCACGTGCAATGGCCGCACTGCGCGTGCGTACCCCAGGAGCCCAGTGAGATGCTATCACCCTGCCTGATTGATAGGCAGAGGTGGTTGCGGGGAAGGAGGGGGCGTGCAAACAGCGTTAGAATGCCATTGGCAGGGCATGGTCTGCACAACGGAGGCGTTTCCGGACCACTGGGGGGTGGGCTGTGGCGGTTATCCCCCTGCCAAGAGCGCAGGATCCACTAAATTTACCTTCAGGATGTCAGCTACATGAATAGGGTAAGAGTGGTGTGGATAGGGGGTAGATTAAGCAGCAAGTATGGGAAGGGAGACAGAGCGGTGCAGATGGGGGAAATGGTGCAGATGGGTTGAAAACACTGGCATGGATGGGTAGAAAACTGGTGCAGATGGGAGAGAAGACAGTGTGCCATGTACTGGAGGAGGCAGAGTGACGTTGAAGAAGGAAACACTGAGCAGCACAGAGAGAAGGAAACGGTGGTACAGACAATGCACAGGTGGGGAAAGACAGATGGTACAGATAAGTTAGTACAGACTAGCACAGATGGGAGAACACAGCAGTAGGGATTGGGGAAGACCGGGCAGCATGGGGGTGTATAGGGGAAGTAAGTGTAGATGCATAGACCGTAGATGGGGTATTATAGTTTAGCAATTAACCAAGATGTTTGAGGGAGCTAAATGTGTATACTAAGTGAGATGGATGTATGGAGTTAGAAGGATGTTGTAACAAGGTGGCTTTGTTGTGTTGACTGAATGGGATGGTTGTGGGCACTGTGTGGGATGGGAGCACCACAAAACTGCTCAGACCTTCAGTTGCATAGACTGCATGTGTGTATTCCAATGAGCACACAAATCTGTGAATTAGCAGCTCCACCATTGTGTGAGTGACAGCAATCTCACTCTGTGAGAGTGCTGAATCTGCACTTACCCACAGGCTGTGATGGCATACCATATCTGTATTGCGCAAGGAACACGTCCATTAAGGCGTCAGCCTTAATGATCGGAATTTCATTGCTTTTTGGAGTTTGAGTGGAAGAGTTACAACAGGTTTCTGAAATTTCGATCATGTCTAAGAAGCCTTAATGGGACATGTGAAACCGTAAGGTTTTTTGTCTATGGAATATATATATATATATCACAAACATATATGATTCATACATATATCACACACACATACATGATACATACATGAGAAAGACCTGGGATGGTGATGAGGCCAGGGCCCCCTGCTGATGTTGCATTGAGGAAGGCAGTGTTCCAGGGCGGATGCCAGTCGGGGAGAGCGCCGCGCAGCCCGGGAAAAATACTGCTGAGGAGCTACATCTGGAAGAGCCCCTGGGAGGGAGAGTGCCACATGCCCCATCCTGCGCGGCAGACTCTGCAGGCCTGCACATGGGAAGGGAGGTCTCTGGCCACACATACTCACCCTTCTGCTGAAGCCCCGCTGCTGTCCCCATCAGCGATCTCCAGCGGGGAGCGGGGCCAGGATGAACCTCAACCTGTGAGAACTATCTTCATGATCAAGAGATCTCATATGCAAGATAAGTATGTGTTGGGATAGGGCTGGGGAGGGCGGCTGCTCGGGCACACCCCCGTCAAGTTAAGGAGATTTAACTGAGGAAGCACAAGGGAACTCTCGTCTGGGGACAACAACTGCAGGGAGACCACATCTTTTCAGATGAACATGGGAGGGCGGAAGGCTGCCTAATACTGAAGCACCCTCAGACATTAAACCATATGCAACAACTATTGCAATCATTCCTGGGGGAAGGTCTGCAGCAGACGGATTTGCATACGGTGATGTCATCCAAGCAGTGGGCCAAAGTTGGCTGGAACCCTCATCTGTATATGAAAAGAGAAAAGGGGCATGCAGGGCATGGCGGCCTTTTGCGGCGCTTGGATAACCCCAAGTTTGCATTAAACACCCCCACCCTCCTTCGGTGTGGGGCTCATGTTGGCCATGCCCAAGCCCCTGAAGCATTCAAGCTGATTTCTTGCAGCAGCTGGGCACTGTAACAGCTTCAGAGCTGCTCTACAAGACAAGTAAAAGGGTGTGGGCCCTGCAGCACCACCTGTAGTTTGCATACACACATATATAGGACAGCATCTCTTATATGCCCCAGGGTCAATAAAATAGTATCCTTATCTAGGGTATCCATCCCCTCAGATAAGGTATTTGTCCATGCCGCTACAGCACTACACACCCAGGCCGACGCAATTGCCGGTCTGAGTAAGGTACCTGAATGTGTATAAATGGACTTCAGGGTAATCTCCTGTTTGCGGTCAGCACACTCTTTGAGGGTAGCCGTATCCTGGGACGGGAGGGCTACCTTCTTGGATAAGCGTGTTAATGCTTTGTCCACCCTAGGGGAGGATTCCCATCGTAACCTATCCGTTGATGGGAAAGGATACGCCATAAGAATCCTTTTGGAAATCTGCAGTCTTTTATCTGGAGATTCCCAAGCTTTTTCACATAACTCGTTCAGCTCGTGTGAGGGGGGAAAGGTTACCTCAGGCTTCTTACCCTTGTACATATGTACCCTCTTGTCAGCGACAGGGGGTTCCTCTGTGATGTGCAAAACATCTTTTATTGCCATAATCATAAATCGAATGGATTTTGCCAATTTTGGCTGTAACTTTGCATCATCGTAATCGACACTGGAGTCAGAATCCGTGTCGGTATCTGTGTCAACAATCTGGGATAGTGGGCGCTTATGAGACCCTGACAGTCCCTGCAACATAGGATCAGGCATGGGTTTAAACCCTGACTGTCCCAAAGCTTCTGCCTTGTCTAATCTTTTGTGCAATGAGTTTACACTAGCATTTAAAACATTCCACATATCCATCCAATCAGCTGTCGGCGGAGACACCACATTCATTTGCTCCCGCTCCTCTCTAATATAGCCTTCTTCCTCAGACATGTCGACACACGTGTACCGACACACTACACACACAGGGAATGCTTTTTCTGAAGACAGTTTCCCCACAAGGCCCTTTGGAGAGACAGAGAGAGAGTATGCCAGCACACCCCCCAGCGCTATATAACCCAGGAATAAAACAGTAACTTAATGTTTGCCCAGTAGTGCTGCTGTATGTAATTTGCGAATTATGTGCCCCCCCCTCTTTTCAACCCTCTTGTCTAACGTGGTATAAGCAGGGTAGAGTCCGGGGAGCTTCCTCTCAGCGGTGCTGTGGAGAAAAAATGGCGCTGGTGAGTGCTGAGGGAGAAGCCCCGCCCCCTCGGAGGCGGGCTTCTGTCCCGCTTAAACTGTAAAATTGGTGGGGGCTTATACATATATAAAGTGCCCAGCTGTATATATGTTATATTTTTGCGAAAGAGGTTTATATTGCTGCCCAGGGCGCCCCCCCTGCGCCCTGCACCCTTACAGTGACCGGAGTATGTGAGGTGTATGGGAGCAAAGGCGCACAGCTGCAGTGCTGTGCGTTACCTCAGTGAAGATCATGAAGTCTTCTGCCGCCTCTGAAGTCTTCTTTTCTTCTCATACTCACCCGGCTTCTATCTTCCGGCTCTGCGAGGGGGACGGCGGCGCGGCTCTGGGACGGACGGCGAGGGTGAGATCCTGCGTACCAATCCCACTGGAGCTAATGGTGTCCAGTAGCCTAAGAAGCAGGACCTTGCAACTCAGAGAGTAGGGCTGCTTCTCTCCCCTCAGTCCCTCGATGAGGGAGTCTGTTGCCAGCAGTGCTCCCTGAAAATTAAAAACCTAACAAAATACTTTCTGTCAGAAAGCTCAGGAGAGCTCCTGAAAAGCACCCAGTCTCCACTGGGTACAGTATCAAACTGAGGTCTGGAGGAGGGGCATAGAGGGAGGAGCCAGTGCACACCCAGAACTAAAGTCTTTCTTAAAGTGCCCATGTCTCCTGCGGAGCCCGTCTATCCCCATGGTCCTTACGGAGTCCCCAGCATCCTCTAGGACGTTAGAGAAAATAGGATTTTAATACCTACCGGTAAATCCTTTTCTCTTATTCCGTAGAGGATGCTGGGCACCCGTCCCAGTGCGTACTGTGTCTGCAGTTATTAAATGGCCCTTAACTCCAGAACATTTATGTGGAGATGAAAACATCCAAGGAAGACTTGACCATCTTCCTTGGATGTTTTCCCCCTGTGTGACTGCTCTCCAGCCTCGGAGGGTTGCATCCGTGGTCCCTAGGATCCCGTCCTGGATCCCGAACCATCGCCCCTCTAGGTGGTGAGAACTGTGCAGCCACCAATGGAGTGAGATTCTGGTCTTGGAAGACAGGATTATCCTCCGGTGCATGTGTAGGTGGGATCCGGACCACTTGTCCAACAGGTCCCACTGGAACACTCTGGCATGGAACCTGCCAAACTGAATGGCCTCGTAGGCCGCAACCATCTTCCCCAGCAACTGAATGCATTGATGGATTAACACTCTTGCTGGTTTCAGAATTTGTTTGACCAGACTCTGGATCTCCAGAGCCTTTCCACTAGAAGAGAACCTCTTCTGTGTCCAGTATCACTCCCAAAAACAACAACCGCGTCATTGGGACCAACTGCGATTTTGGCAAGTTTAGGAGCCAACCATGTTGTTAAAGAACTGTCAGGGAGAGTAGATGTTTTGCACCAACTGGTCCCTGGATCTCGCCTTTATCAGGAGATCATCCAAGTACGGGATAATTGTGACTCCTTGCTTGCGAAGGAGGACCATCATTTCCGCCATCACCCTGGTGAAAATCCTCGGAGCCGTGGACAGACCAAACGGCAACGTCTGAAATTGGTAATGACAATCCTGAATTGCAAACCTCAGGTAGCTTGATGCAGTGGCTAAATGGGAACATATAAGTAGGCATCCTTTATGTCTACCAAAACCATGAAATCTCCTTTATCCCCCGGACTGGAGATCACTACCCTGAGAGATTCCATCTTGAAATTGAATTTCTTTAGGTAGAAATTAAGGGATTTCAGATTTAAGATTGGTCTGACTGAGCCGTCCGGCTTCGGGACCACGAAGAGGCTTGAATAAAAACCTTCTCCCTGCTGACTAAGGCTGATTTGAACAATCGGTGAGGGGGAACGTCTTGAAACCCCAGTTTGTACCCTTGGGACACTATTTGTAAAACCCACGAGTCCAGGTCCGAATGAATCTAGAACTGACTGAAGAGTTTTAGACGTGCCCCCCACTGGTGCGGGCTCCTGCAAGAGAGCCCCAGCGTCATGCAGTGGATTTGGCAGAAGCAGAGGACGATCTCTGCTCCTGCGATCTTGAAGAGGCTACAGACCTCTTCCCTCTTTTCCTTCCTCTACCTGCAAAGAAAGGGGAATCTTAACTTCTTGCATATCTATTGGGCCGAAATGACTGCGTCAGATAATGATGCGTCTTCATCCGTTGAGAGGGAACATAGGGCAAGAAGGATGACTTACCTGCGGGAGCTGCCGAGATCAAATTAACTAGGCCGTCGCCAAACAAGGCTTCACCTTCATAGGGAAGAGACTCCCTTTCTTCTTGGAGTCAGCATCAGCATTCCCTTGGTGAATCCACAATGCCCTCCTATCCCAAACTGCCATGAAATTGGCCCGTGAGCACTTGTGCCCGGTGTAGGATTTTTAAATATGTGTAGTTTACTGTATGCAAGGGTTTAAAACCTTTTAGGAACTGAGATCTAAGGTGTATTACATGTAGTTTAAAAAAAACAAAAAAGGTTTATTTTATGGCAGTAGTTTCCAAACTGGGGTTCTTGCACTGGTAGCATAGTTTGGTGGTCCAGGACCAATTAAAATTATTTATACTTTATTAAAGTGGCAAAACCATTCCCTCACAACATAACTGAACCTGAGGATGACATGCTATAAACACAATTTACTTAATTTTATATTTTTTTCTGAATTTCTCAATAAAAAAAACTTTGGCCTAGGGGTGCCGTGAAACAAATTTTGATACTCTAGGGCAGGGGTGTCAAACCCATGGGCCGCATGCCGCCCCCAATGCATCCTTTTGTGGCCCACAGGCCGAGGTCCGACAGGGGTCCTTTTGTGGCCCGATCACCTTGCTTAGAGCGAGGGCAGGAGAGTGCAGCCAGAGTCTTTGCTTTCTATGTGCGGCACCATCTTCCCGAAGAGATCACCGGGAAGATAGTGCCCCTTCCACTGGCTACAGCACAGGTATACTGGGGTGGGGTAGCAAACTGGGGGCCCCAATGGGCCCCTCCAGCAGTCCCTCTACCAAAACACGTCTTTTGGTGGTTTTGCGGTGTTGTTATAACTACATGGTGACGATACTGTAGCACAGAGATTTTCAACCATTTACAACTCACGTCACACAGAACAAGATTTAAATATTGACAAGGCACACTGAAATATAATGGTGATGCATGGTGCAGTATCGTGTCCTAGGATGTCATGTCGCAGCTTCTCCATAGGTAACGCCTGAACAGGCCCGGTGACAGGGGGGACAAAGGGGACACTTGTTCAGGGCTCCAAGTATTAAGAACAGAAATAATGGGGCCACAGTGCCAATATTGCTTTTTAAAGTGTATCCACCAACTGCTCAATTTAAGCAGGAAAACAATTAACAGGCCAACTAAACCCTCCCCCCTCCTTTTACCCCATCACTTTGTCCAGTCCCTGTGGTCCATACTGTATTGCCATTATTATGCATTTTGCTGTGCTGGCCCTTTTCTGAATGTCCCTGCCACCGCCACCGAAGAGCTGGATAGCCCAGTATGAAAACCACCTGCCGGCCTCACTGACGGTCCGAGTCAAAGGCTCCATTTTTTTTAAAGATCCCTCTGCCAAGTTAAGGGGGGGTTGAGGGGGCCCCAGAGATATCAGTGTACTGGGCCCCGAGATTTCTGTTGCTGGCCCTGACCCTCAGGGGTGTATCTACCCCTTGGCCAGGATGGCACTTGCCAGGGGCACCATCCAGCTGTGCCAACCGTGGCTAAGGGATAGAGTTCTGCAGTCTCGAAAGGGCGCCATGGCAATCAGCGTGGGACTGAACAATTAGACGGTGAGGGAAGGATACTGAAATTGTCCCAACCCTGTTACAGTTTGAAACGCCCCTCAACTGCTGTCCACTGCTTCACTCCTAGCTCTGCCCCTTTGAAATTATTAATCCCTACCCCCCGGTAGGCGGAGTTCTCCAGGCCCATACTCAGGAGTCACCACTGCTGTACATTATGTGCCGGTTGTAGAGGCAGAGCGGGGAACATCAGAGAACGCCACAAATTACACAGTGGGCAAGGAGATGGCTGGAGACAGCTGCACAGCCATGCCTTGCAAGTTCGAGAGAGCTGTTGAATTTCAGCACTTCAAGTCAGAGCCTGCCCCCTGCTGCCCAAGCAGTCCGTGACAGTTAGTGTCGAGGAGGGGGGGATTTGTGCATGTGTGCTATCAGTGTGTGTGTGGGGGGGGGTGGGGGGGTGGAGGATGTGTGTGACTGTGAGGGAGCTGTCAGTGTCAGTGGGGAGAGGAGCAGGAGGGAGTTGTCAGTGTGTGGAAGTGATGAGAGTTGTCAGTACTGGGGAAATGTGTGTGTGTGTGTGTGTGTGTACTAGATTTAGGAGTGTGTGTTTGTGAGAGGTTTCAGTTGGGGAATTAGAGTTCATACAGTAATTAAATGTTTTCATATTGAGAACTACATCTCCCAGCATATACAGTGTGCTGGGGATGCTAACAAGCTTTATTTAAAAGTTTAAAAAACATTGCTTTTATGACTGCAATGGTTAAAAAGGGAGAGCTATAAATCAATTTATCAGTGAATGATCGCAGTTTGAGCTGTTACATTTTACTGAACCACCTATCCCTCCACACTCACTACCTGTCCTCAGGATACATTTACCATCCCGGCAGACGGTATACCGGCGGTCATTTGACCGATGTTGGAATCCTGACACCACTTGGGAGACTGGTGCCGGCACACAGACAGCCAACATCCCGAAGGCGAGTATTGGAGGGAGGGTTAGGACCGGGGGAGCGGGTGTTAGGGAAGGCACTAGGAGGGGGGGGGGGGTTAGTCCTAGCTGCCACCCCCTGAGGGTTAGCCCTATCCGCCGCCCCCCCAGAGGATTAGGATTAGGTATCATGTGACTGCTGGAATCCCGAGCGCCGGATGCCATACCCAACCCCCTTTACTTTTTCAGGCATTTCTATCTCTCCTCTCTCTATGGTGTTCCGATTGCCCACTTTCCCTTGTGCTTTTCTCTCTCTCTCTCTCCTTTGTTTAGAGCATCAGTTTCTGTAGTCCACTTTATCCTTATTTTTTCCAGTGTTTCACTATCTCTCTGATGTAATGAGGATGTATGGTCTAGAGGGATCAGTAATGCATTGTACTGTATAGAGGCGTCAGGGATGTAGCGTAGGGTATAGAGGCGTCAGGGATGTAGCGTAGGTTATAGAGGCATCAGGAATGTAGCGTAGGGAATAGAGGCATCAGGGATGTAGCGTAGGGTATAGAGGCGTCAGGGATGTAGCATAGGGAATAGAGGCGTCAGGGATGTAGCGTAGGGAATATAGGCATCAGGGATGTACTAGCAGGTATATAGAGGTCAGTGTACTGTATAGAGGGGTCAGTAATGCAGTGATGGTTATAGAAAGGTCAGTGATGTAGTGTAGGGTATAGAGGGGTCAGTTATGTAGTGTGGGGTAAAGAGGGGTCAGTAAAGATACTAAGCTGAAGTACTTAGAACACTTCTTGAATTAAGACACAACCTGCAAGAAAAAGTATGCAATATGGGTGAAAAGGCAAATGTCAGAGGTCTGATACAAGTGACCAGCTCCACACCTTGCACCACATAGCGTTATGTTAAACTGGGATATGTTCTTTTTTGGTGTGTGTGTGTGTGCGTGTGTGTGTCTGTGTGTGTATGTGTGTGTGTGGGGGGGGGGGTGCCAAAGGAAATTTTTGCCATTGGCTCCTTTGGTCTAGAACCAGCCCTGATCACAAAATATTTTTGTCTGAGCAGACTGGACACTGATCAGCGTTGGCTCATTCTCAGCCCCCCGCCCAGCCTCTGCTGCCAACAGACTGCTATTAGCTAGTTAACCTTCTGCCTTCCCTATCTATGACAAAGACTTCTGCTAATGCTACCAGACTGTTCCCAGTGGCTTCACACCAACAGTGAATCCCAGCCGATGATGTAGGGCAGCGTGTGGGGGAGGGGGTCAGTTGCTGTGGCTCCAACATGGTAACCGCCAATGGACTGCAATGCTTTATCGATAGGGGGGGCGCCAGTGCCTTACTTTGCCAGGGGCGCTTGGACCCCTAGCTACACCTCTGTTGACCCTAACCGATACCCCTAAACTAACCATAATTCCTGCAGTAAAAATCCATGTTTCTATGTATATAGGGGGTCATTCCGAGTTGATCGCATGCTGCCGTTGTTCGCTGCGTAGCAATCAGTTGAAAAAAAATGGCTAATCTGTGCATGCGCATGCTCCGTAATGTGCATGCGCATCGTACGAGTACAAAGTCCATTGTGGTTTTGCACTAGTTCTAGCGATTATTCCAATCACAGAACAGGCCACAAGGAGATTGACAGAAAGAGGGCGTTTCTGGGTGTCAACTGACCGTTTTCAGGGAGTGCTTGGAAAAATGCAGGCGTGGCAGAAGAAATGCAGACGTGGCTGGGCATTCGCTGGATGGGTGTGTGACATCAAAAGCCGTCCCTCGGTTGTTAGAATCAACGCACACGAAGTGTAACTACAGTGCTGGTCTTATTTTGAAACGATTTTGCAGGCGCTCTGCTACTCAAGTATTCGCACTTCTCCAAAGTGAATATACACTCTCCAGTGGGCAGCGACAATGCGTTTGCATGGCTGCTAAAAACTGCTAGCGAGCAATCAACTCAGAATGACCCCCATAGTGTATTGCAAGAAAATATCTGTAAATCCAATGGTACCGTAAGTGCGGTATATACTCGCACTTCTTTGCGGGGTGAGAACATCTCCCCTAAGTGAAGTCAGCCCTATGAATAGAGTTTGTGTGATCCCTGTGCAGCAGTCACAGAAAGGGTTCATCTCTGCAGTTTGTCACTCAAATTACATTGCTGCATTTTTTCTAGAAGTGGATCTGAGAGCTGTTACCCGCAGACCAGCTACAATAATTATCCTGGGTACTCACTAGACCAGTGGTTTCTTAAACTGCACCCTGGGGTGCCTCAGGACACTTGCAGGGGTGCCTTGGATTGGTGGTCCAGGACCAATTCAAAATATTTATAGTTAGTGTTATAGGCAAAACCAGTGCTGTTGGCTGGCAATCATAACATATGTGCACAAGCAGAAGCAAATCCTGTCCCCTACCAAAGGGCCAGTGCTAGGGTGTTTGGCGCCTCCCTGCAAACTATTAATTTGGGCCCTCTCTCCAATACTTAATAAAGGGACAGTGCGCTCCTTAAAAAAAGAAGGTGTGGTATCACAAGGAAGGGGCATGGCCACACAATAGCACCCCAAATCAAAATACGCCACACAGTAGCACTATCTTATTGTCATTACACCGCATGTAATAATAATAATAATAATACCCACAGTCGCAGTGCCCTTTATACACATAACCACCATATCAGTGCAGCTTACATACATAATGCCAACAGTAGCAGTGCCCCTTCTACACATGCCCATGGTGGCAATCCTTTACATGGCAAATATCAACCTGGTTTTGCCATGTAAAGGATTGCCACTTTAAAAACAAACAATCAAACAAAAAAAAACAACAGGAAAAAACACAAAATCTCTCACTTTCTGATTCTCACACCCTATTACATTCCTCCCTATATATTTAAATGTTTCTATTACTGTATGTTCCCTCTTCCCTTCTCCAAACTATACACATCAACATTTTTTTGTATTTCCAGGTAAGTTTTGTGATGTAGGCCATGCACAATTTTAGTTGCCCTAATGTATTTACAGCCTTCTGGAGATATGGCTTCTGGAACTGAACACAGGATTCTAAATGTGGCTGTACCAAGGACCTATACAGTGGCATTACAGGTTGAGTATCCCTAATCCAAAATGCTTGGGACCAGAGGAATTTTGGATATCGGATTTTTCTGTATTTTGGAATAATTGCATACCATAACGAGATATTATGGTGATGGGACCTAAATCTAAGCACAGAAGGCATTTATGTTTCATATACACCTTATACACACAGCCTGAAGGTCATTTTAACCAATATTTTTTATAACTTTGTGCATTAAACAAAGTGTGTGTACATTCACAGAATTCATTTATGTTTCATATACACCTTATACACACAGTCTGAAGTTCATTTAATACAATATTTTTAATAACTTTGAGTATTAAACAAAGTTTGTGTACACTGAGCCATCAAAACACAAAGGTTTCACTATCTCAGTCTCACTCAAAAAAGTCCGTATTTCGGAATATTCCGTATTTCGGAATATTTGGATATGGGATACTCAACCTGTATTACTTTTTTCTGCTACTGGTTCTTTAACCTATGCAAACAAGCATCTGACTTGCCTTTCCTATTGCTTTGTTACATTGCTTACCTGAAATAGTAATACTTAGATAGCTTTCCTCTTGCCATTATAATGCCCTTAATATTATAGTTAGCCTTTGCATTTCTGAGACGTGTATGATTTTGCATTTTTTGGCATTAAATGTTGCCATGTTCTTGACCATTCCTCTAGTCCAGGGGCGGAACTGCCAGAGACAACGGAGTCAGTTGCCGCCGGGCTCCAGCCCTAAAGGGGCTTCCTCCATTGCCCCCCGGCTGTTACGTGCCCTTCCTACTAAATAGACAAAGGCGCTACCAGCAGGGTCTCGCAGTTTGTACATTCCATGCCGTAACACCCTTCTTTCCACCTTCACAATGAAGCTATTGGTACTTTGCAAAAAAAAAAAAATTATTAGCATTGCAACTCAGCAGATCAATGCAGTGTGCAGCCACACACTCCATATATCTGCTCAGCCACAAAGCTGATTATTTCTTCACAAAGTACAAGGTGAGCTCCAAATAGAGTTCTCTAGCTTAGATTATACCTTTCTATGCAAGGGTAAATAGCTCAATTGTTTGACTGCAATGCCACAGGAAATGGTTTGGATCCAAGACAGTGTGACTGAATAATAAAGAAACCTTAAGATGAGTTCATGAATGTTGTATAAGTATTAGTGAGAGAAGGGGTCAGGAGCATGCTAGGCTGCAAAAAATAAGGTAGGCTGCAAGTGAAAGTAATGATCTCCTATATATTTTCCCAGATCTGTCACTCTGTGTGGCTAACTCTGGGGGAAGTCACAGCAATTAGCGGAGACGGCAACTGCAGGACGATACACCAGTGCCAGCAGCAGACCGTAACAAAGTGACAGATCAAGGAGAATATATAGGAGGTAGGGAGGTGGCCATGGTACATGGCTGGCCAAGGGACACTAGCTCATGTACCCCTTTACCACTGAGGCTGGCCACCAAGGATGGACCTGTCACCAGTGCACATGCAATAACCTCTTCTGCTGCCCTCTTTGCAACTCAGATTGCCCAGTGCTCCCCTTCGCTAACAGTCCACAAAGTTTCCCCATCTCACGATCTGCCTCCTCACCCCCACTTTCATCTCTACAGCACACGCGCATATCATACAAGATCCCATCATGCGTACGTAGGTCTGAAATGCAAGAGGGAGGTTGGGGGGAGATTGGCATGCGCCAGCAACACCACACAGCTCACTGTGACCACAGTGGAGAGGCGCTGCAACAGGACAATACACCAACCTCGGAGCAAGGAACTGCGTCGGTCAGGAGGAGAACTATTTCAATAGCATAAAAAGGTTAATGCGTCCCACCCTATGGACACCAGACTCATCAAGTCACTGTTGCCAGAGTCTCATACAATGACTCTGAACCTCTAAGCACACTATTTGACTGTCCACACCCTGCTGTGCCTATTACCCATCTCCTCCACCACCCTCAACACTGACCCACACATCATTCACCCACAAAGATACAATAAAGGTAGTTTGGATAAATTCGCTAAATGAAATGGATTTAACCAATTTATCTAAATGACCATTTTTGGATGTTTTCCAGTGTTTGTGAGCAAATGGTCAATTGTCATTTGCTGCCACATATTAGCATAATTTTGTTTCAACTAGAAAAAAAAATTGGACAGATAATCTAAGTGTGGATCCAGTTTAAAGGTCCGTATTCACGGCCCGATTTTGGGGAGAGATGTGTGCTGAGCGAACTGCTCAGCACACATCTCTCCACCCGCTCAGCACAGCGTGATGTGTGCTGAGCATACGGGGGGTGGGGGGGCGCTCATTTCACCCCCTGTGTAGGGCATTCTGTGTGTATCCAGCTTAACAGGTGTGAGCATCATACAACTACTGACTTGCGAGTAACTATACAGCAGCTCCATACCTTGTGACTTGAAGAAACACCAGTTAACCCCGGGAATGCTGCAGTCAAAGCAACAATTCCTCTTCTTACATTCCGCTGCACTTATTGTGGGGTAGCCGCAATCCCTTCTGCTGTACGGTTCCACATTACATTGTTTCTTGTCACTTCCTGTTGATGCAGTAAGGAAACATCCAGGAATTACAGCAGCTTAGTTTTTTTTTTTTTAACTGGGGCAATTTAGCTAGATCACAGGGCAATTTAGCTCCTTTGGTCCTTTTTTAGGACCCGTTAATCAGACAGTTGAGCAAACTGAAAAACAGCTAACAGGAAATTTCCACTTAAATGGTATTTTCTAATCTTATCTGACCATGACTACGAATAAAGGATACACAAGATAAACTCTTAGAGCCATGGACCTTATCCATGTTTAAGCTCCATCAAATCTGTAATCAATAGCACTACATGCTCCCACTTTACCACTGTACTATATACTCTACCTGTGTTTTTAAGGTAAAAACACCATTTAACCCCAGTGACACTTGAATTAAAGCAGCAGCCTCTGGAATAGCATTCCTTAGCATTAATCCCAGGAAATCTGCAATCTTCACGCTCTTTGATAGCCATGCTACATTGCTGTTTACTTGGATGGAGCAGAGAGCACAACATCAGGACATAGGAAATATTACAATGCATGATAAGAAAGGTGTGAGCTCTACAGCAAGGCCTCTAACCCTTCGCCAGTGCCAAATACATAGGGCTTAACTCAGATCTGATCACAGCAGCAAATTTATTAGCTAAAACCATGTACACTGCAGGGGGGGGGGGTATAATATGTGCAGAGAGAGTTAGATTTTGGTGCGGTGTGTTCAAACTGAAATCTAAATTGCAGTGTAAAAACAAAACAGCCAGTATTTACCCTGCACACAAACAATATAACCCACCTAAATCTCTCTGCAAATGTTATATCTGCCCCCCCATCCCTGCAGTGCACATGGTTTTGCCCACTAGCTAACAAATTTGCTGCATCTGGGAATTACAGCATCTTAATATTTCTTTTTACAGAAGGTTCAGCAAATTAAATTATTTAGTGAAATACTGTAATCATAACAGTTACAGGGATATTGTAGGTAGATTTATTGTCAGTGGATAAATGTAAAAATTAAACCCTTAGGCATAGTTCCAAAATGCTGTCATTGCAATCCAGATTTTAAGGATATCATGCTTGAGCACAGGTGACTTAATTAGAACTTCGGTCAATGTGAATTAACCATTGGACTCAACCATGGTTATCCTTAAAACCCAGGGGTCTATTTAAGATCGATCTTAATCGATGTTGGGCTTCCAGGTTGAAAAAAACACACACATTTACTAACATTTTAAAATTTATATAAAAAAATCATCTGTTCGTAAATGCAGTGCACATGGTTTTGCCCAACTGCTAACAAAAATCCTGCTGCGATCAACTCAGAATTACCCCCCATGGCCCTCATTCCGAGTTGTTCGCTCGCAAGCTGCTTTAAGCAGCATTGCACACGCTAAGCTGCCGCCTACTGGGAGTGAATCTTAGCATCTTAAAATTGCGAATGAAAGATTTGCAATATTGCGATAAGACATCTCTGTGCAGTTTCTGAGTAGCTCGAGACTTACTCTGCCAGTGCGATCAGTTCAGTGCTTGTCGTTCCTGGTTTGACGTCACAAACACACCCAGCGTTCGCCCAGACACTCCTCCGTTTCTCCAGCCACTCCCGCGTTTTTCCCAGAAACGGTAGCATTTTTTCCCACACGCACCTAAAGCGGCCTGTTTCCGCCCAGAAACACCCACTTCCTGTCAATCACATTACGATCACCAGAACGATGAAAAAACCGTGAGTAATATTCCTAACTGCATAGCAAATTTACTTGGCGCAGTCGCAGTGTGAACATTGCGCATGCGCATTAAGCGGAAAATCGCTGCGATGCGAAGAAAATTACAGAGCGAACAACTCGGAATGACCACCTATGTGCACTGCAGGGAAGGCAGATTTAACATGTGCAGAGAGAGTTAGATTTGGGTGTGGTGTGTTCAATCTGCAATCTAATTTGCAGTGTAAAAATAAAGCAGTCAGTATTTACCCTGCACAGAAACAAAATAACTCACCCAAATCTAACTCTTTCTGCACATGTTATATCTGCCTCCCCTGCAGTACACATGGTTTTGCCCAACTGCTAACAAAATTCCTGCTGCGATTATCTTGGAATTACCCCCATCGATTGATGTTTTCACACTGCTCGTGTATATAAGACATAGGGCCTAATTCAGTTTGGATCGTAATACGCGTTCCAACCGCAAAACCTATGAAGAGGATGGGGGCATATACGCAGGGTCCATCCTGTGCGTGTGCCTACATTTTCTCCGGGTGCCCCGCAGAAAATGCGAATGCCTCTGCCTGTCAATCAGTAGAGGGCGTACCTTCGCAGGTATATCGCGATCATGAGCCATGTCTCCCATTTTTGTCATTATAGGTGCTCTGTGAGCTGCTGGCCATGCCCCAGCCCCTCTGTCTCCCGTGAATAGACATTGAGGCTTATTCAGACCAGGTTATTGAGCTTAATACTATAGGATCAAAATTACCCCCAAATTCTATGATTTTAGCTGTTTGAGGTTTTTAAAAAAAATCACCCGAATACAAAATCCGAAAGGGTGGTTTTGCCAAAACGCGTCCGTATCCAAAACACAACTGCGGATCCGAAACCAAAACCAAAACATGAAACACGAACAATGCCCGCTGCACATCTCTAGTTAGGGGAGAAGCATGTAGCCTTGTAGACTATGCACAGCTATATCTAGAAAAATATATGATCTAATCTTTAACCAACCAATGCAAGAAAGTATTTAATGTGAAAATACGAAACACTAGACTAATTGGAGGTGCGCCCTAAAGCAAATTACAATGTTAGGATTAGGGGGTTCGGAAAGACCTCTAGTGTAAACACTACTATATACATTTTAAGATAGGAAGGTACAAATTACATATTCACATTGCATCTATGGGCTGGATTCAAATGTCCCTTTCCTCCCTCAATCGTGCCCGTCAGCAGCTATTCTAATGTTGCTGCCAACGGGTGCGACATGTTTATTTCAGCTCGCTACCCCCAGGGGAAACAAGCTGAAATGTGTGCAAAGAGACCCATTTGGGCAACCAAACGGTGTCTTTTCATGATCGCGCCCATTACTTTATTCAGGTTTAGGTGCTTTGTGCACCTAAACCAGAGTGTAATGGGCGCAATAATTGAGGGCATTTGAATTTCCCTTATATGTGTGTGTGTGTGTGTGATATACACACAGACACACATACTGTATTTCTTTATATAATGGACACCTCAGTTTCTATTCATTCATGTCCTGCCCCCTACTCTGTCAGACCCCTTCCCCTCTACTTTTCTGACCCCAAACGCCACTCATTCTTGTTGAGTGCTGGTGGGCCCATTCAGAATTTTGCTATGGGGCCCACAAAGGTCTAGTTACGCCACTGGGCAGGGTTATAGAGGAGGCGGTGCAAGGCATCCTGGGAACAGTCAAAGCTTTAGCCTGTTGGTGCCTTGGATCAAGATCCAACTCTACACCCCGATGTTAGTGTAGTGCCTTTTGGGGTTAAGGTTTTACAGAAAGTTACAGGTTTTTTTAATTTAGTAAAATATGCCCCATTTTAAAGATAGGGCATTTACATTTGTTGCACCTGTGCAGTACATAGCAGCCTGCAGGGCATGTACAGTGGCTTCATTTGGGTGCACATACATTGCCGGCTCCTGGTCGCAAACTGAAATTATTGTGTGTAAGTGGAATTAGCGGTGTTTATGTCATACAGGGGGGTTGGGGAGGTTTGTGGTTGGTGGGGGGCACGCTGTGTGATTATTATCCTGCATCTATACATACATGCGCTAACACCTGGACATACACTGATGTACCCACACCTAATATCCATACATACACGCCCTGACACCTGGACATACACCAACATTTCCACACCTGCATCTATACATACACATGCTGACACCTGGACATACACCAACATACAAGCACCTGCATCTATATATACACGCGCTGACAAATGGACATACACCGACGTACCCACACTTGCATCTATACATACATGCACTGACATCTGGACATACAAGCACCTGCATCTATACATACACGCGCTGACACCTGAACCTACACTGACCTTCCCACACCTGCATCTATACATACACATTCTGACACCTGGACATACACAGACGTACCCACACCTGCATCTATACATACACGCGTTGACACCTGGACGTACACTGACGTACACACACCTACATCTATATATGCATGGATGCAAATGTGGGTACGTCTGTATACGTCCAGGTGTTAGCATGTGTATGTATAGATGTTAGGTGTGGGTACATCAGTGTATGTCCAGGTGTCAGCACATGTATGTATAGATTCACATGTGGGTAAGCCGGTGTACGTCCACGTGTCAGCATGTGTAGGTATAGATGCAGGTGTGGGTACGTTGGTGTACGTTTAGGGGTCAGCGTGTTTATGTATAGATGTTGGTGTGTGTATGTCAGTGTACGTACAGATATAGGTGTGTGTATGTATGTATGTATGTATGTATGTATATGTATAGAGGAAGGTGTGATACATACATATAACACATACATGATAGATACATACATATATCACACACACGATAGATAGATAGATAGATAGATAGATAGATAGATAGATAGATAGATAGATAGAACACATACATACAAGATAGATAGATACATATATATACACACACATACGATAGATAGATAGATAGATAGATAGATAGATAGATAGATAGATAGATAGATAGATAGATAGATAGATAGATACACATATATATATATCACAAACATATATGATTCATACATATATCACACACACATACATGATACATACATGAGAAAGACCTGGGATGGTGATGAGGCCAGGGCCCCCTGCTGATGTTGCATTGAGGAAGGCAGTGTTCCAGGGCGGATGCCAGTCGGGGAGAGCGCCGCGCAGCCCGGGAAAAATACTGCTGAGGAGCTACATCTGGAAGAGCCCCTGGGAGGGAGAGTGCCACATGCCCCATCTTGCGTGGCAGACTCTGCAGGCCTGCACATGGGAAGGGAGGTCTCTGGCCACACATACTCACCCTTCTGCTGAAGCCCCGCTGCTGTCCCCATCAGCGCTCTCCAGCGGGGAGCGGGGCCAGGATGAACCTCAACCTGTGAGAACTATCTTCATGATCAAGAGATCTCATATGCAAGATAAGTATGTGTTGGAATAGGGCTGGGGAGGGCGGCTGCTCGGGCACCCCCCCGTCAAGTTAAGGAGATTTAACTGAGGAAGCACAAGGGAACTCTCGTCTGGGGACAACAACTGCAGGGAGACCACATCTTTTCAGATGAACATGGGAGGGCGGAAGGCTGCCTAATACTGAAGCACCCTCAGACATTAAACCATATGCAACAACTATTGCAAGCATTCCTTGGGGAAGGTCTGCAGCAGACGGATTTGCATACGGTGATGTCATCCAAGCAGTGGGCCAAAGTTGGCTGGAACCCTCATCTGTATATGAAAAGAGAAAAGGGGCATGCAGGGCATGGCGGCCTTTTGCGGCGCTTGTATAACCCCAAGTTTGCATTAAACACCCCCACCCTCCTTCGGTGTGGGGCTCATGTTGGCCATGCCCAAGCCCCTGAAGCATTCAAGCTGATTTCTTGCAGCAGCTGGGCACTGTAACAGCTTCAGAGCTGCTCTACAAGACAAGTAAAAGGGTGTGGGCCCTGCAGCACCACCTGTAGTTTGCATACACACATATATAGGACAGCATCTCTTATATGCCCCAGGGTCAATAAAATAGTATCCTTGTCTAGGCTATCCATCCCCTCAGATAAGGTATTTGTCCATGCCGCTACAGCACTACACACCCAGGCCGACGCAATTGCCGGTCTGAGTAAGGTACCTGAATGTGTATAAATGGACTTCAGTGTAATCTCCTGTTTGCGGTTAGCACACTCTTTGAGGGTAGCCGTATCCTGGGACGGGAGGGCTACCTTCTTGGATAAGCGTGTTAATGCTTTGTCCACCCTAGGGGAGGATTCCCATCGTAACCTATCCGTTGATGGGAAAGGATACGCCATAAGAATCCTTTTGGAAATCTGCAGTCTTTTATCTGGAGATTCCCAAGCTTTTTCACATAACTCGTTCAGCTCGTGTGAGGGGGGAAAGGTTACCTCAGGCTTCTTTCCCTTGTACATATGTACCCTCTTGTCAGCGACAGGGGGTTCCTCTGTGATGTGCAAAACATCTTTTATTGCCATAATCATAAATCGAATGGATTTTGCCAATTTTGGCTGTAACTTTGCATCATCGTAATCGACACTGGAGTCAGAATCCGTGTCGGTATCTGTGTCAACAATCTGGGATAGTGGGCGCTTATGAGACCCTGACAGTCCCTGCAACATAGGATCAGGCATGGGTTGAAACCCTGACTGACCCAAAGCTTCTGCCTTGTCTAATCTTTTGTGCAATGAGTTTACACTAGCATTTAAAACATTCCACATATCCATCCAATCAGCTGTCGGCGGAGACACCACATTCATTTGCTCCCGCTCCTCTCTAATATAGCCTTCTTCCTCAGACATGTCGACACACGTGTACCGACACACTACACACACAGGGAATGCTTTTTCTGAAGACAGTTTCCCCACAAGGCCCTTTGGAGAGACAGAGAGAGAGTATGCCAGCACACCCCCCAGCGCTATATAACCCAGGAATAAAACAGTAACTTAATGTTTGCCCAGTAGTGCTGCTGTATGTAATTTGCGAATTATGTGCCCCCCCCCCACCCCTCTTTTCAACCCTCTTGTCTAACGTGGTATAAGCAGGGTAGAGTCCGGGGAGCTTCCTCTCAGCGGTGCTGTGGAGAAAAAATGGCGCTGGTGAGTGCTGAGGGAGAAGCCCCGCCCCCTCGGAGGCGGGCTTCTGTCCCGCTTAAACTGTAAAATTGGTGGGGGCTTATACATATATAAAGTGCCCAGCTGCATATATGTTATATTTTTGCGAAAGAGGTTTATATTGCTGCCCAGGGCGCCCCCCCTGCGCCCTGCACCCTTACAGTGACCGGAGTATGTGAGGTGTATGGGAGCAAAGGCGCACAGCTGCAGTGCTGTGCGTTACCTCAGTGAAGATCATGAAGTCTTCTGCCGCCTCTGAAGTCTTCTTTTCTTCTCATACTCACCCGGCTTCTATCTTCCGGCTCTGCGAGGGGGACGGCGGCGCGGATCTGGGACGGACGGCGAGGGTGAGATCCTGCGTACCAATCCCACTGGAACTAATGGTGTCCAGTAGCCTAAGAAGCAGGACCTTGCAACTCAGAGAGTAGGGCTGCTTCTCTCCCCTCAGTCCCTCGATGAGGGAGTCTGTTGCCAGCAGTGCTCCCTGAAAATTAAAAACCTAACAAAATACTTTCTGTCAGAAAGCTCAGGAGAGCTCCTGAAAAGCATCCAGTCTCCACTGGGTACAGTATCAAACTGAGTTCTGGAGGAGGGGCACAGAGGGAGGAGCCAGTGCACACCCAGAACTAAAGTCTTTCTTAAAGTGCCCATGTCTCCTGCGGAGCCCGTCTATCCCCATGGTCCTTACGGAGTCCCCAGCATCCTCTAGGACGTTAGAGAAAATAGGATTTTAATACCTACCGGTAAATCCTTTTCTCTTAGTCCGTAGAGGATGCTGGGCACCCGTCCCAGTGCGTACTGTGTCTGCAGTTATTAAATGGCCCTTAACTCCAGAACATTTATGTGGAGATGAAAACATCCAAGGAAGACTTGACCATCTTCCTTGGATGTTTTCCCCCTGTGTGACTGCTCTCCAGCCTCGGAGGGTTGCATCCGTGGTCCCTAGGATCCCGTCCTGGATCCCGAACCATCGCCCCTCTAGGTGGTGAGAACTGTGCAGCCACCAATGGAGTGAGATTCTAGTCTTGGAAGACAGGATTATCCTCCGGTGCATGTGTAGGTGGGATCCGGACCACTTGTCCAACAGGTCCCACTGGAACACTCTGGCATGGAACCTGCCAAACTGAATGGCCTCGTAGGCCGCAACCATCTTCCCCAGCAACTGAATGCATTGATGGATTAACACTCTTGCTGGTTTCAGAATTTGTTTGACCAGACTCTGGATCTCCAGAGCCTTTCCACTAGAAGAAAACCTCTTCTGTGTCCAGTATCACTCCCAAAAACAACAACCGCGTCATTGGGACCAACTGCGATTTTGGCAAGTTTAGGAGCCAACCATGTTGTTGAAGAACTGTCAGGGAGAGTAGATGTTTTGCACCAACTGGTCCCTGGATCTCGCCTTTATCAGGAGATCATCCAAGTACGGGATAATTGTGACTCCTTGCTTGCGAAGGAGAACCATCATTTCCGCCATCACCCTGGTGAAAATCCTCGGAGCCGTGGACAGACCAAACGGCAACGTCTGAAATTGGTAATGACAATCCTGAATTGCAAACCTCAGGTAGCTTGATGCAGTGGCTAAATGGGAACATATAAGTAGGCATCCTTTATGTCTACCAAAACCATGAAATCTCCTTTATCCCCCGGACTGGAGATCACTACCCTGAGAGATTCCATCTTGAAATTGAATTTCTTTAGGTAGAAATTAAGGGATTTCAGATTTAAGATTGGTCTGACTGAGCCATCCGGCTTCGGGACCACGAAGAGGCTTGAATAAAAACCTTCTCCCTGCTGACTAAGGCTGATTTGAACAATCGGTGAGGGGGATACTGTAGCACAGAGATTTTCAACCATTTAGTTAATTTGATCTCGGCAGCTCCCGCAGGTAAGTCAACCTTCTTGCCCTATGTTCCCTCTCAACGGATGAAGACGCATCATTGTCTAACGCAGTCATTTTGTCCCAATAGATATGCAAGAAGTTAAGATTCCCCTTTCTTTGCAGGTAGAGGAAGGAGAAGAGGGAAGAGGTCTGTAGCCTCTTCAAGATCGCAGGAGCAGAGATCGTCCTCTGCTTCTGCCAAATCCACTGCATGACGCTGGGGCTCTCTTGCAGGAGCCCACACCAGTGGGGGCACGTCTAAAACACTTCAGTCAGTTCTGGATTAATTTGGACCTGGACTCGTGGGTTTTACAAATAGTGTCACAAGGGTACAAACTGGGGTTTCAAGACGTTCCCCCTCACCGATTGTTCAAATCGGCCTTAGTCAGCAGGGAGAAGGTTTTTATTCAAGCCTCTTCGTGCTCCCGAAGCCGGACGGCTCAGTCAGACCAATCTTAAATCTGAAATCCCTCAATTTCTACCTAAAGAAATTCAATTTCAAGATGGAATCTCTCAGGGTAGGGATCTCCAGTCCGGAGGAAGGAGATTTCATGGTTTTGGTAGACATAAGGATGCCTAATTACATGTTCCCGTTTAGCCACTGCATCAAGCTACCTGAGGTTTGCAATTCAGGATTGTCATTACCAATTTCAGACGTTGCCGTTTGGTCTGTCCACGGCTCCGAGGATTTTCACCAGGGTGATGGTGGAAATGATGGTTCTCCTTCGCAAGCAAGGAGTCACAATTATCCCGTACTTGGATGATCTCCTGATAAAGGCGAGATCCAGGGACCAGTTGGTGCAAAACATCTACTCTCCCTGACAGTTCTTCAACAACATGGTTGGCTCCTAAACTTGCCAAAATCGCAGTTGGTCCCAATGACGCGGTTGTGGTTTTTGGGAGTGATACTGGACACAGAAGAGGTTTTCTTCTAGTGGAAAGGCTCTGGAGATCCAGAGTCTGGTCAAACAAATTCTGAAACCAGCAAGAGTGTTAATCCATCAATGCATTCTGTTGCTGGGGAAGATGGTTGCGGCCTACGAGGCCATTCAGTTTGGCAGGTTCCATGCCAGAGTGTTCCAGTGGGACCTGTTGGACAAGTGGTCCGGATCCCACCTACACATGCACCGGAGGATAATCCTGTCTTCCAAGACCAGAATCTTACTCCATTGGTGGCTGCACAGTTCTCACCTCCTAGAGGGGCGATGGTTCGGGATCCAGGACTGGATCCTAGGGACCATGGATGCAACCCTCCGAGGCTGGGGAGCAGTCACACAGGGGGAAAACATCCAAGGAAGATGGTCAAGTCAGGAAAGTTTTCTCCACATAAATGTTCTGGAGTTAAGGGCCATTTAATAACTGCAGACACAGTACGCACTGGGACGGGTGCCCAGCATCCTCTACGGACTAAGAGAAAAGGATTTACCGGTAGGTATTAAAATCCTATTTTCTCTAACGTCCTAGAGTATGCTGGGGACTCCGTAAGGACCATGGGGATAGATAGGCTCCGCAGGAGACATGGGTACTTTAAGAAAGACTTTAGTTCTGGGTGTGCACTGGCTCCTCCCTCTATGCCCCTCCTCCAGACCTCAGTTTGATACTGTGCCCAGTGGAGACTGGGTGCTTTTCAGGAGCTCTCCTGAGCTTTCTGACAGAAAGTATTTTGTTAGGTTTTTAATTTTCAGGGAGCACTGCTGGCAACAGACTCCCTCATCGAGGGACTGAGGGGAGAGAAGCAGCCCTACTCTCTGAGTTGCAAGGTCCTGCTTCTTAGGCTACTGGACACCATTAGCTCCAGAGGGATTGGTACGCAGGATCTCACCCTCGCCGTCCGTCCCAGAGCCGCGCCTCCGTCCCCCTTGCAGAGCCGGAAGATAGAAGCCGGGTGAGTATGAGAAGAAAAGAAGACTTCAGAGGCGGCAGAAGACTTCATGATCTTCACTGAAGTAACGCACAGCACTGCAGCTGTGCGCCATTGCTCCCATACACCTCACACACTCCGGTCACTGTAAGGGTGCAGGGCGCAGGGGGGGGGGGGCACCCTGGGCAGCAATATAAACCTCTTTTTGGCAAAAATATAACACATATACAGCCGGGCACTGTATATATGTATGAGCCCCCGCCAATTTTACAGTTTAAGCGGGACAGAAGCCTGCCGCCGAGGGTGCGGGGCTTCTCCCTCAGCACTCACCAGCGCCATTTTTTCTTCACAGCACCGCTGAGAGGAAGCTCCCCGGACTCTCCCCTGCTTATACCACGGTAGACAAGAGAGTTGAAAAGAGGGGAGGGGGGCACATAATTTGGCGCAAATTACATGCTGCAGTACTACTGGGCAAACATTAAGTTACTGTGTATTCCTGGGTTATATAGCGCTGGGGTGTGTGCTGGCATACTCTCTCTCTGTCTCTCCAAAGGGCCTTGTGGGGAAACTGTCTTCAGAAAAAGCATTCCCTGTGTGTGTGGTGTGTCGGTACACGTGTGTCGACATGTCTGAGGAAGAAGGCTATATTAGAGAGGAGCAGGAGCAAATGAATGTGGTGTCTCCGCCGACAGCTGATTGGATGGATATGTGGAATGTTTTAAATTCTAGTGTAAACTCATTGCACAAAAGATTAGACAAGGCTGAAGCTTTGGGACAGTCAGGGTCTCAACCCATGCCTGATCCTATGTTGCAGGGACTGTCAGGGTCTCATAAGCGCCCACTATCCCAGATTGTTGACACAGATACAGACACGGATTCTGACTCCAGTGTCGATTACGATGATGCAAAGTTACAGCCAAAATTGGCAAAATCCATTCGATATATGATTATGGCAATAAAAGATGTTTTGCACATCAGAGAGGAACCCCCTGTCCCTGACAAGAGGGTACATATGTACAAGGTGAAAAAGCCTGAGGTAACCTTTGAGGGGGTCACACGAGCTGAACGAGTTATGTGAAAAAGCTTGGGAATCTCCAGATAAAAGACTGCAGATTTCCAAAAGGATTCTTATGGCGTATCCTTTCCCATCAATGGATAGGTTACGATGGGAATCCTCCCCTAGGGTGGACAAAGCATTAACACGCTTATCCAAGAAGAAAGCCCTCCCGTCCCAGTATACGGCTACCCTCAAAGAGTCTGCTGACCGCAAACAGGAGATTACCCTGAAGTCCATTTATACACATTCAGGTACCTTACTCAGACCGGCAATTGCGTCGGCCTGGGTGTGTAGTGCTGTAGCGGCATGGACGGATACCTTATCTGAGGGGATGGATACCCTAGATAAGGATACTATTTTATTGACCCTGGGGCATATAAGAGATGCTGTCCTATATATGTGTGTATGCAAACTACAGGTGGTGCTGCAGGGCTCACACCCTTTTACTTGTCTTGTAGAGCAACTCTGGAGCTGTTTCTGGGTCCAGCTGCTGCAAGAAATCAGCTTGAATGCTTCAGGGGCTGGGGCATGGCCAACATGAGCCCACACTGATGGGGGGTGGGGGTGTATAAAGCGATTTAGGGGTCATCCAAGCGCAACCCCACAAAGGCCGCCATGCCCTGCGTGACCCTTTTCTCTTTTCATATGCAGACGAGGGTTGCAGCCAACTATGCCCACTGCTTGGATGACATCACTATATGCAAATCCATCTGCTGCAGGCCTTCCCCCAGGAATGCTTGCAGTAGTTGTTGCATTTGGTTTGTTGTTAGGGGGTGTTTCAGTATTAGGCAGCCTTCTGCCCTCCCACATTCGTCTGAAAATGTGTTCTCCCTGCAGTTGTTGTTCCCAGATGAGAGTTCCCTTGTGCTTCCTCAGTTGAATCTCCTTAACTTGACAGGGGTGTGCCCGAGCAGCCGCCCTCCACAGCCCTATCCCAACACATACTTATCTTGCATATGAGATCTCTTGATCATGAAGATAGTTCTCACAGGGTGAGTTTCATCCATTACATTTTAAAGTAGGAAGGTACAAATTACATATTCAAATTACATATATGTGCTGGATTCAAATGTTTTCCCCCTTCCTTTCTCAATTGTGCCCATCAGCAGCTATTCTAATGTTGCTGCCAATGGGTGTGACGCATTCATTTCTTCTGTGGGGTACACTGGACTCCACAAGGATTCACATTGTATGTACACCAGAGTAGGATCTTGATCTGAGGCACCCACAGGCTCAAAGCTTTTGACTGTTCCCAAGATGCTCAGCGCCCCCTCCTCTATAACCTCGCTTCCATGAACAGGGAGCTCAGTTTGTAGTTGGTGCCTTCAGTAGCAGGCCACTTAACAGGGGGCTGCCTCAGGCAGCCTATTCTTAGCTATTAATTTTGGCAAGAAAAGAATAACTTTTTTTATAAGAATCTACAAGGGCTGCAGCAGGCTAGGTCTAATAGACCTCTTTACTGCAGCTCCATCACTCCCAGTGGCGCAGTATACTCCCGTGCCCCGGTTGCTGGGTCACTGCAGCGGAGGCTCCGGTTTCTTCCTAAGGTCAGTCACACACACACCGCCCTCCGGGATCACGAGGCCGCTGATGGGGGCGGGCCGTGTGCGCACTGGCGTGGACACTGATTACTGGGCAGCCGCTCCACTAGCCACCAGGGACAGTTAAGGAGCACAGCTCTGGGGTTTTTTCTCCTATATTAACCCCATTTTGTACTACCCGCAGTGCATTGTGATAGGTAATGGGGCCTGATTCAGGTTGGATCGCAATCCAACTGCAAAAACTGCTAAGAGCATACGCATCCGCCTGCATTTTCTGCGGCACCCCGCAGATAATGCGATCACCTCTGCCTGTGAATCGGTGAAGGGGGGGGTGGAGGGGGGTCAACAACACTCCATTTCCAAGTCGGAGATGGAGCGGTGCGGGGGCACGGTTTCAAAATGGGGTCGGCAACGGAGAAACAGGAGGCGTGGTCAGAGCAGCTGCATGACATCACATGGGCCGGACTCTGCCAGTGGAGCCCCAGCGTCATGAGGTAGATTTTGTAGAGGCCGGGGAGGACTTCTGTTCCTGGGAACTAGCTGTGTTGTGCAGCTTTATTCCTCTGCCCCTACCTCTGGCAAGAAAGGACGCACCTCGCACTTTCTTGTTTCTTTGTGACCGAAAGGACTGCATTTGATAATGCGGAGCTTTCTTATGCTGTGAGGGAACATAAGGTAAAAAATTTGATTTTCCAACTGTAGCTGTGCGTGTTAATGCTTTGTCCATCCTACGGGAGGATTTCCATCGTAACCTATCCGTTGATGGAAAAGGATACGCCATAAGAATCCTTTTGGAAATCTGCAGTCTTTTATCTGGAGATTCCCAAGCTTTTTCACATAACTCGTTCAGCTCGTGTGACCCCCTCAAAGGTTACCTCAGGCTTCTTTCCCTTGTACATATGTACCCTCTTGTCAGGGACAGGGGGTTCCTCTGTGATGTGCAAAACATCTTTTATTGCCATAATCATATATCGAACGGATTTTGCCAATTTTGGCTGTAACTTTGCATCATCGTAATCGACACTGGAGTCAGAATCCGTGTCGGTATCTATGTCAACAATCT
Organism: Pseudophryne corroboree; assembly: GCF_028390025.1. Classification (NCBI taxonomy): domain Eukaryota; kingdom Metazoa; phylum Chordata; class Amphibia; order Anura; family Myobatrachidae; genus Pseudophryne; species Pseudophryne corroboree. Next base: position 180,100 of record NW_026970240.1, read on the forward strand.
GGGATAGTGGGCGCTTATGAGACCCTGACAGTCCCTGCAACATAGGATCAGGCATGGGTTGAGTCCCTGACTGTCCCAAAGCTTCAGCCTTGTCTAATCTTTTGTACAATGAGTTTACACTAGCATTTAAAACATTCCACATATCCATCCAATCAGGTGTCAGCGGAGACACCACATTCATTTGCTCCCGCTCCTCTCTAATATAGCCTTCTTCCTCAGACATGTCGACACATGTGTACCGACACACCACACACACAGGGAATACTTTTTCTGAAGACAGTTTCCCCACAAGGCCCTTTGGAGAGACAGAGAGAGAGTATGCCAGCACACTCCCCAGCGCTATATAACCCAGGAATAACACAGTAACTTAATGTTTGTCCAGTAGCGCTGCTGTATGTAATTTGCGCCGAATTATGTGCCCCCCCTCTCTTTTCAACCCTCTTCTCTACCGTGGTATAAGCAGGGGAGAGTCCGGGGAGCTTCCTCTCAGCGGTGCTGAGGAGAAAAAATGGCGCTGGTGAGTGCTGAGGGAGAAGCCCCGCCCCCTCGGCGGCGGGCTTCTGTCCCGCTTAAACTGTAAAATTGGTGGGGGCTCATACATATATACAGTGCCCAGCTGTATATATGTTATATTTTTGCCAAAAAGAGGTTTATATTGCTGCCCAGGGCGCCCCCCCTGCGCCCTGCACCCTTACAGTGACCGGAGTATGTGAGGTGTATGGGAGCAATGGCGCACAGCTGCAGTGCTGTGCGCTACCTCAGTGAAGATCATGAACTCTGTGGAGCCCGTCTATCCCCATGGTCCTTACGGAGTCCCCAGCATCCTCTAGGACGTTAGAGAAACTAGGATTTTAATACCTACCGGTAAATCCTTTTCTCTTAGTCTGTTGAGGATGCTGGGCACCCGTCCCAGTGTGTACTGTGTCTGCAGTTATTAAATGGCCCTTAACTCCAGAACATTTATGTGGAGACAACTTTCCTGACTTGACCATCTTCCTTGGACGTTTTCCCCCTGTGTGACTGCTCCCCAGCCTCGGAGGGTTGCATCTGTGGTCCCTAGGATCCAGTCCTGGATCCCGAACCATCGCCCCTCTAGGAGGTGAGAACTGTGCAGCCACCAATGGAGTGAGATTCTGGTCTTGGAAGACAGGATTATCCTCCGGTGCATGTGTAGGTGGGATCCGGACCAATTGTCCAACAGGTCCCACTGGAACACTCTGGCATGGAACCTGCCAAACTGAATGGCCTTGTAGGCCACAACCATCTTCCCCAGCAACTGAATGCATTGATGGATTAACACTCTTGCTGGTTTCAGAATTTGTTTGACCAGACTCTGGATCTCCATAGCCTTTCCACTGGAAGAAAACCTCTTCTGTGTCCAGTATGTGTTATGATTCCAGCACTCTGGTCAGAGAAGATCTTATGGCAAGGACCGGAGCACTGGAACGGAATGCTGGGGAAGGGAGCAGGACAGGAAAATAGCCCCTTGCGCCCTAACTCTGTTGTCTCGCCCGTGTTGTCAGAAATCCCCTGCGAGACTATGGTTTCTTGAGCCCTTGGCAGCCGCGTTTGAAGGGCGGATTATGTCTGCCCAACTTCGATGCCCCCCGGTCTTAATGAGAGACAAAGGGAAACCCGAGACAGGGTGATAACAAGAGGCCCTCTAACTAAACAACCAGGCCAGGGGCTAAGCAAACTCAAAACTATAATATGTGCGGAGAAACCGCCAGGAAAAAGGACAACCAAAATATCCACTTGTCCAATTCTCCTACCCGGCACCGCCGAGTACCAGAGAGGACTTGTGGAAGCGGAACCCTCCGCAAATGCTCCAAACACAAAATATAAAAGGTAAAGCGGCTGAGCCGCAACACACGGCAGAGCCGCAACTCACGAACACCACTGGATATAAAACGGTGATCAGTCAGGACTCCAGGGAACCAAACGACCTCTTGGGATGAGATGACAACTCCCGAATACCGGACTTCTGCGGACTGGAATGACCGGATACAGCAGGACTGGAAACAGACTCTCAGCAAACAAATCTACAAAGAAATATAACTGCATCAATTGTATTCTGACTAAAATGATCTTATTTGGTTCTAGATTTAAGAGTTTTTTTGAAATACTTTAAGATTTAGAGATTATTTGGTATTAGGTTGGGTAATTTTACTGTCTATATTCATGGATTTCTACAGATCTGAATGGTCAATCTGGCATTAATATATGGTTAAAAGAGCTTCTTGGTTTTAAGGGTAATAAAAATTCCATGAGCATCATTCTCATAAGAGTAATAAAAATTAGGAGGTTTATGAAAGATTTATAAACATAATGATTGAGAGTATCGTTATTGTTTAATCGTGATTTAAAGTAACTTCTGGCTATGAGACATTGGTTTTTATATTATTGTTTTTTAATAGTTCATTTAAGTGTATTTTAAATAATTCGAGTCCACTCTCCTTTGTTTCTCTGCAAATGTGTTAATATATATATGTATAAGAAATTTTTTGACTGCCACTGCTTGAATAGGAGTCTGCAAGTCATTAATAGATTAAATTAAATGATGGCAGCTGAGCTCCTTCTGATTACAAGTGATTACCAACAGACAGGTGTATTGCCAATTAAGGAAGCAGAGGAGTATAAAGGAGACCAGGGGCTCTAGAGGCGGTACTTCTGAGGAAACAGCCCCAGGATTGAGGCTGAGAAACGCGTCAAGCAATCCGTCTGATTACATTGCCCGACATTCTGCATGGCATCCAGCTAACCATCACGAACAGAGACTGATTTCTGCAGCACGTCCCCGACAGCATCCGCCGCTCAGCGCCTCACCCAGCATCTGTTCGGCATTTGGCTCACCGCACCAAACGGAGATTCAGCTTATGACAGCTAGCAGTATGCTCCAGGTGAAGCTTGATGGAAAGTGGTGAGAGAGCATTATAGTCTTTGAATTTTTATGCCGATCTGAATGAGACTGTGAGCATTTTATCTATTATTTCTCACAAGCCCTGCACATTCTGTTGCAGTGTCCCAGAGCGGGCAGCCGGCGCCCTACGGACATAACACAATTGTTGCCCATTGCATAAGTTGGGTTAAGTATAATAACAGACTCCAAAATAGCGTCACATGCTTAATCTGTTATTGTGCAATTATAAGCTTCATAAGAAAAGCTGATCAATTCTGGACGGCATTATTGAGAAATAAGAGCTAAATAGGGATTTCACAAATAATGGAGCGGATGACATCAATGTGAATAATCCCTATATACATCACGGATGAACTTTTAAACCCTCTACCAATATATGGTTTCAAGTGTTTCAATCAGCCCACGCGTGGAGCTTACTCTAAGGAATTCCTGTTAATCACAAGAGTTACTATACATTATATAAAGGGTAGATTGATACATTGTTCCAAAGGAGACCTTAGTGAGGAATACAAATTGTTACATGTTTTGATGTGTTGCTGCTAAAAGATTTTTTAAAGTCACAGGATGTTTAGGTTTTCTCATAATTTTTATATATGAATAAGGTCATTTTTAATAAAATATATTAATACTTTAGTGACAGCGCTTCTCTCTGTGGTTCTCAGCAAACAAAGGCAGCATGCAGGAAGCTATTACCGGCATCTGTGAGAAGCCCTGGGAGTGTATTTAACAAGGAGTCCTCCAATCAGCTGCTAAAGGCTGATTAGAATAAATGCCGTGCAGCTGCCTTGCTGCACGGCCAGAGAGCAGGTGAATATCTTAATTTCCTAAAGCCTAGCAACGGGGAACGCGGTCCACCAGTGGCGTCCCCGTTGCTAGGGTCCGTGCGGCTCAGCGCGCCCGGCGTCTAGCGTTGCTAGGGAGCCGGCGGCTGTACGTGCACGGCATCTCTAGTTGCTAGGCGCCGGGCCGCGCAGACCATCAAGCGGACCCCGGCGCCTAACAGTACCCCCCCCTTGAGGAGGGGTCAAGGAACCCCTAAAGCCAGGTTTCTGAGGAAATTCCCGAAAAAATGCCCTCTTGAGCCTCGGGGCATGAAGATCCTTATCCTGGACCCAAGACCTTTCCTCCGGACCATAGCCTTTCCAGTGAACCAGAAAATACAGCCGATCCCGGGACAATTTGGAATCGAGAACCTTCTCTACCAAGAACTCCTGTTGTCCCTGTACATCCACTGGAGATCTACCCTGAGAGATCTTCCGAGGAAATCTACTGGAAGAAACGTATTGTTTCAACAGGGAACAATGAAACGTATTTCCAATCCTGAGAGATCTTGGTAAACGTAACCGAAAGGCAACTGGGTTGACTCTTTTAATAATAAGAAATGGCCCAATAAATTTGGGTCCCAGTCTAGCTGAGGATTGTCGAAGCCTGATGTTGCGAGTCGACAACCACACCCTATCTCCCACCTTAAAAGTGCAAGGACGTCGGAGCCTGTCAGAAAATTTCTTCTCTCGAAAGGCCGCTTTTCTGAAAGCAAGGTGCACCTTTTTCCAAATGGCTCTGAGATGGGAGGTTAAGGTAAGCGAGGAGACTGAGGAATGATGAAAAAAAGAATTAGCTCTGGGGTGAAAACCAAAAACTGAAAAGAATGGAGACTCTTTAGTGGAGGAATGACAAGAATTATTGTAAGCAAATTCAGCCAACGGAAGAAACTCGGACCAATCATTCTGGAGTTTGGCTGAATACAAGCGCAAATATTGTTTCAATGATTGGTTAACTCGTTCGGTTTGCCCGTTGGATTGTGGGTGGTAACCGGATGTTAACGACAATTTCATCTTCAATGAGGCACAAAAACATTTCCAGAATTGTGCGATGAATTGTGGACCCCGATCAGAAACAATATCAGTAGGCAACCCATGAAGCCTGAATACATGGCGGAGAAACAAAACTGCCAACCCTTGGGCAGAAGGCAATCGGGGAAGAGCAATAAAATGAGCCATTTTACTAAAACGGTCCACTACCACCCATATGACTCGGAATCCGGCTGAAAGGGGAAGGTCAACCACAAAATCCATGGAAATATGAGACCACGGCCTGAGAGGAACATTTAAGGGCATAAGTTGCCCGATGGGCAAGGAACGGGGAACCTTATGCTGTGCACAAACCTGACATGAATAAACAATTTCCTTGACGTCTTTAGAAAGACCAGGCCACCATACTGAGCGAGAGACTAACTCCAATGTCTTAGAGACTCCTGGATGCCCTGAAACTTTGTTATCATGGAATTCCGTTAAAACAGTAACTCTCAAAAACTCAGGGACGTAAAGACGACCAGCAGGGGTAATTCTAGGAGCTTGGTGTTGAAGCTGTTTTAACTGGGTAAATAAATCTTGTGTGAGGCCCGCCCAGATGACCGAAGATGGAAGTATGGGGGTAACAGGATTGTTATTGTGAACCGGAAGAAAGCTATGTGACAGGGCATCAGCCTTAGTATTCTTGGAACCAGGCCTGAAAGTGATTATAAATTTGAAACGCGTAAAAAATAATGCCCAACGTGCCTGCCGGGCATTAAGCCGCTTAGCCGATTCAATCTATTGCAGGTTCTTATGGTCAGTCAATACCGAAATAGTATGTTTTGCTCCCTCCAGCCAATGCCTCCACTCCTCGAAAGCCCATTTTACCGCCAGTAACTCCCGATTACCAACGTCATAGTTGGATTCAGCGGAGGAGAATTTCCTGGACATAAAGGCACAAGGATGTAACTCCAGAGACTCCGGATCCTTTTGAGAAAGGATAGCCCCCACTCCAACCTCCGAGGCATCAACCTCCACCACAAAGGGCAATTCCGGATTAGGAAGTCTGAGGACTGGAGCCGAGACAAAGGCTTGTTTCAAGGCCCGGAAGGACAACTCAGCTTCACGCGACCAGTTGGTAGGATCCGCTCCTTTCTTTGTCAGAGCTACAATGGGAGCAACCAGGTCAGAAAAAGAATGAATGAACCTCCTATAATAATTCGCAAACCCTAAAAAACGCTTAATTGCTTTTAAATTGGTGGGTTGCGCCCAACTAAGGATGGCCTGGAGTTTCTTTGGTTCCATGGAAAATCCCTGAGGGGAAATTATGTACCCTAAAAAAGATACTTCCGTGACATGAAACTCACACTTCTCCAGCTTGGCATATAAATGATTCTCACATAACTTTTGAAGAACCAGACGCACCTGGGTAACATGTTGTTCCATTGATTTAGAAAAAATCAGGATGTCGTCTAAGTAAACGACCACGAATTTCCCTAGGAAGTCACGGAGCACATCGTTAATGAGGTCTTGAAAAACTGCCGGAGCATTGGACAGGCCGAACGGCATCACCAGGTATTCGTAGTGACCCGACTGAGTACTGAAGGCCGTTTTCCACTCATCTCCAGATTTAATTCGGATGAGGTTGTACGCTCCTCTAAGGTCAATTTTAGAAAAAAATCACAGCAGAACGTAACTGATCAAAGAGTACAGAAATCAACGGCAAAGGATAGGTGTTTTTAACTGAGATCTTATTCAGGGCTCTAAAATCAATGCAAGGTCTAAGCGAGCCATCCTTTTTCTCCACAAAGAAGAAGCCTGCACTTAAAGGAGATTTTGATGGTCTAATAAATCCTTTCTCAAGGCTCTCCTTTACATAATCATTCATAGCCGCAGTTTCTGGCCCGGATAATGCATATAATCTTCCCTTTGGCAATGCGGCACCAGGAATTAACTCAATAGCACAATCATAAGGCCGATGGGGAGGCAGAATGTCCGCATTGCCTTTGGAGAAAACATCAGCAAACTCCTGGTATTCCACCGGAATGAGTTCTGGAATGATAGCTGCTACTCTGACTGGAAACGTGATACATTCCTTATCACAAAAAGTACCCCAATGTGAAATCTCCCCCGACCGCCAATCAATGGTGGGATTATGAAAGGCCAGCCAAGGGTGACCCAGAACAACTGGAACTGCTGGGCAATGTGTAAGAAAGAACTCGATTTTCTCGGAATGTAGAGCTCCTACTGTAAGTAGTACAGGAGGTGTACGGAGAGAAATAATCCCATTAGACAGCGGACTCCCATCTAAGCCATGCATGGTGACACACCTACCCAAAGGTAACTGAGGAATGCCTAAGGCCTTAGCCCAAGTTAAATCCATAAAGTTTCCTGCAGCTCCACTGTCAACAAAAGCCGACACCAAAGAACTGAGGCTGCCAAAGGAAACTTTAACTGGGACTAAAAGGGAGTTATTCGAGGAGATAAGCTGCAGACCTAGGTGAACCCCCTCACAATTCACCTGGTCAAAGCGTTTCCCGACTTGTTCGGACAATTACGAGCAAAATGTCCCTTACCCCCACAGTACAGACAAAGACCAGAATTTTGCCTTCTGGCTCTTTCTTCAGGAGACAGCCGGGAGAGACCCATCTGCATGGTCTCCTCTACGTCTTCAGGAATGGAATATACACACGGACTTGACCTTACAGGTGCTCCTTTTTCAGCCCTCCGCTCTCTGAGACGACGATCAATCTTAATAGAAAGCTCCATGAGTTTATCGAGAGTCTCAGGAGCGGGGTACTGAAGGAGACTGTCTTTTATAGACTCTGATAAGCCGAGGCGAAACTGACTGCGCAGGGCTGGGTCATTCCAGCCACAGTCGTTCGACCAACGGCGAAACTCCGTACAATAAACCTCTGCAGGATTTCTACCCTGTCTGAGAGCGCGCAACTGACTTTCAGCGGACGCCTCTCTATCAGGGTCATCATACAAGAGCCCTAAAGACTCAAAAAAAGCGTCAATTGACAACAATGCCGGATCCTCTGCTCTTAAACCAAATGCCCAGGTCTGAGGATCCCCCTGGAGCAAAGAAATAATAAACCCGACCCGCTGAGATTCAGTACCCGAGGAAGTCGGTCTTAAACGAAAATAAAGTTTACAGGATTCTTTAAAATTAAAAAAACTCTTTTCTATCACCAGAAAAACGGTCAGGCAAATGCATCTTTGGTTCAGGGACTACCCTTGGGGAAGCTCGCAAAAGATCTTCCTGCGACTTCACCCGAAGAGAAAGATCCTGAACCATCTGAGTAAGTTCTTGAATCTGGCTGACTAAGAGCTGACCAGGATTTGGCCCTAAACCTGTTGGATTCATGAGGCCGATAAACTCTCACAAAACTGAATGAGCAAAAATTAAACCCTGTTTAATTTTAAGTTTTGGTATGGCCGGTAATAATGTTATGATTCCAGCACTCTGGTCAGAGAAGATCTTATGGCAAGGACTGGAGCACTGGAACGGAATGCTGGGGAAGGGAGCAGGACAGGAAAATAGCCCCTGGCGCCCTAACTCTGTTGTCTCACCCGTGTTGTCAGAAATCCCCTGCGAGACTATGGTTTCTTGAGCCCTTGGCAGCCGCGTTTGAAGGGCGGATTATGTATGCCCAACTTCGATGCCCCCCGGTCTTAATGAGAGACAAAGGGAAACCTGAGACAGGGTGATAACAAGAGGCCCTCTAACTAAACAACCAGGCCAGGGGCTAAGCAAACTCAAAACTATAATATGTGCGGAGAAACCGCCAGGAAAAAGGACAACCAAAATATCCACTTGTCCAATTCTCCTACCCGGCACCGCCAAGTACCAGAGAGGACTTGTGGAAGCGGAACCCTCCGCAAATGCTCCAAACACAAAATATAAAAGGTAAAGCGGCTGAGCCGCAACACACGGCAGAGCCGCAACTCACGAACACCACTGGATATAAAACGGTGATCAGTCAGGACTCCAGGGAACCAAACGACCTCTTGGGATGAGATGACAACTCCCGAATACCGGACTTCTGCGGACTGGAATGACCGGATACAGCAGGACTGGAAACAGACTCTCAGCAAACAAAGGCAGCATGCAGGAAGCTATTACCGGCGTCTGTGAGAAGCCCTGGGAGTGTATTTAACAAGGAGTCCTCCAATCAGCTGCTAAAGGCTGATTAGAATAAATGCCGTGCAGCTGCCTTGCTGCACGGCCAGAGAGCAGGTGAATATCTTAATTTCCTAAAGCCTAGCAATGGGGAACGCGATCCGCCAGTGGCGTCCCCGTTGCTAGGGTCCGTGCGGCTCAGCGCGCCCGGCGTCTAGCGTTGCTAGGGAGCCGGCGGCTGTACGTGCACGGCGTCTCTAGTTGCTAGGCGCCGGGCCGCGCAGACCATCATGCGGACCCTGGCGCCTAACAGTATGACTCCCAAAAACAACAACCGCGTCATTGGGACCAACTGCGATTTTGGCAAGTTTAGGAGCCAACCATGTTGTTGAAGAACTGTCAGGGAGAGTGCAATGTTTTGCACCAACTGGTCCCTGGATCTCGCCTTTATCAGGAGATCATCCAAGTACGGGATAATTGTGACTCCTTGCTTGCGAAGGAGAACCATAATTTCCGCCATCACCCTGGTGAAAATCCTCGGAGCCGTGGACAGACCAAACGGCAATGTCTGAAATTGGTAATGACAATCCTGAATTGCAAACCTTAGGTAGCTTGAGGCAGTGGCTAAATGGGAACATGTAAGTAGGCATCCTTTATGTCTACCAAAACCATGAAATCTCCGTCCTCCGGACTGGAGATCACTGCCCTGAGAAATTCCATCTTGAAATTGAATTTCTTTAGGAAGAAATTGAGGGATTTCAGATTTAAGATTGGTCTGACTGAGCCGTCCGGCTTCGGGACCACGAAGAGGCTTGAATAAAAACCTTCTCCCTGCTGACAAAGGCCAATTTGAACAATCGGTGAGGGGGAACGTCTTGAAACCCCAGTTTGTACCCTTGGGACACTATTTGTAAAACCCACGAGTCCAGGTCCGAATGAATCCAGAACTGACTGAAGAGTTTTAGACGTGCCCCCACTGGTGTGGGCTCCTGCAAGAAAGCCCCAGTGTCATGCAGTGGATTTGGCAGAAGCAGAGGACAATCTCTGGTCCTGCGATCTTGAAGAGGCTACAGACCTCTTCCTTTTCCTTCCTCTACCTGCAAAGAAAGGGGAATCTAAACTTCTTGCATATCTATTGGGCCAAAATGACTGCGGTAGATAATGATGCGTCTTCATCCGTTGACAGGGAACATAGGGCAAGAAGGTTGACTTACCATTGAAATGAGGATGCATCTTGCTGCCTTTCCAATGAAGCAAGTTTAATTTAGTAATAGGTGAAAAACCATCCTTACAAAGGTGTTAATCAGAGACTTGGCTTTGTGGACACTTTTCAGAGAACAAATTTGTTAGCATAAAAATAAAGCCAGAAAATGAAGAGCTGTTTAATCACGCAATTTGATTTTTTTGCCAGCATATTTCTTTTTCTCTGCAACCCACTGCTAAATTGTGATTCCTAGATGTTTTTATAAAATCACTGAATCAAATCTAACTCTGATTACATCAGAGAAGGCCAGGTACCCTACACCATAACAGGGGGTATGAAATTTGACTTGTCTACTTAAAGATCACCAAAATCTGATAACAAGGTCAAGTACGTCCCTGGGTGGGATTGAACCACCAACCTTTTGGTTAATAGCCGTACACACTAACTGATTGCGCCACAGAGACACTTTGCAAAAGTACATACTGACAAAGGCTAATAAGCATTCATCTAAAACGTTTCCTAGAAAAACTTTAAAAAGTCAATAATCTGGAGAGTTTTTGTAAGATGTTTCTTCCATCAACCAACGAAGAAACACATTGGTACTTTCCCATGATGAGTGAGTGCTTCAGGATCTCTTGCACTTACATGTGCAGCAGAGTACAGCAATGGAAGCATGCTAGGCCCATAACCCAGAGGTAGGCAGATTGAAACTATCTTCTGCTATATGCATTTTTTTTTGTTAATTAAAGTAATCCAAAACTGGGATTGATATTTTGGCTCTTTTATTTTTACTTAAAGTACAACAACTTTTACCATTTTAATTTGTTTTAATAGTATATTGACAGTATTGTTTTCTTTCAAAAATCCACTTAATTTTCTTTACCCTATTATTAAAATGGTAATTGACAAAAACAAACTACATTGTCACCAGAAGAGCAATACAAAATGTACAAGTGATATATTAAAATCATATTTCCAGCTTGCATTTCAATGATGCATTGGGGCAACGATTTTGTGAGAAACATCTTCACCCTTAAATAAAGATTTTCTTAATTCCTTACCTGTGTGCTAATTAGATATCACCTTGTTTTCATATTAAACAGACTTCCACATGAGAAAGCAGCAAGGATGCAGTGGCGTTAATGTTTCCTGGTGTCAACTTGTATTATTTCAGTAGACATTGAAATGAGGATGCATCTTGCTGCCTTTCCAATGAAGCAAGTTTAATTTAGTAATAGGTGAAAAACCATCCTTACAAAGGTGTTAATCAGAGACTTGGCTTTGTGGACACTTTTCAGAGAACAAATTTGTTAGCATAAAAATAAAGCCAGAAAATGAAGAGCTGTTTAATCACTCAATTGGATTTTTCTGCCAGCATATTTTTTTTCTCTGCAACCCACTGCTAAATTGTGCTTCCTAGCTGTTTTTATAAAATCACTGAATCAAATCTAACTCTGATTACATCAGAGAAGGCCAGGTACCCTACACCGTAACAGGGGGTTTGAAATTTTGACTTGTCTACTTAAAGATCACCAAAATCTGATAACAAGGGAAATTAGGTCCCTGGGTGGGATTGAACCACCAACCTTATGGTTAATAGCCGTACATACTAATTGATTGCGCCACAGAGACACTTTGCAAAAGTCCATACTGACAAAGGCTAATAAGCATTCATCTAAAACGTTTCCTAGAAAAACTTTAAAAAGTCAATAATCTGGAGAGTTTTTGTAAGATGTTTCTTCCATCAACCAACGAAGAAACACATTGGTACTTTCCCATGATGAGTGAGTGCTTCAGGATCTCTTGCACTTACATGTGCAGCAGAGTACTGCAATGGAAGCATGCTGGGCCCATAACCCAGAGGTAGGCAGATTGAAACTATCCTCTGCTATATGCATTTTTTTTTTGTTAATTAAAGTAATCCAAAACTGGGATTGATATTTTGTCTCTTTTATTTTTACTTAAAGTACAATAACTTTTACCATTTTAATTTGTTTTAATAGTATATTGACAGTATTGTTTTCTTTCAAAAATCCACTTCATTTTCTTTACCCTATTATTAAAATGGTAATTGACAAAAACAAACTACATTGTCACCAGAAGAGCAATACAAAATGTACAAGTGATATATTAAAATCATCTTTCCAGCTTGAATTTCAATGATGCATTGGGTCAACAAATTTGTGAGAAACATCTTCACCCTTAAATAAAGATTTTCTTAATTCCTTACCTGTGTGCTAATTAGATATCACCTTGTTTTCACATTAAACAGACTTCCACATGAGAAAGCAGCAAGGATGCAGTGGCGTTAATGTTTCCTGGTGTCAACCTGTATTATTTCAGTAGACATTGAAATGAGGATGCATCTTGCTGCCTTTCCAATGAAGCAAGTTTAATTTAGTAATAGGTGAAAAACCATCCTTACAAAGGTGTTAATCAGAGACTTGGCTTTGTGGACACTTTTCAGAGAACAAATTTGTTAGCATAAAAATAAAGCCAGAAAATAAAGAGCTGTTTAATCACTCAATTGGATTTTTCTGCCAGCATATTTTTTTTCTCTGCAACCCACTGCTAAATTGTGCTTCCTAGCTTTTTTTTATAAAATCACTGAATCAAATCTAACTCTGATTACATCAGAGAAGGCCAGGTACCCTACACAATAACAGGGAGTATGAAATTTTACTTGTCTACTTAAAGATCACCAAAATCTGATCACAAAGTCAATTACGTCCCTGGGTGGGATTGAACCACTAACCTTTTGGTTAATAGCCGTACACACTAACTGATTGCGCCACAGAGACACTTTGCAAAAGTCCATACTGACAAATGCTAATAAGCATTCATCTAAAACGTTTCCTAGAAAAACTTAAAAAAGTCAATAATCTGGAGAGTTTTTGTAAGATGTTTCTTCCATCAACCAACGAAGAAACACATTGGTACTTTCCCATGATGAGTGAGTGCTTCAGGATCTCTTGCACTTACATGTGCAGCAGAGTACAGCAATGGAAGCATGCTGGGCCCATAACCCAGAGGTAGGCAGATTGAAACTATCCTCTGCTATATGCTTTTTTTTTGTTAATTAAAGTAATCCAAAACTGGGATTGATATTTTGGCTCTTTTATTTTTACTTAAAGTACAATAACTTTTACCATTTTAATTTGTTTTAATAGTATATTGACAGTATTGTTTTCTTTCAAAAATCCACTTCATTTTCTTTACCCTATTATTAAAATGGTAATTGACAAAAACAAACTACATTGTCACCAGAAGAGCAATACAAAATGTACAAGTGATATATTAAAATCATCTTTCCAGCTTGAATTTCAATGATGCATTGGGGCAACGATTTTGTGAGAAACATCTTCACCCTTAAATAAAGATTTTCTTAATTCCTTACCTGTGTGATAATTAGATATCACCTTGTTTTCGCATTAAACAGACTTCCACATGAGAAAGCAGCAAGGATGCAGTGGCGTTAATGTTTCCTGGTGTCAACTTGTATTATTTCAGTAGACATTGAAATGAGGATGCATCTTGCTGCCTTTCCAATGAAGCAAGTTTAATTTAGTAATAGGTGAAAAACTATCCTTACAAAGGTGTTAATCAGAGACTTGGCTTTGTGGACACTTTTCAGAGAACAAATTTGTTAGCATAAAAATAAAGCCAGAAAATGAAGAGCTGTTTAATCACTCAATTGGATTTTTCTGCCAGCATATTTTTTTTCTCTGCAAACCACTGCTAAATTGTGCTTCCTCGCTGTTTTTATAAAATCAATGAATCAAATCTAACTCTGATTACATCAGAGAAGGCCAGGTACCCTACACCATAAGAGGGGGTTTGAAATTTTGACTTGTCTACTTAAAGATCACCAAAAGCTGATAACAAGATCAATTACATCCCATGGTGGGATTGAACCACCAACCTTTTAGTTAATAGCCGTACACACTAACTGATTGCGCCACAGAGACACTTTGCGAAAGTGCATACTGACAAAGGCTAATAAGCATTCATCTAAAACGTTTCCTAGAAAAACTTTAAAAAGTCAATAATCTGGAGAGTTTTTGTAAGATGTTTCTTCCATCAACCAACGAAGAAACACATTGGTACTTTCCCATGATGAGTGAGTGCTTCAGGATCTCTTGCACTTACATGTGCAGCAAAGTACAGCAATGGAAGCATGCTGGGTTCATAACCCAGAGGTAGGCAGATTGAAACTATCCTCTGCTGTATGCTTTTTTTTTTTAATTAAAGTAATCCAAAACTGGGATTGATATTTTGGCTCTTTTATTTTTACTTAAAGTACAATAACTTTTACCATTTTAATTTGTTTTAATAGTATATTGACAGTATTGTTTTCTTTCAAAAATCCACTTAATTTTCTTTACCCTATTATTAAAATGGTAATTGACAAAAACAAACTACATTGTCACCAGAAGAGCAATACAAAATGTACAAGTGATATATTAAAATCATCTTTCCAGCTTGAATTTCAATGATGCATTGGGGCAACGATTTTGTGAGAAACATCTTCACCCTTAAATAAAGATTTTCTTAATTCCTTACCTGTGTGCTAATTAGATATCACCTTGTTTTCGCATTAAACAGACTTCCACATGAGAAAGCAGCAAGGATGCAGTGGCGTTAATGTTTCCTGGTGTCAACTTGTATTATTTCAGTAGACATTGAAATGAGGATGCATCTTGCTGCCTTTCCAATGAAGCAAGTTAAATTTAGTAATAGGTGAAAAACCATCCCTACAAAGGTGTTAATCAGAGACTTGGCTTTGTGGACACTTTTCAGAGAACAAATTTGTTAGCATAAAAATAAAGCCAGAAAATGAAGAGCTGTTTAATCACTCAATTGGATTTTTTTTGCCAGCATATTTTTTTTCTCTGCAACCCACTGCTAAATTGTGCTTCCTAGCTGTTTTTTATAAAATCACTGAATCAAATCTAACTCTGATTACATCAGAGAAGGCCAGGTACCCTACACAATAAGAGGGGGTTTGAAATTTTGACTTGTCTACTTAAATATCACCAAAATCTGATCACAAGGTCAATTACATTCCTGGGTGGGATTGAACCACCAACCTTTTGGTTAATAGCCTTACACACTAACCAATTGCACCACAGAGACACTTTGCAAAAAGTCCATACTGACAAAGGCTAATAAGCATTCATCAAGAACGTTTCCTAGAAAAACTTTAAAAAGTCAATAATCTGGAGAGTTTTTGTAAGATGTTTCTTCCATCAACCAATGAAGAAACACATTGGTACTTTCCCATGATGAGTGAGTGCTTCAGGATCTCTTGCACTTACATGTGCAGCAGAGTACTGCAATGGAAGCATGCTGGACCCATAACCCAGAGATAGGTAGATTGAAACTATCCTCTGCTATATGCATTTTTTTTTGTTAATTAAAGTAATCCAAAACTGGGATTGATATTTTGTCTCTTTTATTTTTACTAAAAGTACAATAACTTTTACCATTTTAATTTGTTTTAATAGTATATTGACAGTATTGTTTTCTTTCAAAAATCCACTTCATTTTCTTTACCCTATTATTAAAATGGTAATTGACAAAAACAAACTACATTGTCACCAGAAGAGCAATACAAAATGTACAAGTGATATATTAAAATCATCTTTCCAGCTTGAATTTCAATGATGCATTGGGGCAACGATTTTGGGAGAAACATCTTCACCCTTAAATAAAGATTTTCTTAATTCCTTACCTGTGTGATAATTAGATATCACCTTGTTTTCACATTAAACAGACTTCCACATGAGAAAGCAGCAAGGATGCAGTGGCGTTAATGTTTCCTGGTGTCAACCTGTATTATTTCAGTAGACATTGAAATGAGGATGCATCTTGCTGCCTTTCCAATGAAGCAAGTTTAATTTAGTAATAGGTGAAAAACCATCCCTACAACGGTGTTAATCAGAGACTTGGCTTTGTGGACACTTTTCAGAGAACAAATTTGTTAGCATAAAAATAAAGCCAGAAAATGAAGAGCTGCTTAATCACTCAGTTGGATTTTTTTTGCCAGCATATTTTTTTTCTCTGCAACCCACTGCTAAATTGTGCTTCCTAGCTGTTTTTTATAAAATCACTGAATCAAATCTAACTCTGATTACATCAGAGAAGGCCATGTACCCTACACCATAAGAGGGGGTTTGAAATTTTGACTTGTCTACTTAAATATCACCAAAATCTGATCAGAAGTTTAATTAGGTCCCTGGGTGGGATTGAACCACCAACCTTTCGGTTAATAGCCGAACACACTAACCGATTGCGCCACAGAGACACTTTGCAAAAAGTGCCTACTGACAAAGGCTAATAAGCATACATCTAGAACGTTTCCTAGAAAAACATTAAAAAAGTCAATAATCTGGAGAGTTTTTGTAAGATGTTTCTTCCATCAACTAACGAATAAACACATTGGTACTTTCCCATGATGAGTGAGTGCTTCAGGATCTCTTGCACTTACATGTGCAGCAGAGTACTGCAATGGAAGCATGCTGGACCCATAACCCAGAGGTAGGCAGATTGAAACTATCCTTTGCTATATGCATTTTTTTTGTTAATTTAAGTAATCAAAACTGGGATTGATATTTTTGCTCTTTTATTTTTACTTAAAGTACAATAACTTTTACCATTTTAATTTGTTTTAATAGTATATTGACAGTATAGTTTTCTTTCAAAAATCCACTTAATTTTCTTTACCCTGTTATTAAAATGGTAATTGACAAAAAAAACTACATTGTCACCAGAAGAGCAATACAAAATGTACAAGTGATATATTAAAATCATCTTTCCAGCTTGAATTTCAATGATGCATTGGGGCAACAATTTTGTGAGAAACATCTTCACCCTTAAATAAAGATTTTCGTAATTCCTTACCTGTGTGCTAATTAGATATCACCTTGTTTTCACATTAAACAGACTTCCACATGAGAAAGCAGCAAGGATGCAGTGGCGTTAATGTTTCCTGGTGTCAACCTGTATTATTTCAGTAGACATTGAAATGAGGATGCATCTTGCTGCCTTTCCAATGAAGCAAGTTTAATTTAGTAATAGGTGAAAAACCATCCCTACAAAGGTGTTAATCAGAGACTTGGCTTTGTGGACACTTTTCAGAGAACAAATTTGTTAGCATAAAAATAAAGCAAGAAAATTAAGAGCTGTTAAATCAAGCAATTTGATTTTTTTGCAAGCATATTTCTTTTTCTCTGCAACCCACTGCTAAATTGTGCTTCCTAGATGTTTTTATAAAATCACTGAATCAAATCTAACTCTGATTACATCAGAGAAGGCCAGGTACCCTACACAATAAGAGGGGGTTTGAAATTTTGACTTGTCTACTTAAATATCACCAAAATCTGATAACAAGGTCAATTACGTCCCTGGGTGGGATTGAACCACCAACCTTTTGGTTAATAGCCATACACACTAACTGATTGCGCCACAGAGACACTTTGCAAAAGTACATACTGACAAAGGCTAATAAGCATTCATCTAAAACGTTTCCTAGAAAAACTTAATAAAGTCAATAATCTGGAGAGTTTTTGTAAGATGTTTCTTCTATCAACCAACGAAGAAACACATTGGTACTTTCCCATGATGAGTGAGTGCTTCAGGATCTCTTGCACTTACATGTGCAGCAGAGTACAGCAATGGAAGCATGCTGGGCCCATAACCCAGAGGTAGGCAGATTGAAACTATCCTCTGCTATATGCATTTTTTTGTTTGTTAATTAAAGTATTCCAAAACTGGGATTGATATTTTGGCTCTTTTATTTTTACTTAAAGTACAATAACTTTTACCATTTTAATTTGTTTTAATAGTATATTGACAGTTTTGTTTTCTTTCAAAAATCCACTTCATTTTCTTTACCCTATTATTAAAATGGTAATTGACAAAAACAAACTACATTGTCACCAGAAGAGCAATACAAAATGTACAAGTGATATATTAAAATCATCTTTCCAGCTTGAATTTCAATGATGCATTGGGGCAACGATTTTGTGAGAAACATCTTCACCCTTAAATAAAGATTTTCTTAATTCCTTACCTGTGTGCTAATTAGATATCACCTTGTTTTCACATTAAACAGACTTCCACATGAGAAAGCAGCAAGGATGCAGTGGCGTTAATGTTTCCTGGTGTCAACTTGTATTATTTCAGTAGACATTGAAATGAGGATGCATCTTGCTGCCTTTCCAATGAAGCAAGTTTAATTTAGTAATAGGTGAAAAACCATCCCTACAAAGGTGTTAATCAGAGACTTTGCTTTGTGGACACTTTTCAGAGAACAAATTTGTTAGCATAAAAATAAAGCCAGAAAATGAAGAGCTGTTTAATCACTCAATTGGATTTTTCTGCCAGCATATTTCTTTTTCTCTACAACCCACTGCTAAATTGTGCTTCCTAGATGTTTTTATAAATCACTGAATCAAATCTAACTCTGATTACATCAGAGAAGGCCAGGTACCCTACACCATAACAGGGGGTTTGAAATTTTGACTTGTCTACTTAAAGATCACCAAAATCTGATAACAAGGTCAATTACGTACCTGGGTGGGATTGAACCACCAACCTTTTGGTTAATAGCCGTACACACTAACTGATTGCGCCACAGAGACACATTGCAGAAGTATATACTGACAAGGGCTAATAAGCATTCATCTAAAACGTTTCCTAGAAAAACTTTAAAAAGTTAATAATCTGGAGAGTTTTTGTAAGATGTTTCTTCCATCAACCAACGAAGAAACACATTGGTACTTTCCCATGATGAGTGAGTGCTTCAGGATCTCTTGCACTTACATGTGCAGCAGAGTACAGCGATGGAAGCATGCTGGGCCCATAACCCAGAGGTAGGCAGATTGAAACTATCCTCTGCTATATGCTTTTTTTTTGTTAATTAAAGTAATCCAAAACTGGGATTGATATTTTGGCTCTTTTATTTTTACTTAAAGTACAATAACTTTTACCATTTTAATTTGTTTTAATAGTATATTGACAGTATTGTTTTCTTTCAAAAATCCACTTCATTTTCTTTACCCTATTATTAAAATGGTAATTGACAAAAACAAACTACATTGTCACCAGAAGAGCAATACAAAATGTACAAGTGATATATTAAAATCATCTTTCCAGCTTGAATTTCAATGATGCATTGGGGCAACGATTTTGTGAGAAACATCTTCACCCTTAAATAAAGATTTTCTTAATTCCTTACCTGTGTGATAATTAGATATCACCTTGTTTTCGCATTAAACAGACTTCCACATGAGAAAGCAGCAAGGATGCAGTGGCGTTAATGTTTCCTGGTGTCAACTTGTATTATTTCAGTAGACATTGAAATGAGGATGCATCTTGCTGCCTTTCCAATGAAGCAAGTTTAATTTAGTAATAGGTGAAAAACCATCCTTACAAAGGTGTTAATCAGAGACTTGGCTTTGTGGACACTTTTCAGAGAACAAATTTGTTAGCATAAAAATAAAGCCAGAAAATGAAGAGCTGTTTAATCACTCAATTGGATTTTTCTGCCAGCATATTTTTTTTCTCTGCAAACCACTGCTAAATTGTGCTTCCTCGCTGTTTTTATAAAATCAATGAATCAAATCTAACTCTGATTACATCAGAGAAGGCCAGGTACCCTACACCATAAGAGGGGGTTTGAAATTTTGACTTGTCTACTTAAAGATCACCAAAAGCTGATAACAAGATCAATTACATCCCTGGGTGGGATTGAACCACCAACCTTTTAGTTAATAGCCGTACACACTAACTGATTGCGCCACAGAGACACTTTGCGAAAGTGCATACTGACAAAGGCTAATAAGCATTCATCTAAAACGTTTCCTAGAAAAACTTTAAAAAGTCAATAATCTGGAGAGTTTTTGTAAGATGTTTCTTCCATCAACCAACGAAGAAACACATTGGTACTTTCCCATGATGAGTGAGTGCTTCAGGATCTCTTGCACTTACATGTGCAGCAAAGTACAGCAATGGAAGCATGCTGGGTTCATAACCCAGAGGTAGGCAGATTGAAACTATCCTCTGCTGTATGCTTTTTTTTTTTAATTAAAGTAATCCAAAACTGGGATTGATATTTTGGCTCTTTTATTTTTACTTAAAGTACAATAACTTTTACCATTTTAATTTGTTTTAATAGTATATTGACAGTATTGTTTTCTTTCAAAAATCCACTTAATTTTCTTTACCCTATTATTAAAATGGTAATTGACAAAAACAAACTACATTGTCACCAGAAGAGCAATACAAAATGTACAAGTGATATATTAAAATCATCTTTCCAGCTTGAATTTCAATGATGCATTGGGGCAACGATTTTGTGAGAAACATCTTCACCCTTAAATAAAGATTTTCTTAATTCCTTACCTGTGTGCTAATTAGATATCACCTTGTTTTCGCATTAAACAGACTTCCACATGAGAAAGCAGCAAGGATGCAGTGGCGTTAATGTTTCCTGGTGTCAACTTGTATTATTTCAGTAGACATTGAAATGAGGATGCATCTTGCTGCCTTTCCAATGAAGCAAGTTTAATTTAGTAATAGGTGAAAAACCATCCCTACAAAGGTGTTAATCAGAGACTTGGCTTTGTGGACACTTTTCAGAGAACAAATTTGTTAGCATAAAAATAAAGCCAGAAAATGAAGAGCTGTTTAATCACTCAATTGGATTTTTTTTGCCAGCATATTTTTTTTCTCTGCAACCCACTGCTAAATTGTGCTTCCTAGCTGTTTTTTATAAAATCACTGAATCAAATCTAACTCTGATTACATCAGAGAAGGCCAGGTACCCTACACAATAAGAGGGGGTTTGAAATTTTGACTTGTCTACTTAAATATCACCAAAATCTGATCACAAGGTCAATTACGTTCCTGGGTGGGATTGAAACACCAACCTTTTGGTTAATAGCCTTACACACTAACCAATTGCACCACAGAGACACTTTGCAAAAAGTACATACTGACAAAGGCTAATAAGCATTCATCAAGAACGTTTCCTAGAAAAACTTTAAAAAGTCAATAATCTGGAGAGTTTTTGTAAGATGTTTCTTCCATCAACCAATGAAGAAACACATTGGTACTTTCCCATGATGAGTGAGTGCTTCAGGATCTCTTGCACTTACATGTGCAGCAGAGTACTGCAATGGAAGCATGCTGGGCCCATAACCCAGAGATAGGTAGATTGAAACTATCCTCTGCTATATGCATTTTTTTTTTTGTTAATTAAAGTAATCCAAAACTGGGATTGATATTTTGTCTCTTTTATTTTTACTTAAAGTACAATAACTTTTACCATTTTAATTTGTTTTAATAGTATATTGACAGTATTGTTTTCTTTCAAAAATCCACTTCATTTTCTTTACCCTATTATTAAAATGGTAATTGACAAAAACAAACTACATTGTCACCAGAAGAGCAATACAAAATGTACAAGTGATATATTAAAATCATCTTTCCAGCTTGAATTTCAATGATGCATTGGGGCAACGATTTTGTGAGAAACATCTTCACCCTTAAATAAAGATTTTCTTAATTCCTTACCTGTGTGCTAATTAGATATCACCTTGTTTTCACATTAAACAGACTTCCACATGAGAAAGCAGCAAGGATGCAGTGGCGTTAATGTTTCCTGGTGTCAACTTGTATTATTTCAGTAGACATTGAAATGAGGATGCATCTTGCTGCCTTTCCAATGAAGCAAGTTTAATTTAGTAATAGGTGAAAAACCATCCCTACAAAGGTGTTAATCAGAGACTTTGCTTTGTGGACACTTTTCAGAGAACAAATTTGTTAGCATAAAAATAAAGCCAGAAAATGAAGAGCTGTTTAATCACTCAATTGGATTTTTCTGCCAGCATATTTCTTTTTCTCTACAACCCACTGCTAAATTGTGCTTCCTAGATGTTTTTATAAATCACTGAATCAAATCTAACTCTGATTACATCAGAGAAGGCCAGGTACCCTACACCATAACAGGGGGTTTGAAATTTTGACTTGTCTACTTAAAGATCACCAAAATCTGATAACAAGGTCAATTACGTACCTGGGTGGGATTGAACCACCAACCTTTTGGTTAATAGCCGTACACACTAACTGATTGCGCCACAGAGACACATTGCAGAAGTATATACTGACAAGGGCTAATAAGCATTCATCTAAAACGTTTCCTAGAAAAACTTTAAAAAGTTAATAATCTGGAGAGTTTTTGTAAGATGTTTCTTCCATCAACCAACGAAGAAACACATTGGTACTTTCCCATGATGAGTGAGTGCTTCAGGATCTCTTGCACTTACATGTGCAGCAGAGTACAGCAATGGAAGCATGCTGGGCCCATAACCCAGAGGTAGGCAGATTGAAACTATCCTCTGCTATATGCTTTTTTTTGTTAATTAAAGTAATCCAAAACTGGGATTGATATTTTGGCTCTTTTATTTTTACTTAAAGTACAATAACTTTTACCATTTTAATTTGTTTTAATAGTATATTGACAGTATTGTTTTCTTTCAAAAATCCACTTCATTTTCTTTACCCTATTATTAAAATGGTAATTGACAAAAACAAACTACATTGTCACCAGAAGAGCAATACAAAATGTACAAGTGATATATTAAAATCATCTTTCCAGCTTGAATTTCAATGATGCATTGGGGCAACGATTTTGTGAGAAACATCTTCACCCTTAAATAAAGATTTTCTTAATTCCTTACCTGTGTGATAATTAGATATCACCTTGTTTTCGCATTAAACAGACTTCCACATGAGAAAGCAGCAAGGATGCAGTGGCGTTAATGTTTCCTGGTGTCAACTTGTATTATTTCAGTAGACATTGAAATGAGGATGCATCTTGCTGCCTTTCCAATGAAGCAAGTTTAATTTAGTAATAGGTGAAAAACCATCCTTACAAAGGTGTTAATCAGAGACTTGGCTTTGTGGACACTTTTCAGAGAACAAATTTGTTAGCATAAAAATAAAGCCAGAAAATGAAGAGCTGTTTAATCACTCAATTGGATTTTTCTGCCAGCATATTTTTTTTCTCTGCAAACCACTGCTAAATTGTGCTTCCTCGCTGTTTTTATAAAATCAATGAATCAAATCTAACTCTGATTACATCAGAGAAGGCCAGGTACCCTACACCATAAGAGGGGGTTTGAAATTTTGACTTGTCTACTTAAAGATCACCAAAAGCTGATAACAAGATCAATTACATCCCTGGGTGGGATTGAACCACCAACCTTTTAGTTAATAGCCGTACACACTAACTGATTGCGCCACAGAGACACTTTGCGAAAGTGCATACTGACAAAGGCTAATAAGCATTCATCTAAAACGTTTCCTAGAAAAACTTTAAAAAGTCAATAATCTGGAGAGTTTTTGTAAGATGTTTCTTCCATCAACCAACGAAGAAACACATTGGTACTTTCCCATGATGAGTGAGTGCTTCAGGATCTCTTGCACTTACATGTGCAGCAAAGTACAGCAATGGAAGCATGCTGGGTTCATAACCCAGAGGTAGGCAGATTGAAACTATCCTCTGCTGTATGCTTTTTTTTTTTAATTAAAGTAATCCAAAACTGGGATTGATATTTTGGCTCTTTTATTTTTACTTAAAGTACAATAACTTTTACCATTTTAATTTGTTTTAATAGTATATTGACAGTATTGTTTTCTTTCAAAAATCCACTTAATTTTCTTTACCCTATTATTAAAATGGTAATTGACAAAAACAAACTACATTGTCACCAGAAGAGCAATACAAAATGTACAAGTGATATATTAAAATCATCTTTCCAGCTTGAATTTCAATGATGCATTGGGGCAACGATTTTGTGAGAAACATCTTCACCCTTAAATAAAGATTTTCTTAATTCCTTACCTGTGTGCTAATTAGATATCACCTTGTTTTCGCATTAAACAGACTTCCACATGAGAAAGCAGCAAGGATGCAGTGGCGTTAATGTTTCCTGGTGTCAACTTGTATTATTTCAGTAGACATTGAAATGAGGATGCATCTTGCTGCCTTTCCAATGAAGCAAGTTTAATTTAGTAATAGGTGAAAAACCATCCCTACAAAGGTGTTAATCAGAGACTTGGCTTTGTGGACACTTTTCAGAGAACAAATTTGTTAGCATAAAAATAAAGCCAGAAAATGAAGAGCTGTTTAATCACTCAATTGGATTTTTTTTGCCAGCATATTTTTTTTCTCTGCAACCCACTGCTAAATTGTGCTTCCTAGCTGTTTTTTATAAAATCACTGAATCAAATCTAACTCTGATTACATCAGAGAAGGCCAGGTACCCTACACAATAAGAGGGGGTTTGAAATTTTGACTTGTCTACTTAAATATCACCAAAATCTGATCACAAGGTCAATTACGTTCCTGGGTGGGATTGAACCACCAACCTTTTGGTTAATAGCCTTACACACTAACCAATTGCACCACAGAGACACTTTGCAAAAAGTACATACTGACAAAGGCTAATAAGCATTCATCAAGAACGTTTCCTAGAAAAACTTTAAAAAGTCAATAATCTGGAGAGTTTTTGTAAGATGTTTCTTCCATCAACCAATGAAGAAACACATTGGTACTTTCCCATGATGAGTGAGTGCTTCAGGATCTCTTGCACTTACATGTGCAGCAGAGTACTGCAATGGAAGCATGCTGGGCCCATAACCCAGAGATAGGTAGATTGAAACTATCCTCTGCTATATGCATTTTTTTTTTGTTAATTAAAGTAATCCAAAACTGGGATTGATATTTTGTCTCTTTTATTTTTACTTAAAGTACAATAACTTTTACCATTTTAATTTGTTTTAATAGTATATTGACAGTATTGTTTTCTTTCAAAAATCCACTTCATTTTCTTTACCCTATTATTAAAATGGTAATTGACAAAAACAAACTACATTGTCACCAGAAGAGCAATACAAAATGTACAAGTGATATATTAAAATCATCTTTCCAGCTTGAATTTCAATGATGCATTGGGGCAACGATTTTGTGAGAAACATCTTCACCCTTAAATAAAGATTTTCTTAATTCCTTACCTGTGTGATAATTAGATATCACCTTGTTTTCACATTAAACAGACTTCCACATGAGAAAGCAGCAAGGATGCAGTGGCGTTAATGTTTCCTGGTGTCAACCTGTATTATTTCAGTAGACATT
This sequence comes from Pseudophryne corroboree, assembly GCF_028390025.1. NCBI lineage: Eukaryota > Metazoa > Chordata > Amphibia > Anura > Myobatrachidae > Pseudophryne > Pseudophryne corroboree. The sequence continues at coordinate 205,348 of NW_026970240.1, forward strand.
GAAATGAGGATGCATCTTGCTGCCTTTCCAATGAAGCAAGTTTAATTTAGTAATAGGTGAAAAACCATCCCTACAACGGTGTTAATCAGAGACTTGGCTTTGTGGACACTTTTCAGAGAACAAATTTGTTAGCATAAAAATAAAGCCAGAAAATGAAGAGCTGTTTAATCACTCAATTGGATTTTTTTTGCTAGCATATTTTTTTTCTCTGCAACCCACTGCTAAATTGTGCTTCCTAGCTGTTTTTTATAAAATCACTGAATCAAATCTAACTCTGATTACATCAGAGAAGGCCATGTACCCTACACCATAAGAGGGGGTTTGAAATTTTGACTTGTCTACTTAAATATCACCAAAATCTGATCACAAGTTTAATTAGGTCCCTGGGTGGGATTGAACCACCAACCTTTCGGTTAATAGCCGAACACACTAACCGATTGCGCCACAGAGACACTTTGCAAAAAGTGCCTACTGACAAAGGCTAATAAGCATACATCTAGAACGTTTCCTAGAAAAACATTAAAAAATCAATAATCTGGAGAGTTTTTGTAAGATGTTTCTTCCATCAACTAACGAATAAACACATTGGTACTTTCCCATGATGAGTGAGTGCTTCAGGATCTCTTGCACTTACATGTGCAGCAGAGTACTGCAATGGAAGCATGCTGGACCCATAACCCAGAGGTAGGCAGATTGAAACTATCCTTTGCTATATGCATTTTTTTTGTTAATTTAAGTAATCAAAACTGGGATTGATATTTTTGCTCTTTTATTTTTACTTAAAGTACAATAACTTTTACCATTTTAATTTGTTTTAATAGTATATTGACAGTATAGTTTTCTTTCAAAAATCCACTTAATTTTCTTTACCCTGTTATTAAAATGGTAATTGACAAAAAAAACTACATTGTCACCAGAAGAGCAATACAAAATGTACAAGTGATATATTAAAATCATCTTTCCAGCTTGAATTTCAATGATGCATTGGGGCAACAATTTTGTGAGAAACATCTTCACCCTTAAATAAAGATTTTCGTAATTCCTTACCTGTGTGCTAATTAGATATCACCTTGTTTTCACATTAAACAGACTTCCACATGAGAAAGCAGCAAGGATGCAGTGGCGTTAATGTTTCCTGGTGTCAACCTGTATTATTTCAGTAGACATTGAAATGAGGATGCATCTTGCTGCCTTTCCAATGAAGCAAGTTTAATTTAGTAATAGGTGAAAAACCATCCCTACAAAGGTGTTAATCAGAGACTTGGCTTTGTGGACACTTTTCAGAGAACAAATTTGTTAGCATAAAAATAAAGCCAGAAAATGAAGAGCTGTTTAATCACTGAATTTGATTTTTCTGCCAGCATATTTTTTTTCTCTGCAACCAACTGCTAAATTGTGCTTCCTAGCAGTTTTTTATAAAATCACAGAATCAAATCTAACTCTGATTACATCAGAGAAGGCCAGGTACCCTACACAATAACAGGGGGTTTGAAATTTTGACTTGTCTACTTAAAGATCACCAAAATCTGATAACAAGGTCAATTACGTACCTGGGTGGGATTGAACCACCAACCTTTTGGTTAATAGCCGTACACACTAACTGATTGCGCCACAGAGACACATTGCAAAAGTATATACTGACAAGGGCTAATAAGCATTCGTCTAAAACGTTTCCTAGAAAAACTTTAAAAAGTTAATAATCTGGAGAGTTTTTGTAAGATGTTTCTTCCATCAACCAACGAAGAAACACATTGGTACTTTCCCATGATGAGTGAGTGCTTCAGGATCTCTTGCACTTACATGTGCAGCAGAGTACAGCAATGGAAGCATGCTGGGCCCATAACCCAGAGGTAGGCAGATTGAAACTATCGTCTGCTATATGCTTTTTTTTTGTTAAAGTAATCCAAAACTGGAATTCATATTTTGGCTCTTTTATTTTTACTTAAAGTACAATAACTTTTACCATTTTAATTTGTTTTAATAGTATATTGACAGTATTGTTTTCTTTCAAAAATCCACTTAATTTTCTTTACCCTATTATTAAAATGGTAATTGACAAAAACAAACTACATTGTCACCAGAAGAGCAATACAAAATGTACAAGTGATATATTAAAATCATCTTTCCAGCTTGAATTTCAATGATGCATTGGGGCAACGATTTTGTGAGAAACATCTTCACCCTTAAATAAAGATTTTCTTAATTCCTTACCTGTGTGATAATTAGATATCACCTTGTTTTCGCATTAAACAGACTTCCACATGAGAAAGCAGCAAGGATGCAGTGGCGTTAATGTTTCCTGGTGTCAACTTGTATTATTTCAGTAGACATTGAAATGAGGATGCATCTTGCTGCCTTTCCAATGAAGCAAGTTTAATTTAGTAATAGGTGAAAAACCATCCTTACAAAGGTGTTAATCAGAGACTTGGCTTTGTGGACACTTTTCAGAGAACAAATTTGTTAGCAAAAAATAAAGCCAGAAAATGAAGAGCTGTTTAATCACTCAATTGGATTTTTCTGCCAGCATATTTTTTTTCTCTGCAAACCACTGCTAAATTGTGCTTCCTCGCTGTTTTTATAAAATCAATGAATCAAATCTAACTCTGATTACATCAGAGAAGGCCAGGTACCCTACACCATAAGAGGGGGTTTGAAATTTTGACTTGTCTACTTAAAGATCACCAAAATCTGATAACAAGATCAATTACATCCCTGGGTGGGATTGAACCACCAACCTTTTAGTTAACAGCCGTACACACTAACTGATTGCGCCACAGAGACACTTTGCGAAAGTGCATACTGACAAAGGCTAATAAGCATTCATCTAAAACGTTTCCTAGAAAAACTTTAAAAAGTCAATAATCTGGAGAGTTTTTGTAAGATGTTTCTTCCATCAACCAACGAAGAAACACATTGGTACTTTCCCATGATGAGTGAGTGCTTCAGGATCTCTTGCACTTACATGTGCAGCAAAGTACAGCAATGGAAGCATGCTGGGCTCATAACCCAGAGGTAGGCAGATTGAAACTATCCTCTGCTGTATGCTTTTTTTTTTTTAATTAAAGTAATCCAAAACTGGGATTGATATTTTGGCTCTTTTATTTTTACTTAAAGTACAATAACTTTTACCATTTTAATTTGTTTTAATAGTATATTGACAGTATTGTTTTCTTTCAAAAATCCACTTAATTTTCTTTACCCTATTATTAAAATGGTAATTGACAAAAACAAACTACATTGTCACCAGAAGAGCAATACAAAATGTACAAGTGATATATTAAAATCATCTTTCCAGCTTGAATTTCAATGATGCATTGGGGCAACGATTTTGTGAGAAACATCTTCACCCTTAAATAAAGATTTTCTTAATTCCTTACCTGTGTGCTAATTAGATATCACCTTGTTTTCACATTAAACAGACTTCCACATGAGAAAGCAGCAAGGATGCAGTGGCGTTAATGTTTCCTGGTGTCAACCTGTATTATTTCAGTAGACATTGAAATGAGGATGCATCTTGCTGCCTTTCCAATGAAGCAAGTTTAATTTAGTAATAGGTGAAAAACCATCCTTACAAAGGTGTTAATCAGAGACTTGGCTTTGTGGACACTTTTCAGAGAACAAATTTGTTAGCATAAAAATAAAGCCAGAAAATAAAGAGCTGTTTAATCACTCAATTGGATTTTTCTGCCAGCATATTTTTTTTCTCTGCAACCCACTGCTAAATTGTGCTTCCTAGCTTTTTTTATAAAATCACTGAATCAAATCTAACTCTGATTACATCAGAGAAGGCCAGGTACCCTACACAATAACAGGGAGTATGAAATTTGACTTGTCTACTTAAAGATCACCAAAATCTGATCACAAGGTCAATTGCGTCCCTGGGTGGGATTGAACCACTAACCTTTTGGTTAATAGCCGTACACACTAACTGATTGCGCCACAGAGACACTTTGCAAAAGTACATACTGACAAATGCTAATAAGCATTCATCTAAAACGTTTCCTAGAAAAACTTAAAAAAGTCAATAATCTGGAGAGTTTTTGTAAGATGTTTCTTCTATCAACCAACGAAGAAACACATTGGTACTTTCCCATGATGAGTGAGTGCTTCAGGATCTCTTGCACTTACATGTGCAGCAGAGTACAGCAATGGAAGCATGCTGGGCCCATAACCCAGAGGTAGGCAGATTGAAACTATCCTCTGCTATATGCATTTTTTTTTGTTAATTAAAGTAATCCAAAACTGGGATTGATATTTTGGCTCTTTTATTTTTACTTAAAGTACAATAACTCTTACCATTTTAATTTGTTTTAATAGTATATTGACAGTATTGTTTTCTTTCAAAAATCCACTTCATTTTCTTTACCCTATTATTAAAATGGTAATTGACAAAAACAAACTACATTGTCACCAGAAGAGCAATACAAAATGTACAAGTGATATATTAAAATCATCTTTCCAGCTTGAATTTCAATGATGCATTGGGGCAACGATTTTGTGAGAAACATCTTCACCCTTAAATAAAGATTTTCTTAATTCCTTACCTGTGTGCTAATTAGATATCACCTTGTTTTCACATTAAACAGACTTCCACATGAGAAAGCAGCAAGGATGCAGTGGCGTGAATGTTTCCTGGTGTCAACTTGTATTATTTCAGTAGACATTGAAATGAGGATGCATCTTGCTGCCTTTCCAATGAAGCAAGTTTAATTTAGTAATAGGTGAAAAACCATCCCTACAAAGGTGTTAATCAGAGACTTTGCTTTGTGGACACTTTTCAGAGAACAAATTTGTTAGCATAAAAATAAAGCCAGAAAATGAAGAGCTGTTTAATCACTCAATTGGATTTTTCTGCCAGCATATTTCTTTTTCTCTACAACCCACTGCTAAATTGTGCTTCCTAGCTGTTTTTATAAATCACTGAATCAAATCTAACTCTGATTACATCAGAGAAGGCCAGGTACCCTACACCATAACAGGGGGTTTGAAATTTTGACTTGTCTACTTAAAGATCACCAAAATCTGATAACAAGGTCAATTACGTACCTGGGTGGGATTGAACCACCAACCTTTTGGTTAATAGCCGTACACACTAACTGATTGCGCCACAGAGACACATTGCAAAAGTATATACTGACAAGGGCTAATAAGCATTTATCTAAAACGTTTCCTAGAAAAACTTTAAAAAGTTAATAATCTGGAGAGTTTTTGTAAGATGTTTCTTCCATCAACCAACGAAGAAACACATTGGTACTTTCCCATGATGAGTGAGTGCTTCAGGATCTCTTGCACTTACATGTTCAGCAGAGTACAGCAATGGAAGCATGCTGGGCCCATAACCCAGAGGTAGGCAGATTGAAACTATCCTCTGCTATATGCTTTTTTTTTGTTAATTAAAGTAATCCAAAACTGGGATTCATATTTTGGCTCTTTTATTTTTACTTAAAGTACAATAACTTTTACCATTTTAATTTGTTTTAATAGTATATTGACAGTATTGTTTTCTTTCAAAAATCCACTTAATTTTCTTTACCCTATTATTAAAATGGTAATTGACAAAAACAAACTACATTGTCACCAGAAGAGCAATACAAAATGTACAAGTGATATATTAAAATCATCTTTCCAGCTTGAATTTCAATGATGCATTGGGGCAACGATTTTGTGAGAAACATCTTCACCCTTAAATAAAGATTTTCTTAATTCCTTACCTGTGTGATAATTAGATATCACCTTGTTTTCGCATTAAACAGACTTCCACATGAGAAAGCAGCAAGGATGCAGTGGCGTTAATGTTTCCTGGTGTCAACTTGTATTATTTCAGTAGACATTGAAATGAGGATGCATCTTGCTGCCTTTCCAATGAAGCAAGTTTAATTTAGTAATAGGTGAAAAACCATCCTTACAAAGGTGTTAATCAGAGACTTGGCTTTGTGGACACTTTTCAGAGAACAAATTTGTTAGCAAAAAATAAAGCCAGAAAATGAAGAGCTGTTTAATCACTCAATTGGATTTTTCTGCCAGCATATTTTTTTTCTCTGCAAACCACTGCTAAATTGTGCTTCCTCGCTGTTTTTATAAAATCAATGAATCAAATCTAACTCTGATTACATCAGAGAAGGCCAGGTACCCTACACCATAAGAGGGGGTTTGAAATTTTGACTTGTCTACTTAAAGATCACCAAAATCTGATAACAAGATCAATTACATCCCTGGGTGGGATTGAACCACCAACCTTTTAGTTAACAGCCGTACACACTAACTGATTGCGCCACAGAGACACTTTGCGAAAGTGCATACTGACAAAGGCTAATAAGCATTCATCTAAAACATTTCCTAGAAAAACTTTAAAAAGTCAATAATCTGGAGAGTTTTTGTAAGATGTTTCTTCCATCAACCAACGAAGAAACACATTGGTACTTTCCCATGATGAGTGAGTGCTTCAGGATCTCTTGCACTTACATGTGCAGCAAAGTACAGCAATGGAAGCATGCTGGGCTCATAACCCAGAGGTAGGCAGATTGAAACTATCCTCTGCTATATGCATTTTTTTTTGTTAATTAAAGTAATCCAAAACTGGGATTGATATTTTGGCTCTTTTATTTTTACTTAAAGTACAATAACTCTTACCATTTTAATTTGTTTTAATAGTATATTGACAGTATTGTTTTCTTTCAAAAATCCACTTCATTTTCTTTACCCTATTATTAAAATGGTAATTGACAAAAACAAACTACATTGTCACCAGAAGAGCAATACAAAATGTACAAGTGATATATTAAAATCATCTTTCCAGCTTGAATTTCAATGATGCATTGGGGCAACGATTTTGTGAGAAACATCTTCACCCTTAAATAAAGATTTTCTTAATTCCTTACCTGTGTGCTAATTAGATATCACCTTGTTTTCACATTAAACAGACTTCCACATGAGAAAGCAGCAAGGATGCAGTGGCGTTAATGTTTCCTGGTGTCAACCTGTATTATTTCAGTAGACATTGAAATGAGGATGCATCTTGCTGCCTTTCCAATGAAGCAAGTTTAATTTAGTAATAGGTGAAAAACCATCCCTACAAAGGTGTTAATCAGAGACTTGGCTTTGTGGACACTTTTCAGAGAACAAATTTGTTAGCATAAAAATAAAGCCAGAAAATGAAGAGCTGTTTAATCACGCAATTTGATTTTTTTTGCCAGCATATTTCTTTTTCTCTGCAACCCACTGCTAAATTGTGCTTCCTAGCTGTTTTTTATAAAATCACTGAATCAAATCTAACTCTGATAACATCAGAGAAGGCCAGGTACCCTACACAATAAGATGGGGTTTGAAATATTGACTTGTCTACTTAAATATCACCAAAATCTGATCACAAGGTCAATTACGTCCCTGGGTGGGATTGAACCACCAACCTTTTGGTTAATAGCCTTACACACTAACCAATTGCACCACAGAGACACTTTGCATAAGTCCATACTGACAAAGGCTAATAAGCATTCATCTAGAACGTTTCCTAGAAAAACTTTAAAAAGTCAATAATCTGGAGAGTTTTTGTAAGATGTTTCTTCCATCAACCAATGAAGAAACACATTGGTACTTTCCCACGATGAGTGAGTGCTTCAGGATCTCTTGCACTTACATGTGCAGCAGAGTACTGCAATGGAAGCATGCTGGGCCCATAACCCAGAGATAGGTAGATTGAAACTATCCTCTGCTATATGCATTTTTTTTTTGTTAATTAAAGTAATCCAAAACTGGGATTGATATTTTGTCTCTTTTATTTTTACTTAAAGTACAATAACTTTTACCATTTTAATTTGTTTTAATAGTATATTGACAGTATTGTTTTCTTTCAAAAATCCACTTCATTTTCTTTACCCTATTATTAAAATGGTAATTGACAAAAACAAACTACATTGTCACCAGAAGAGCAATACAAAATGTACAAGTGATATATTAAAATCATCTTTCCAGCTTGAATTTCAATGATGCATTGGGGCAACGATTTTGTGAGAAACATCTTCACCCTTAAATAAAGATTTTCTTAATTCCTTACCTGTGTGCTAATTAGATATCACCTTGTTTTCACATTAAACAGACTTCCACATGAGAAAGCAGCAAGGATGCAGTGGCGTTAATGTTTCCTGGTGTCAACCTGTATTATTTCAGTAGACATTGAGATGAGGATGCATCTTGCTGCCTTTCCAATGAAGCAAGTTTAATTTAGTAATAGGTGAAAAACCATCCCTACAACGGTGTTAATCAGAGACTTGGCTTTGTGGACACTTTTCAGAGAACAAATTTGTTAGCATAAAAATAAACCAGAAAATGAAGAGCTGTTTAATCACTCAATTGGATTTTTTTGCCAGCATATTTTTTTTCTCTGCAACCCACTGCTAAATTGTGCTTCCTAGCTGTTTTTTATAAAATCACTGAATCAAATCTAACTCTGGTAACATCAGAGAAGGCCAGGTACCCTACACAATAAGAGGGGGTTTGAAATTTTGACTTGTCTACTTAAATATCACCAAAATCTGATCACAAGGTCAATTACGTCCCTGGGTGGGATTGAACCACCAACCTTTTGGTTAATAGCCTTACACACTAACCAATTGCACCACAGAGACACTTTGCGAAAGTGCATACTGACAAAGGCTAATAAGCATTCATCTAAAACGTTTCCTAGAAAAACTTTAAAAAGTCAATAATCTGGAGAGTTTTTGTAAAATGTTTCTTCCATCAACCAACGAAGAAACACATTGGTACTTTCCCATGATGAGTGAGTGCTTCAGGATCTCTTGCACTTACATGTGCAGCAAAGTACAGCAATGGAAGCATGCTGGGCTCATAACCCAGAGGTAGGCAGATTGAAACTATCCTCTGCTGTATGCTTTTTTTTTTTTAATTAAAGTAATCCAAAACTGGGATTGATATTTTGGCTCTTTTATTTTTACTTAAAGTACAATAACTTTTACCATTTTAATTTGTTTTAATAGTATATTGACAGTATTGTTTTCTGTCAAAAATCCACTTAATTTTCTTTACCCTATTATTAAAATGGTAATTGACAAAAACAAACTACATTGTCACCAGAAGAGCAATACAAAATGTACAAGTGATATATTAAAATCATCTTTCCAGCTTGAATTTCAATGATGCATTGGGGCAACGATTTTGTGAGAAACATCTTCACCCTTAAATAAAGATTTTCTTAATTCCTTACCTGTGTGCTAATTAGATATCACCTTGTTTTCACATTAAACAGACTTCCACATGAGAAAGCAGCAAGGATGCAGTGGCGTTAATGTTTCCTGGTGTCAACCTGTATTATTTCAGTAGACATTGAAATGAGGATGCATCTTGCTGCCTTTCCAATGAAGCAAGTTTAATTTAGTAATAGGTGAAAAACCATCCTTACAAAGGTGTTAATCAGAGACTTGGCTTTGTGGACACTTTTCAGAGAACAAATTTGTTAGCATAAAAATAAAGCCAGAAAATAAAGAGCTGTTTAATCACTCAATTGGATTTTTCTGCCAGCATATTTTTTTTCTCTGCAACCCACTGCTAAATTGTGCTTCCTAGCTTTTTTTATAAAATCACTGAATCAAATCTAACTCTGATTACATCAGAGAAGGCCAGGTACCCTACACAATAACAGGGAGTATGAAATTTGACTTGTCTACTTAAAGATCACCAAAATCTGATCACAAGGTCAATTGCGTCCCTGGGTGGGATTGAACCACTAACCTTTTGGTTAATAGCCGTACACACTAACTGATTGCGCCACAGAGACACTTTGCAAAAGTACATACTGACAAATGCTAATAAGCATTCATCTAAAACGTTTCCTAGAAAAACTTAAAAAAGTCAATAATCTGGAGAGTTTTTGTAAGATGTTTCTTCTATCAACCAACGAAGAAACACATTGGTACTTTCCCATGATGAGTGAGTGCTTCAGGATCTCTTGCACTTACATGTGCAGCAGAGTACAGCAATGGAAGCATGCTGGGCCCATAACCCAGAGGTAGGCAGATTGAAACTATCCTCTGCTATATGCATTTTTTTTTGTTAATTAAAGTAATCCAAAACTGGGATTGATATTTTGGCTCTTTTATTTTTACTTAAAGTACAATAACTCTTACCATTTTAATTTGTTTTAATAGTATATTGACAGTATTGTTTTCTTTCAAAAATCCACTTCATTTTCTTTACCCTATTATTAAAATGGTAATTGACAAAAACAAACTACATTGTCACCAGAAGAGCAATACAAAATGTACAAGTGATATATTAAAATCATCTTTCCAGCTTGAATTTCAATGATGCATTGGGGCAACGATTTTGTGAGAAACATCTTCACCCTTAAATAAAGATTTTCTTAATTCCTTACCTGTGTGCTAATTAGATATCACCTTGTTTTCACATTAAACAGACTTCCACATGAGAAAGCAGCAAGGATGCAGTGGCGTGAATGTTTCCTGGTGTCAACTTGTATTATTTCAGTAGACATTGAAATGAGGATGCATCTTGCTGCCTTTCCAATGAAGCAAGTTTAATTTAGTAATAGGTGAAAAACCATCCCTACAAAGGTGTTAATCAGAGACTTTGCTTTGTGGACACTTTTCAGAGAACAAATTTGTTAGCATAAAAATAAAGCCAGAAAATGAAGAGCTGTTTAATCACTCAATTGGATTTTTCTGCCAGCATATTTCTTTTTCTCTACAACCCACTGCTAAATTGTGCTTCCTAGCTGTTTTTATAAATCACTGAATCAAATCTAACTCTGATTACATCAGAGAAGGCCAGGTACCCTACACCATAACAGGGGGTTTGAAATTTTGACTTGTCTACTTAAAGATCACCAAAATCTGATAACAAGGTCAATTACGTACCTGGGTGGGATTGAACCACCAACCTTTTGGTTAATAGCTGTACACACTAACTGATTGCGCCACAGAGACACATTGCAAAAGTATATACTGACAAGGGCTAATAAGCATTCATCTAAAACGTTTCCTAGAAAAACTTTAAAAAGTTAATAATCTGGAGAGTTTTTGTAAGATGTTTCTTCCATCAACCAACGAAGAAACACATTGGTACTTTCCCATGATGAGTGAGTGCTTCAGGATCTCTTGCACTTACATGTGCAGCAGAGTACAGCAATGGAAGCATGCTGGGCCCATAACCCAGAGGTAGGCAGATTGAAACTATCCTCTGCTATATGCTTTTTTTTTGTTAATTAAAGTAATCCAAAACTGGGATTCATATTTTGGCTCTTTTATTTTTACTTAAAGTACAATAACTTTTACCATTTTAATTTGTTTTAATAGTATATTGACAGTATTGTTTTCTTTCAAAAATCCACTTAATTTTCTTTACCCTATTATTAAAATGGTAATTGACAAAAACAAACTACATTGTCACCAGAAGAGCAATACAAAATGTACAAGTGATATATTAAAATCATCTTTCCAGCTTGAATTTCAATGATGCATTGGGGCAACGATTTTGTGAGAAACATCTTCACCCTTAAATAAAGATTTTCTTAATTCCTTACCTGTGTGATAATTAGATATCACCTTGTTTTCGCATTAAACAGACTTCCACATGAGAAAGCAGCAAGGATGCAGTGGCGTTAATGTTTCCTGGTGTCAACTTGTATTATTTCAGTAGACATTGAAATGAGGATGCATCTTGCTGCCTTTCCAATGAAGCAAGTTTAATTTAGTAATAGGTGAAAAACCATCCTTACAAAGGTGTTAATCAGAGACTTGGCTTTGTGGACACTTTTCAGAGAACAAATTTGTTAGCAAAAAATAAAGCCAGAAAATGAAGAGCTGTTTAATCACTCAATTGGATTTTTCTGCCAGCATATTTTTTTTCTCTGCAAACCACTGCTAAATTGTGCTTCCTCGCTGTTTTTATAAAATCAATGAATCAAATCTAACTCTGATTACATCAGAGAAGGCCAGGTACCCTACACCATAAGAGGGGGTTTGAAATTTTGACTTGTCTACTTAAAGATCACCAAAATCTGATAACAAGATCAATTACATCCCTGGGTGGGATTGAACCACCAACCTTTTAGTTAACAGCCGTACACACTAACTGATTGCGCCACAGAGACACTTTGCGAAAGTGCATACTGACAAAGGCTAATAAGCATTCATCTAAAACGTTTCCTAGAAAAACTTTAAAAAGTCAATAATCTGGAGAGTTTTTGTAAGATGTTTCTTCCATCAACCAACGAAGAAACACATTGGTACTTTCCCATGATGAGTGAGTGCTTCAGGATCTCTTGCACTTACATGTGCAGCAAAGTACAGCAATGGAAGCATGCTGGGCTCATAACCCAGAGGTAGGCAGATTGAAACTATCCTCTGCTGTATGCTTTTTTTTTTTTAATTAAAGTAATCCAAAACTGGGATTGATATTTTGGCTCTTTTATTTTTACTTAAAGTACAATAACTTTTACCATTTTAATTTGTTTTAATAGTATATTGACAGTATTGTTTTCTGTCAAAAATCCACTTCATTTTCTTTACCCTATTATTAAAATGGTAATTGACAAAAACAAACTACATTGTCACCAGAAGAGCAATACAAAATGTACAAGTGATATATTAAAATCATCTTTCCAGCTTGAATTTCAATGATGCATTGGGGCAACGATTTTGTGAGAAACATCTTCACCCTTAAATAAAGATTTTCTTAATTCCTTACCTGTGTGCTAATTAGATATCACCTTGTTTTCACATTAAACAGACTTCCACATGAGAAAGCAGCAAGGATGCAGTGGCGTTAATGTTTCCTGGTGTCAACCTGTATTATTTCAGTAGACATTGAAATGAGGATGCATCTTGCTGCCTTTCCAATGAAGCAAGTTTAATTTAGTAATAGGTGAAAAACCATCCTTACAAAGGTGTTAATCAGAGACTTGGCTTTGTGGACACTTTTCAGAGAACAAATTTGTTAGCATAAAAATAAAGCCAGAAAATAAAGAGCTGTTTAATCACTCAATTGGATTTTTCTGCCAGCATATTTTTTTTCTCTGCAACCCACTGCTAAATTGTGCTTCCTAGCTTTTTTTATAAAATCACTGAATCAAATCTAACTCTGATTACATCAGAGAAGGCCAGGTACCCTACACAATAACAGGGAGTATGAAATTTGACTTGTCTACTTAAAGATCACCAAAATCTGATCACAAGGTCAATTGCGTCCCTGGGTGGGATTGAACCACTAACCTTTTGGTTAATAGCCGTACACACTAACTGATTGCGCCACAGAGACACTTTGCAAAAGTACATACTGACAAATGCTAATAAGCATTCATCTAAAACGTTTCCTAGAAAAACTTAAAAAAGTCAATAATCTGGAGAGTTTTTGTAAGATGTTTCTTCTATCAACCAACGAAGAAACACATTGGTACTTTCCCATGATGAGTGAGTGCTTCAGGATCTCTTGCACTTACATGTGCAGCAGAGTACAGCAATGGAAGCATGCTGGGCCCATAACCCAGAGGTAGGCAGATTGAAACTATCCTCTGCTATATGCATTTTTTTTTGTTAATTAAAGTAATCCAAAACTGGGATTGATATTTTGGCTCTTTTATTTTTACTTAAAGTACAATAACTCTTACCATTTTAATTTGTTTTAATAGTATATTGACAGTATTGTTTTCTTTCAAAAATCCACTTCATTTTCTTTACCCTATTATTAAAATGGTAATTGACAAAAACAAACTACATTGTCACCAGAAGAGCAATACAAAATGTACAAGTGATATATTAAAATCATCTTTCCAGCTTGAATTTCAATGATGCATTGGGGCAACGATTTTGTGAGAAACATCTTCACCCTTAAATAAAGATTTTCTTAATTCCTTACCTGTGTGCTAATTAGATATCACCTTGTTTTCACATTAAACAGACTTCCACATGAGAAAGCAGCAAGGATGCAGTGGCGTGAATGTTTCCTGGTGTCAACTTGTATTATTTCAGTAGACATTGAAATGAGGATGCATCTTGCTGCCTTTCCAATGAAGCAAGTTTAATTTAGTAATAGGTGAAAAACCATCCCTACAAAGGTGTTAATCAGAGACTTTGCTTTGTGGACACTTTTCAGAGAACAAATTTGTTAGCATAAAAATAAAGCCAGAAAATGAAGAGCTGTTTAATCACTCAATTGGATTTTTCTGCCAGCATATTTCTTTTTCTCTACAACCCACTGCTAAATTGTGCTTCCTAGCTGTTTTTATAAATCACTGAATCAAATCTAACTCTGATTACATCAGAGAAGGCCAGGTACCCTACACCATAACAGGGGGTTTGAAATTTTGACTTGTCTACTTAAAGATCACCAAAATCTGATAACAAGGTCAATTACGTACCTGGGTGGGATTGAACCACCAACCTTTTGGTTAATAGCCGTACACACTAACTGATTGCGCCACAGAGACACATTGCGAAAGTATATACTGACAAGGGCTAATAAGCATTTATCTAAAACGTTTCCTAGAAAAACTTTAAAAAGTTAATAATCTGGAGAGTTTTTGTAAGATGTTTCTTCCATCAACCAACGAAGAAACACATTGGTACTTTCCCATGATGAGTGAGTGCTTCAGGATCTCTTGCACTTACATGTGCAGCAGAGTACAGCAATGGAAGCATGCTGGGCCCATAACCCAGAGGTAGGCAGATTGAAACTATCCTCTGCTATATGCTTTTTTTTTGTTAATTAAAGTAATCCAAAACTGGGATTCATATTTTGGCTCTTTTATTTTTACTTAAAGTACAATAACTTTTACCATTTTAATTTGTTTTAATAGTATATTGACAGTATTGTTTTCTTTCAAAAATCCACTTAATTTTCTTTACCCTATTATTAAAATGGTAATTGACAAAAACAAACTACATTGTCACCAGAAGAGCAATACAAAATGTACAAGTGATATATTAAAATCATCTTTCCAGCTTGAATTTCAATGATGCATTGGGGCAACGATTTTGTGAGAAACATCTTCACCCTTAAATAAAGATTTTCTTAATTCCTTACCTGTGTGATAATTAGATATCACCTTGTTTTCGCATTAAACAGACTTCCACATGAGAAAGCAGCAAGGATGCAGTGGCGTTAATGTTTCCTGGTGTCAACTTGTATTATTTCAGTAGACATTGAAATGAGGATGCATCTTGCTGCCTTTCCAATGAAGCAAGTTTAATTTAGTAATAGGTGAAAAACCATCCTTACAAAGGTGTTAATCAGAGACTTGGCTTTGTGGACACTTTTCAGAGAACAAATTTGTTAGCAAAAAATAAAGCCAGAAAATGAAGAGCTGTTTAATCACTCAATTGGATTTTTCTGCCAGCATATTTTTTTTCTCTGCAAACCACTGCTAAATTGTGCTTCCTCGCTGTTTTTATAAAATCAATGAATCAAATCTAACTCTGATTACATCAGAGAAGGCCAGGTACCCTACACCATAAGAGGGGGTTTGAAATTTTGACTTGTCTACTTAAAGATCACCAAAATCTGATAACAAGATCAATTACATCCCTGGGTGGGATTGAACCACCAACCTTTTAGTTAACAGCCGTACACACTAACTGATTGCGCCACAGAGACACTTTGCGAAAGTGCATACTGACAAAGGCTAATAAGCATTCATCTAAAACATTTCCTAGAAAAACTTTAAAAAGTCAATAATCTGGAGAGTTTTTGTAAGATGTTTCTTCCATCAACCAACGAAGAAACACATTGGTACTTTCCCATGATGAGTGAGTGCTTCAGGATCTCTTGCACTTACATGTGCAGCAAAGTACAGCAATGGAAGCATGCTGGGCTCATAACCCAGAGGTAGGCAGATTGAAACTATCCTCTGCTATATGCATTTTTTTTTGTTAATTAAAGTAATCCAAAACTGGGATTGATATTTTGGCTCTTTTATTTTTACTTAAAGTACAATAACTCTTACCATTTTAATTTGTTTTAATAGTATATTGACAGTATTGTTTTCTTTCAAAAATCCACTTCATTTTCTTTACCCTATTATTAAAATGGTAATTGACAAAAACAAACTACATTGTCACCAGAAGAGCAATACAAAATGTACAAGTGATATATTAAAATCATCTTTCCAGCTTGAATTTCAATGATGCATTGGGGCAACGATTTTGTGAGAAACATCTTCACCCTTAAATAAAGATTTTCTTAATTCCTTACCTGTGTGCTAATTAGATATCACCTTGTTTTCACATTAAACAGACTTCCACATGAGAAAGCAGCAAGGATGCAGTGGCGTTAATATTTCCTGGTGTCAACCTGTATTATTTCAGTAGACATTGAAATGAGGATGCATCTTGCTGCCTTTCCAATGAAGCAAGTTTAATTTAGTAATAGGTGAAAAACCATCCCTACAAAGGTGTTAATCAGAGACTTGGCTTTGTGGACACTTTTCAGAGAACAAATTTGTTAGCATAAAAATAAACCAGAAAATGAAGAGCTGTTTAATCACTCAATTGGATTTTTTTGCCAGCATATTTTTTTTCTCTGCAACCCACTGCTAAATTGTGCTTCCTAGCTGTTTTTTATAAAATCACTGAATCAAATCTAACTCTGATAACATCAGAGAAGGCCAGGTACCCTACACAATAAGATGGGGTTTGAAATTTTGACTTGTCTACTTAAATATCACCAAAATCTGATCACAAGGTCAATTACGTCCCAGGGTGGGATTGAACCACCAACCTTTTGGTTAATAGCCTTACACACTAACCAATTGCACCACAGAGACACTTTGCAAACGTCCATACTGACAAAGGCTAATAAGCATTCATCTAGAACGTTTCCTAGAAAAACTTTAAAAAGTCAATAATCTGGAGAGTTTTTGTAAGATGTTTCTTCCATCAACCAATGAAGAAACACATTGGTACTTTCCCATGATGAGTGAGTGCTTCAGGATCTCTTGCACTTACATGTGCAGCAGAGTACTGCAATGGAAGCATGCTGGGCCCATAACCCAGAGGTAGGCAGATTGAAACTATCCTTTGCTATATGCATTTTTTTTGTTAATTAAAGTAATCCAAAACTGGGATTGATATTTTGGCTCTTTTATTTTTACTTAAAGTACAATAACTTTTACCATTTTAATTTGTTTTGATAGTATATTGACAGTATTGTTTTCTTTCAAAAATCCACTTAATTTTCTTTACCCTATTATTAAAATTGTAATTGACAAAAACAAACTACATTGTCACCGGAAGAGCAATACAAAATGTACAAGTGATATATTAAAATCATCTTTCCAGCTTGAATTTCAATGATGCATTGGGGCAACGATTTTGTGAGAAACATCTTCACCCTTAAATAAAGATTTTCTTAATTCCTTACCTGTGTGCTAATTAGATATCACCTTGTTTTCACATTAAACAGACTTCCACATGAGAAAGCAGCAAGGATGCAGTGGCGTTAATATTTCCTGGTGTCAACCTGTATTATTTCAGTAGACATTGAAATGAGGATGCATCTTGCTGCCTTTCCAATGAAGCAAGTTTAATTTAGTAATAGGTGAAAAACCATCCCTACAAAAGTGTTAATCAGAGACTTGGCTTTGTGGACACTTTTCAGAGAACAAATTTGTTAGCATAAAAATAAAGCCAGAAAATGAAGAGCTGTTTAATCACTCAATTGGATTTTTCTGCCAGCATATTTTTTTTCTCTGCAACCCACTGCTAAATTGTGCTTCCTAGCAGTTTTTTATAAAATCACTGAATCAAATCTAACTCTGATTACATCAGAGAAGGCCAGGTACCCTACACAATAAGAGGGGGTTTGAAATTTTGACTTGTCTACTTAAATATCACCAAAATCTGATCACAAGGTCAATTACGTCCCTGGGTGGGATTGAACCACCAACCTTTTGGTTAATAGCCGAACACACTAACCGATTGCGCCACAGAGACACTTTGCAAAAAGTACATACTGACAAAGGCTAATAAGCATACATCTAGAACGTTTCCTAGAAAAACATTAAAAAATCAATAATCTGGAGAGTTTTTGTAAGATGTTTCTTCTATCAACCAACGAATAAACACATTGGTACTTTCCCATGATGAGTGAGTGCTTCAGGATCTCTTGCACTTACATGTGCAGCAGAGTACTGCAATGGAAGCATGCTGGACCCATAACCCAGAGGTAGGCAGATTGAAACTATCCTTTGCTATATGCATTTTTTTTTGTTAATTTAAGTAATCAAAACTGGGATTGATATTTTTGCTCTTTTATTTTTACTTAAAGTACAATAACTTTTACCATTTTAATTTGTTTTAATAGTATATTGACAGTATAGTTTTCTTTCAAAAATCCACTTAATTTTCTTTACCCTATTATTAAAATGGTAATTGACAAAAAAAACTACATTGTCACCAGAAGAGCAATACAAAATGTACAAGTGATATATTAAAATCATCTTTCCAGCTTGAATTTCAATGATGCATTGGGGCAACAATTTTGTGAGAAACATCTTCACCCTTAAATAAAGATTTTCGTAATTCCTTACCTGTGTGCTAATTAGATATCACCTTGTTTTCACATTAAACAGACTTCCACATGAGAAAGCAGCAAGGATGCAGTGGCGTTAATGTTTCCTGGTTTCAACCTGTATTATTTCAGTAGACATTGAAATGAGGATGCATCTTGCTGCCTTTCCAATGAAGCAAGTTTAATTTAGTAATAGGTGAAAAACCATCCCTACAAAGGTGTTAATCAGAGACTTGGCTTTGTGGACACTTTTCAGAGAACAAATTTGTTAGCATAAAAATAAAGCCAGAAAATGAAGAGCTGTTTAATCACGCAATTTGATTTTTTTGCCAGCATATTTCTTTTTCTCTGCAACCCACTGCTAAATTGTGCTTCCTAGATGTTTTTATAAAATCACTGAATCAAATCTAACTCTGATTACATCTGAGAAGGCCAGGTACCCTACACAATAACAGGGGGTATGAAATTTGACTTGTCTACTTAAAGATCACCAAAATCTGATAACAAGGTCAATTACGTCCCTGGGTGGGATTGAACCACCAACCTTTTGGTTAATAGCCGTACACACTAACTGATTGCGCCACAGAGACACTTTGCAAAAGTACATACTGACAAATGCTAATAAGCATTCATTTAAAACGTTTCCTAGAAAAACTTAAAAAAGTCAATAATCTGGAGAGTTTTTGTAAGATGTTTCTTCTATCAACCAACGAAGAAACACATTGGTACTTTCCCATGATGAGTGAGTGCTTCAGGATCTCTTGCACTTACATGTGCAGCAGAGTACAACAATGGAAGCATGCTGGGCCCATAACCCAGAGGTAGGCAGATTGAAACTATCCTCTGCTATATGCATTTTTTTTTGTTAATTAAAGTAATCCAAAACTGGGATTGATATTTTGGCTCTTTTATTTTTACTTAAAGTACAATAACTTTTACCATTTTAATTTGTTTTAATAGTATATTGACAGTATTGTTTTCTTTCAATAATCCACTTCATTTTCTTTACCCTATTATTAAAATGGTAATTGACAAAAACAAACTACATTGTCACCAGAAGAGCAATACAAAATGTACAAGTGATATATTAAAATCATCTTTCCAGCTTGAATTTCAATGATGCATTGGGGCAACGATTTTGTGAGAAACATCTTCACCCTTAAATAAAGATTTTCTTAATTCCTTACCTGTGTGCTAATTAGATATCACCTTGTTTTCGTATTAAACAGACTTCCACATGAGAAAGCAGCAAGGATGCAGTGGCGTTAATGTTTCCTGGTGTCAACTTGTATTATTTCAGTAGACATTGAAATGAGGATGCATCTTGCTGCCTTTCCAATGAAGCAAGTTTAATTTAGTAATAGGTGAAAAACCATCCCTACAAAGGTGTTAATCAGAGACTTGGCTTTGTGGACACTTTTCAGAGAACAAATTTGTTAGCATAAAAATAAAGCCAGAAAATGAAGAGCTGTTTAATCACTCAATTGGATTTTTTTTGCCAGCATATTTTTTTTCTCTGCAACCCACTGCTAAATTGTGCTTCCTAGCTGTTTTTTATAAAATCACTGAATCAAATCTAACTCTGATTACATCAGAGAAGGCCAGGTACCCTACACCATAACAGGGGGTTTGAAATTTTGACTTGTCTACTTAAAGATCACCAAAATCTGATAACAAGGTCAATTACGTACCTGGGTGGGATTGAACCACCAACCTTTTGGTCAATAGCCCTACACACTAACTGATTGCGCCACAGAGACACATTGCAAAAGTATATACTGACAAGGGCTAATAAGCATTCATCTAAAACGTTTCCTAGAAAAACTTTAAAAAGTCAATAATCTGGAGAGTTTTTGTAAGATGTTTCTTCCATCAACCAACGAAGAAACACATTGGTACTTTCCCATGATGAGTGAGTGCTTCAGGATCTCTTGCACTTACATGTGCAGCTGAGTACAGCAATGGAAGCATGCTGGGCCCATAACCCAGAGGTAGGCAGATTGAAACTATCCTCTGCTATATGCTTTTTTTTTGTTAATTAAAGTAATCCAAAACTGGGATTGATATTTTGGCTTTTATTTTTACTTAAAGTACAATAACTTTTACCATTTTAATTTGTTTTAATAGTATATTGACAGTATTGTTTTCTTTCAAAAATCCACTTAATTTTCTTTACCCTATTATTAAAATGGTAATTGACAAAAACAAACTACATTGTCACCAGAAGAGCAATACAAAATGTACAAGTGATATATTAAAATCATCTTTCCAGCTTGAATTTCAATGATGCATTGGGGCAACGATTTTGTGAGAAACATCTTCACCCTTAAATAAAGATTTTCTTAATTCCGTACCTGTGTGATAATTAGATATCACCTTGTTTTCGCATTAAACAGACTTCCACATGAGAAAGCAGCAAGGATGCAGTGGCGTTAATGTTTCCTGGTGTCAACTTGTATTATTTCAGTAGACATTGAAATGAGGATGCATCTTGCTGCCTTTCCAATGAAGCAAGTTTAATTTAGTAATAGGTGAAAAACCATCCTTACAAAGGTGTTAATCAGAGACTTGGCTTTGTGGACACTTTTCAGAGAACAAATTTGTTAGCATAAAAATAAAGCCAGAAAATGAAGAGCTGTTTAATCACTCAATTGGATTTTTCTGCCAGCATATTTCTTTTTTCTCTGCAAACCACTGCTAAATTGTGCTTCCTAGCTGTTTTTATAAAAGCAATGAATCAAATCTAACTCTGATTACATCAGAGAAGGCCAGGTACCCTACACCATAAGAGGGGGTTTGAAATTTTGACTTGTCTACTTAAAGATCACCAAAATCTGATAACAAGATCAATTACATCCCTGGGTGGGATTGAACCACCAACCTTTTAGTTAATAGCCATACACACTAACTGATTGCGCCACAGAGACACTTTGCATAAGTGCATACTGACAAAGGCTAATAAACATTCATCTAAAACGTTTCCTAGAAAAACTTTAAAAAGTCAATAATCTGGAGAGTTTTTGTAAGATGTTTCTTCCATCAACCAATGAAGAAACACATTGGTACTTTCCCATGATGAGTGAGTGCTTCAGGATCTCTTGCACTTACATGTGCAGCAGAGTACAGCAATGGAAGCATGCTGGGCTCATAACCCAGAGGTAGGCAGATTGAAACTATCCTCTGCTGTATGCTTTTTTTTTTTAATTAAAGTAATCCAAAACTGGGATTGATATTTTGGCTCTTTTATTTTTACTTAAAGTACAATAACTTTTACCATTTTAATTTGTTTTAATAGTATATTGACAGTATTGTTTTCTTTCAAAAATCCACTTAATTTTCTTTACCCTATTATTAAAATGGTAATTGACAAAAACAAACTACATTGTCACCAGAAGAGCAATACAAAATGTACAAGTGATATATTAAAATCATCTTTCCAGCTTGGATTTCAATGATGCATTGGGGCAACGATTTTGTGAGAAACATCTTCTCCCTTAAATAAAGATTTTCTTAATTCCTTACCTGTGTGCTAATTAGATATCACCTTGTTTTCGCATTAAACAGACTTCCACATGAGAAAGCAGCAAGGATGCAGTGGCGTTAATGTTTCCTGGTGTCAACTTGTATTATTTCAGTAGACATTGAAATGAGGATGCATCTTGCTGCCTTTCCAATGAAGCAAGTTTAATTTAGTAATAGGTGAAAAACCATCCCTACAAAGGTGTTAATCAGAGACTTGGCTTTGTGGACACTTTTCAGAGAACAAATTTGTTAGCATAAAAATAAAGCCAGAAAATGAAGAGCTGTTTAATCACTCAATTGGATTTTTTTTGCCAGCATATTTTTTTTCTCTGCAACCCACTGCTAAATTGTGCTTCCTAGCTGTTTTTTATAAAATCACTGAATCAAATCTAACTCTGATTACATCAGAGAAGGCCAGGTACCCTACACAATAAGAGGGGGTTTGAAATTTTCACTTGTCTACTTAAATATCACCAAAATCTGATCACAAGGTCAATTACGTTCCTGGGTGGGATTGAACCACAAACCTTTTGGTTAATAGCTTTACACACTAACCAATTGCACCACAGAGACACTTTGCAAAAAGTCCATACTGACAAAGGCTAATAAGCATTCATCAAGAACGTTTCCTAGAAAAACTTTAAAAAGTCAATAATCTGGAGAGTTTTTGTAAGATGTTTCTTCCATCAACCAATGAAGAAACACATTGGTACTTTCCCATGATGAGTGAGTGCTTCAGGATCTCTTGCACTTACATGTGCAGCAGAGTACTGCAATGGAAGCATGCTGGGCCCATAACCCAGAGATAGGCAGATTGAAACTATCCTTTGCTATATGCATTTTTTTTTGTTAATTAAAGTAATCCAAAACTGGGATTGATATTTTGGCTCTTTTATTTTTACTTAAAGTACAATAACTTTTACCATTTTAATTTGTTTTAATAGTATATTGACAGTATTGTTTTCTTTCAAAAATCCACTTAATTTTCTTTACCCTATTATTAAAATGGTAATTGACAAAAACAAACTACATTGTCACCAGAAGAGCAATACAAAATGTACAAGTGATATATTAAAATCATCTTTCCAGCTTGAATTTCAATGATGCATTGGGGCAACGATTTTGTGAGAAACATCTTCACCCTTAAATAAAGATTTTCTTAATTCCTTACCTGTGTGCTAATTAGATATCACCTTGTTTTCACATTAAACAGACTTCCACATGAGAAAGCAGCAAGGATGCAGTGGCGTTAATGTTTCCTGGTGTCAACCTGTATTATTTCAGTAGACATTGAAATGAGGATGCATCTTGCTGCCTTTCCAATGAAGCAAGTTTAATTTAGTAATAGGTGAAAAACCATCCTTACAAAGGTGTTAATCAGAGACTTGGCTTTGTGGACACTTTTCAGAGAACAAATTTGTTAGCATAAAAATAAAGCCAGAAAATAAAGAGCTGTTTAATCACTCAATTGGATTTTTCTGCCAGCATATTTTTTTTCTCTGCAACCCACTGCTAAATTGTGCTTCCTAGCTTTTTTTTATAAAATCACTGAATCAAATCTAACTCTGATTACATCAGAGAAGGCCAGGTACCCTACACAATAACAGGGAGTATGAAATTTGACTTGTCTACTTAAAGATCACCAAAATCTGATCACAAAGTCAATTACGTCCCTGGGTGGGATTGAACCACTAACCTTTTGGTTAATAGCCGTACACACTAACTTATTGCGCCACAGAGACACTTTGCAAAAGTCCATACTGACAAATGCTAATAAGCATTCATCTAAAACGTTTCCTAGAAAAACTTAAAAAAGTCAATAATCTGGAGAGTTTTTGTAAGATGTTTCTTCCATCAACCAACGAAGAAACACATTGGTACTTTCCCATGATGAGTGAGTGCTTCAGGATCTCTTGCACTTACATGTGCAGCAGAGTACAGCAATGGAAGCATGCTGGGCCCATAACCCAGAGGTAGGCAGATTGAAACTATCCTCTGCTATATGCTTTTTTTTTGTTAATTAAAGTAATCCAAAACTGGGATTGATATTTTGGCTCTTTTATTTTTACTTAAAGTACAATAACTTTTACCATTTTAATTTGTTTTAATAGTATATTGACAGTATTGTTTTCTTTCAAAAATCCACTTCATTTTCTTTACCCTATTATTAAAATGGTAATTGACAAAAACAAACTACATTGTCACCAGAAGAGCAATACAAAATGTACAAGTGATATATTAAAATCATCTTTCCAGCTTGAATTTCAATGATGCATTGGGGCAACGATTTTGTGAGAAACATCTTCACCCTTAAATAAAGATTTTCTTAATTCCTTACCTGTGTGATAATTAGATATCACCTTGTTTTCGCATTAAACAGACTTCCACATGAGAAAGCAGCAAGGATGCAGTGGCGTTAATGTTTCCTGGTGTCAACTTGTATTATTTCAGTAGACATTGAAATGAGGATGCATCTTGCTGCCTTTCCAATGAAGCAAGTTTAATTTAGTAATAGGTGAAAAACTATCCTTACAAAGGTGTTAATCAGAGACTTGGCTTTGTGGACACTTTTCAGAGAACAAATTTGTTAGCATAAAAATAAAGCCAGAAAATGAAGAGCTGTTTAATCACTCAATTGGATTTTTCTGCCAGCATATTTTTTTTCTCTGCAAACCACTGCTAAATTGTGCTTCCTCGCTGTTTTTATAAAATCAATGAATCAAATCTAACTCTGATTACATCAGAGAAGGCCAGGTACCCTACACCATAAGAGGGGGTTTGAAATTTTGACTTGTCTACTTAAAGATCACCAAAAGCTGATAACAAGATCAATTACATCCCATGGTGGGATTGAACCACCAACCTTTTAGTTAATAGCCGTACACACTAACTGATTGCGCCACAGAGACACTTTGCGAAAGTGCATACTGACAAAGGCTAATAAGCATTCATCTAAAACGTTTCCTAGAAAAACTTTAAAAAGTCAATAATCTGGAGAGTTTTTGTAAGATGTTTCTTCCATCAACCAACGAAGAAACACATTGGTACTTTCCCATGATGAGTGAGTGCTTCAGGATCTCTTGCACTTACATGTGCAGCAAAGTACAGCAATGGAAGCATGCTGGGTTCATAACCCAGAGGTAGGCAGATTGAAACTATCCTCTGCTGTATGCTTTTTTTTTTTAATTAAAGTAATCCAAAACTGGGATTGATATTTTGGCTCTTTTATTTTTACTTAAAGTACAATAACTTTTACCATTTTAATTTGTTTTAATAGTATATTGACAGTATTGTTTTCTTTCAAAAATCCACTTCATTTTCTTTACCCTATTATTAAAATGGTAATTGACAAAAACAAACTACATTGTCACCAGAAGAGCAATACAAAATGTACAAGTGATATATTAAAATCATCTTTCCAGCTTGAATTTCAATGATGCATTGGGGCAACGATTTTGTGAGAAACATCTTCACCCTTAAATAAAGATTTTCTTAATTCCTTACCTGTGTGCTAATTAGATATCACCTTGTTTTCGCATTAAACAGACTTCCACATGAGAAAGCAGCAAGGATGCAGTGGCGTTAATGTTTCCTGGTGTCAACTTGTATTATTTCAGTAGACATTGAAATGAGGATGCATCTTGCTGCCTTTCCAATGAAGCAAGTTAAATTTAGTAATAGGTGAAAAACCATCCCTACAAAGGTGTTAATCAGAGACTTGGCTTTGTGGACACTTTTCAGAGAACAAATTTGTTAGCATAAAAATAAAGCCAGAAAATGAAGAGCTGTTTAATCACTCAATTGGATTTTTTTTGCCAGCATATTTTTTTTCTCTGCAACCCACTGCTAAATTGTGCTTCCTAGCTGTTTTTTATAAAATCACTGAATCAAATCTAACTCTGATTACATCAGAGAAGGCCAGGTACCCTACACAATAAGAGGGGGTTTGAAATTTTGACTTGTCTACTTAAATATCACCAAAATCTGATCACAAGGTCAATTACATTCCTGGGTGGGATTGAACCACCAACCTTTTGGTTAATAGCCTTACACACTAACCAATTGCACCACAGAGACACTTTGCAAAAAGTCCATACTGACAAAGGCTAATAAGCATTCATCAAGAACGTTTCCTAGAAAAACTTTAAAAAGTCAATAATCTGGAGAGTTTTTGTAAGATGTTTCTTCCATCAACCAATGAAGAAACACATTGGTACTTTCCCATGATGAGTGAGTGCTTCAGGATCTCTTGCACTTACATGTGCAGCAGAGTACTGCAATGGAAGCATGCTGGACCCATAACCCAGAGATAGGTAGATTGAAACTATCCTCTGCTATATGCATTTTTTTTTGTTAATTAAAGTAATCCAAAACTGGGATTGATATTTTGTCTCTTTTATTTTTACTAAAAGTACAATAACTTTTACCATTTTAATTTGTTTTAATAGTATATTGACAGTATTGTTTTCTTTCAAAAATCCACTTCATTTTCTTTACCCTATTATTAAAATGGTAATTGACAAAAACAAACTACATTGTCACCAGAAGAGCAATACAAAATGTACAAGTGATATATTAAAATCATCTTTCCAGCTTGAATTTCAATGATGCATTGGGGCAACGATTTTGGGAGAAACATCTTCACCCTTAAATAAAGATTTTCTTAATTCCTTACCTGTGTGATAATTAGATATCACCTTGTTTTCACATTAAACAGACTTCCACATGAGAAAGCAGCAAGGATGCAGTGGCGTTAATGTTTCCTGGTGTCAACCTGTATTATTTCAGTAGACATTGAAATGAGGATGCATCTTGCTGCCTTTCCAATGAAGCAAGTTTAATTTAGTAATAGGTGAAAAACCATCCCTACAACGGTGTTAATCAGAGACTTGGCTTTGTGGACACTTTTCAGAGAACAAATTTGTTAGCATAAAAATAAAGCCAGAAAATGAAGAGCTGCTTAATCACTCAGTTGGATTTTTTTTGCCAGCATATTTTTTTTCTCTGCAACCCACTGCTAAATTGTGCTTCCTAGCTGTTTTTTATAAAATCACTGAATCAAATCTAACTCTGATTACATCAGAGAAGGCCATGTACCCTACACCATAAGAGGGGGTTTGAAATTTTGACTTGTCTACTTAAATATCACCAAAATCTGATCAGAAGTTTAATTAGGTCCCTGGGTGGGATTGAACCACCAACCTTTCGGTTAATAGCCGAACACACTAACCGATTGCGCCACAGAGACACTTTGCAAAAAGTGCCTACTGACAAAGGCTAATAAGCATACATCTAGAACGTTTCCTAGAAAAACATTAAAAAAGTCAATAATCTGGAGAGTTTTTGTAAGATGTTTCTTCCATCAACTAACGAATAAACACATTGGTACTTTCCCATGATGAGTGAGTGCTTCAGGATCTCTTGCACTTACATGTGCAGCAGAGTACTGCAATGGAAGCATGCTGGACCCATAACCCAGAGGTAGGCAGATTGAAACTATCCTTTGCTATATGCATTTTTTTTGTTAATTTAAGTAATCAAAACTGGGATTGATATTTTTGCTCTTTTATTTTTACTTAAAGTACAATAACTTTTACCATTTTAATTTGTTTTAATAGTATATTGACAGTATAGTTTTCTTTCAAAAATCCACTTAATTTTCTTTACCCTGTTATTAAAATGGTAATTGACAAAAAAAACTACATTGTCACCAGAAGAGCAATACAAAATGTACAAGTGATATATTAAAATCATCTTTCCAGCTTGAATTTCAATGATGCATTGGGGCAACAATTTTGTGAGAAACATCTTCACCCTTAAATAAAGATTTTCGTAATTCCTTACCTGTGTGCTAATTAGATATCACCTTGTTTTCACATTAAACAGACTTCCACATGAGAAAGCAGCAAGGATGCAGTGGCGTTAATGTTTCCTGGTGTCAACCTGTATTATTTCAGTAGACATTGAAATGAGGATGCATCTTGCTGCCTTTCCAATGAAGCAAGTTTAATTTAGTAATAGGTGAAAAACCATCCCTACAAAGGTGTTAATCAGAGACTTGGCTTTGTGGACACTTTTCAGAGAACAAATTTGTTAGCATAAAAATAAAGCAAGAAAATTAAGAGCTGTTAAATCAAGCAATTTGATTTTTTTGCAAGCATATTTCTTTTTCTCTGCAACCCACTGCTAAATTGTGCTTCCTAGATGTTTTTATAAAATCACTGAATCAAATCTAACTCTGATTACATCAGAGAAGGCCAGGTACCCTACACAATAAGAGGGGGTTTGAAATTTTGACTTGTCTACTTAAATATCACCAAAATCTGATAACAAGGTCAATTACGTCCCTGGGTGGGATTGAACCACCAACCTTTTGGTTAATAGCCATACACACTAACTGATTGCGCCACAGAGACACTTTGCAAAAGTACATACTGACAAAGGCTAATAAGCATTCATCTAAAACGTTTCCTAGAAAAACTTAATAAAGTCAATAATCTGGAGAGTTTTTGTAAGATGTTTCTTCTATCAACCAACGAAGAAACACATTGGTACTTTCCCATGATGAGTGAGTGCTTCAGGATCTCTTGCACTTACATGTGCAGCAGAGTACAGCAATGGAAGCATGCTGGGCCCATAACCCAGAGGTAGGCAGATTGAAACTATCCTCTGCTATATGCATTTTTTTGTTTGTTAATTAAAGTATTCCAAAACTGGGATTGATATTTTGGCTCTTTTATTTTTACTTAAAGTACAATAACTTTTACCATTTTAATTTGTTTTAATAGTATATTGACAGTTTTGTTTTCTTTCAAAAATCCACTTCATTTTCTTTACCCTATTATTAAAATGGTAATTGACAAAAACAAACTACATTGTCACCAGAAGAGCAATACAAAATGTACAAGTGATATATTAAAATCATCTTTCCAGCTTGAATTTCAATGATGCATTGGGGCAACGATTTTGTGAGAAACATCTTCACCCTTAAATAAAGATTTTCTTAATTCCTTACCTGTGTGCTAATTAGATATCACCTTGTTTTCACATTAAACAGACTTCCACATGAGAAAGCAGCAAGGATGCAGTGGCGTTAATGTTTCCTGGTGTCAACTTGTATTATTTCAGTAGACATTGAAATGAGGATGCATCTTGCTGCCTTTCCAATGAAGCAAGTTTAATTTAGTAATAGGTGAAAAACCATCCCTACAAAGGTGTTAATCAGAGACTTTGCTTTGTGGACACTTTTCAGAGAACAAATTTGTTAGCATAAAAATAAAGCCAGAAAATGAAGAGCTGTTTAATCACTCAATTGGATTTTTCTGCCAGCATATTTCTTTTTCTCTACAACCCACTGCTAAATTGTGCTTCCTAGATGTTTTTATAAATCACTGAATCAAATCTAACTCTGATTACATCAGAGAAGGCCAGGTACCCTACACCATAACAGGGGGTTTGAAATTTTGACTTGTCTACTTAAAGATCACCAAAATCTGATAACAAGGTCAATTACGTACCTGGGTGGGATTGAACCACCAACCTTTTGGTTAATAGCCGTACACACTAACTGATTGCGCCACAGAGACACATTGCAGAAGTATATACTGACAAGGGCTAATAAGCATTCATCTAAAACGTTTCCTAGAAAAACTTTAAAAAGTTAATAATCTGGAGAGTTTTTGTAAGATGTTTCTTCCATCAACCAACGAAGAAACACATTGGTACTTTCCCATGATGAGTGAGTGCTTCAGGATCTCTTGCACTTACATGTGCAGCAGAGTACAGCAATGGAAGCATGCTGGGCCCATAACCCAGAGGTAGGCAGATTGAAACTATCCTCTGCTATATGCTTTTTTTTTGTTAATTAAAGTAATCCAAAACTGGGATTGATATTTTGGCTCTTTTATTTTTACTTAAAGTACAATAACTTTTACCATTTTAATTTGTTTTAATAGTATATTGACAGTATTGTTTTCTTTCAAAAATCCACTTCATTTTCTTTACCCTATTATTAAAATGGTAATTGACAAAAACAAACTACATTGTCACCAGAAGAGCAATACAAAATGTACAAGTGATATATTAAAATCATCTTTCCAGCTTGAATTTCAATGATGCATTGGGGCAACGATTTTGTGAGAAACATCTTCACCCTTAAATAAAGATTTTCTTAATTCCTTACCTGTGTGATAATTAGATATCACCTTGTTTTCGCATTAAACAGACTTCCACATGAGAAAGCAGCAAGGATGCAGTGGCGTTAATGTTTCCTGGTGTCAACTTGTATTATTTCAGTAGACATTGAAATGAGGATGCATCTTGCTGCCTTTCCAATGAAGCAAGTTTAATTTAGTAATAGGTGAAAAACCATCCTTACAAAGGTGTTAATCAGAGACTTGGCTTTGTGGACACTTTTCAGAGAACAAATTTGTTAGCATAAAAATAAAGCCAGAAAATGAAGAGCTGTTTAATCACTCAATTGGATTTTTCTGCCAGCATATTTTTTTTCTCTGCAAACCACTGCTAAATTGTGCTTCCTCGCTGTTTTTATAAAATCAATGAATCAAATCTAACTCTGATTACATCAGAGAAGGCCAGGTACCCTACACCAGGCCTGGCCAACCTGTGGCTCTCCAGCTGTTGTAAAACTACAAGTCCCATCATGCTTTGCCACAGATTTGTTATTAGAGAATGCTAAAACTGTGGCAAGGCATGCTGGGATGTGTAGTTTCACAACATCTGGAGAGCCACAGGTTGGCCAGGCCTGCCCTACACCATAAGAGGGGGTTTGAAATTTTGACTTGTCTACTTAAAGATCACCAAAAGCTGATAACAAGATCAATTACATCCCTGGGTGGGATTGAACCACCAACCTTTTAGTTAATAGCCGTACACACTAACTGATTGCGCCACAGAGACACTTTGCGAAAGTGCATACTGACAAAGGCTAATAAGCATTCATCTAAAACGTTTCCTAGAAAAACTTTAAAAAGTCAATAATCTGGAGAGTTTTTGTAAGATGTTTCTTCCATCAACCAACGAAGAAACACATTGGTACTTTCCCATGATGAGTGAGTGCTTCAGGATCTCTTGCACTTACATGTGCAGCAAAGTACAGCAATGGAAGCATGCTGGGTTCATAACCCAGAGGTAGGCAGATTGAAACTATCCTCTGCTGTATGCTTTTTTTTTTTAATTAAAGTAATCCAAAACTGGGATTGATATTTTGGCTCTTTTATTTTTACTTAAAGTACAATAACTTTTACCATTTTAATTTGTTTTAATAGTATATTGACAGTATTGTTTTCTTTCAAAAATCCACTTCATTTTCTTTACCCTATTATTAAAATGGTAATTGACAAAAACAAACTACATTGTCACCAGAAGAGCAATACAAAATGTACAAGTGATATATTAAAATCATCTTTCCAGCTTGAATTTCAATGATGCATTGGGGCAACGATTTTGTGAGAAACATCTTCACCCTTAAATAAAGATTTTCTTAATTCCTTACCTGTGTGCTAATTAGATATCACCTTGTTTTCACATTAAACAGACTTCCACATGAGAAAGCAGCAAGGATGCAGTGGCGTTAATGTTTCCTGGTGTCAACTTGTATTATTTCAGTAGACATTGAAATGAGGATGCATCTTGCTGCCTTTCCAATGAAGCAAGTTTAATTTAGTAATAGGTGAAAAACCATCCCTACAAAGGTGTTAATCAGAGACTTTGCTTTGTGGACACTTTTCAGAGAACAAATTTGTTAGCATAAAAATAAAGCCAGAAAATGAAGAGCTGTTTAATCACTCAATTGGATTTTTCTGCCAGCATATTTCTTTTTCTCTACAACCCACTGCTAAATTGTGCTTCCTAGATGTTTTTATAAATCACTGAATCAAATCTAACTCTGATTACATCAGAGAAGGCCAGGTACCCTACACCATAACAGGGGGTTTGAAATTTTGACTTGTCTACTTAAAGATCACCAAAATCTGATAACAAGGTCAATTACGTACCTGGGTGGGATTGAACCACCAACCTTTTGGTTAATAGCCGTACACACTAACTGATTGCGCCACAGAGACACATTGCAGAAGTATATACTGACAAGGGCTAATAAGCATTCATCTAAAACGTTTCCTAGAAAAACTTTAAAAAGTTAATAATCTGGAGAGTTTTTGTAAGATGTTTCTTCCATCAACCAACGAAGAAACACATTGGTACTTTCCCATGATGAGTGAGTGCTTCAGGATCTCTTGCACTTACATGTGCAGCAGAGTACAGCAATGGAAGCATGCTGGGCCCATAACCCAGAGGTAGGCAGATTGAAACTATCCTCTGCTATATGCTTTTTTTTTGTTAATTAAAGTAATCCAAAACTGGGATTGATATTTTGGCTCTTTTATTTTTACTTAAAGTACAATAACTTTTACCATTTTAATTTGTTTTAATAGTATATTGACAGTATTGTTTTCTTTCAAAAATCCACTTCATTTTCTTTACCCTATTATTAAAATGGTAATTGACAAAAACAAACTACATTGTCACCAGAAGAGCAATACAAAATGTACAAGTGATATATTAAAATCATCTTTCCAGCTTGAATTTCAATGATGCATTGGGGCAACGATTTTGTGAGAAACATCTTCACCCTTAAATAAAGATTTTCTTAATTCCTTACCTGTGTGATAATTAGATATCACCTTGTTTTCGCATTAAACAGACTTCCACATGAGAAAGCAGCAAGGATGCAGTGGCGTTAATGTTTCCTGGTGTCAACTTGTATTATTTCAGTAGACATTGAAATGAGGATGCATCTTGCTGCCTTTCCAATGAAGCAAGTTTAATTTAGTAATAGGTGAAAAACCATCCTTACAAAGGTGTTAATCAGAGACTTGGCTTTGTGGACACTTTTCAGAGAACAAATTTGTTAGCATAAAAATAAAGCCAGAAAATGAAGAGCTGTTTAATCACTCAATTGGATTTTTCTGCCAGCATATTTTTTTTCTCTGCAAACCACTGCTAAATTGTGCTTCCTCGCTGTTTTTATAAAATCAATGAATCAAATCTAACTATGATTACATCAGAGAAGGCCAGGTACCCTACACCATAAGAGGGGGTTTGAAATTTTGACTTGTCTACTTAAAGATCACCAAAAGCTGATAACAAGATCAATTACATCCCTGGGTGGGATTGAACCACCAACCTTTTAGTTAATAGCCGTACACACTAACTGATTGCGCCACAGAGACACTTTGCGAAAGTGCATACTGACAAAGGCTAATAAGCATTCATCTAAAACGTTTCCTAGAAAAACTTTAAAAAGTCAATAATCTGGAGAGTTTTTGTAAGATGTTTCTTCCATCAACCAACGAAGAAACACATTGGTACTTTCCCATGATGAGTGAGTGCTTCAGGATCTCTTGCACTTACATGTGCAGCAAAGTACAGCAATGGAAGCATGCTGGGTTCATAACCCAGAGGTAGGCAGATTGAAACTATCCTCTGCTGTATGCTTTTTTTTTTTAATTAAAGTAATCCAAAACTGGGATTGATATTTTGGCTCTTTTATTTTTACTTAAAGTACAATAACTTTTACCATTTTAATTTGTTTTAATAGTATATTGACAGTATTGTTTTCTTTCAAAAATCCACTTAATTTTCTTTACCCTATTATTAAAATGGTAATTGACAAAAACAAACTACATTGTCACCAGAAGAGCAATACAAAATGTACAAGTGATATATTAAAATCATCTTTCCAGCTTGAATTTCAATGATGCATTGGGGCAACGATTTTGTGAGAAACATCTTCACCCTTAAATAAAGATTTTCTTAATTCCTTACCTGTGTGCTAATTAGATATCACCTTGTTTTCGCATTAAACAGACTTCCACATGAGAAAGCAGCAAGGATGCAGTGGCGTTAATGTTTCCTGGTGTCAACTTGTATTATTTCAGTAGACATTGAAATGAGGATGCATCTTGCTGCCTTTCCAATGAAGCAAGTTTAATTTAGTAATAGGTGAAAAACCATCCCTACAAAGGTGTTAATCAGAGACTTGGCTTTGTGGACACTTTTCAGAGAACAAATTTGTTAGCATAAAAATAAAGCCAGAAAATGAAGAGCTGTTTAATCACTCAATTGGATTTTTTTTGCCAGCATATTTTTTTTCTCTGCAACCCACTGCTAAATTGTGCTTCCTAGCTGTTTTTTATAAAATCACTGAATCAAATCTAACTCTGATTACATCAGAGAAGGCCAGGTACCCTACACAATAAGAGGGGGTTTGAAATTTTGACTTGTCTACTTAAATATCACCAAAATCTGATCACAAGGTCAATTACGTTCCTGGGTGGGATTGAACCACCAACCTTTTGGTTAATAGCCTTACACACTAACCAATTGCACCACAGAGACACTTTGCAAAAAGTACATACTGACAAAGGCTAATAAGCATTCATCAAGAACGTTTCCTAGAAAAACTTTAAAAAGTCAATAATCTGGAGAGTTTTTGTAAGATGTTTCTTCCATCAACCAATGAAGAAACACATTGGTACTTTCCCATGATGAGTGAGTGCTTCAGGATCTCTTGCACTTACATGTGCAGCAGAGTACTGCAATGGAAGCATGCTGGGCCCATAACCCAGAGATAGGTAGATTGAAACTATCCTCTGCTATATGCATTTTTTTTTTGTTAATTAAAGTAATCCAAAACTGGGATTGATATTTTGTCTCTTTTATTTTTACTTAAAGTACAATAACTTTTACCATTTTAATTTGTTTTAATAGTATATTGACAGTATTGTTTTCTTTCAAAAATCCACTTCATTTTCTTTACCCTATTATTAAAATGGTAATTGACAAAAACAAACTACATTGTCACCAGAAGAGCAATACAAAATGTACAAGTGATATATTAAAATCATCTTTCCAGCTTGAATTTCAATGATGCATTGGGGCAACGATTTTGTGAGAAACATCTTCACCCTTAAATAAAGATTTTCTTAATTCCTTACCTGTGTGATAATTAGATATCACCTTGTTTTCACATTAAACAGACTTCCACAT
Organism: Pseudophryne corroboree; assembly: GCF_028390025.1. Classification (NCBI taxonomy): domain Eukaryota; kingdom Metazoa; phylum Chordata; class Amphibia; order Anura; family Myobatrachidae; genus Pseudophryne; species Pseudophryne corroboree. Next base: position 240,475 of record NW_026970240.1, read on the forward strand.
GAGAAAGCAGCAAGGATGCAGTGGCGTTAATGTTTCCTGGTGTCAACCTGTATTATTTCAGTAGACATTGAAATGAGGATGCATCTTGCTGCCTTTCCAATGAAGCAAGTTTAATTTAGTAATAGGTGAAAAACCATCCCTACAACGGTGTTAATCAGAGACTTGGCTTTGTGGACACTTTTCAGAGAACAAATTTGTTAGCATAAAAATAAAGCCAGAAAATGAAGAGCTGTTTAATCACTCAATTGGATTTTTTTTGCTAGCATATTTTTTTTCTCTGCAACCCACTGCTAAATTGTGCTTCCTAGCTGTTTTTTATAAAATCACTGAATCAAATCTAACTCTGATTACATCAGAGAAGGCCATGTACCCTACACCATAAGAGGGGGTTTGAAATTTTGACTTGTCTACTTAAATATCACCAAAATCTGATCACAAGTTTAATTAGGTCCCTGGGTGGGATTGAACCACCAACCTTTCGGTTAATAGCCGAACACACTAACCGATTGCGCCACAGAGACACTTTGCAAAAAGTGCCTACTGACAAAGGCTAATAAGCATACATCTAGAACGTTTCCTAGAAAAACATTAAAAAATCAATAATCTGGAGAGTTTTTGTAAGATGTTTCTTCCATCAACTAACGAATAAACACATTGGTACTTTCCCATGATGAGTGAGTGCTTCAGGATCTCTTGCACTTACATGTGCAGCAGAGTACTGCAATGGAAGCATGCTGGACCCATAACCCAGAGGTAGGCAGATTGAAACTATCCTTTGCTATATGCATTTTTTTTGTTAATTTAAGTAATCAAAACTGGGATTGATATTTTTGCTCTTTTATTTTTACTTAAAGTACAATAACTTTTACCATTTTAATTTGTTTTAATAGTATATTGACAGTATAGTTTTCTTTCAAAAATCCACTTAATTTTCTTTACCCTGTTATTAAAATGGTAATTGACAAAAAAAACTACATTGTCACCAGAAGAGCAATACAAAATGTACAAGTGATATATTAAAATCATCTTTCCAGCTTGAATTTCAATGATGCATTGGGGCAACAATTTTGTGAGAAACATCTTCACCCTTAAATAAAGATTTTCGTAATTCCTTACCTGTGTGCTAATTAGATATCACCTTGTTTTCACATTAAACAGACTTCCACATGAGAAAGCAGCAAGGATGCAGTGGCGTTAATGTTTCCTGGTGTCAACCTGTATTATTTCAGTAGACATTGAAATGAGGATGCATCTTGCTGCCTTTCCAATGAAGCAAGTTTAATTTAGTAATAGGTGAAAAACCATCCCTACAAAGGTGTTAATCAGAGACTTGGCTTTGTGGACACTTTTCAGAGAACAAATTTGTTAGCATAAAAATAAAGCCAGAAAATGAAGAGCTGTTTAATCACTGAATTTGATTTTTCTGCCAGCATATTTTTTTTCTCTGCAACCAACTGCTAAATTGTGCTTCCTAGCAGTTTTTTATAAAATCACAGAATCAAATCTAACTCTGATTACATCAGAGAAGGCCAGGTACCCTACACAATAACAGGGGGTTTGAAATTTTGACTTGTCTACTTAAAGATCACCAAAATCTGATAACAAGGTCAATTACGTACCTGGGTGGGATTGAACCACCAACCTTTTGGTTAATAGCCGTACACACTAACTGATTGCGCCACAGAGACACATTGCAAAAGTATATACTGACAAGGGCTAATAAGCATTCATCTAAAACGTTTCCTAGAAAAACTTTAAAAAGTTAATAATCTGGAGAGTTTTTGTAAGATGTTTCTTCCATCAACCAACGAAGAAACACATTGGTACTTTCCCATGATGAGTGAGTGCTTCAGGATCTCTTGCACTTACATGTGCAGCAGAGTACAGCAATGGAAGCATGCTGGGCCCATAACCCAGAGGTAGGCAGATTGAAACTATCCTCTGCTATATGCTTTTTTTTTGTTAATTAAAGTAATCCAAAACTGGAATTCATATTTTGGCTCTTTTATTTTTACTTAAAGTACAATAACTTTTACCATTTTAATTTGTTTTAATAGTATATTGACAGTATTGTTTTCTTTCAAAAATCCACTTAATTTTCTTTACCCTATTATTAAAATGGTAATTGACAAAAACAAACTACATTGTCACCAGAAGAGCAATACAAAATGTACAAGTGATATATTAAAATCATCTTTCCAGCTTGAATTTCAATGATGCATTGGGGCAACGATTTTGTGAGAAACATCTTCACCCTTAAATAAAGATTTTCTTAATTCCTTACCTGTGTGATAATTAGATATCACCTTGTTTTCGCATTAAACAGACTTCCACATGAGAAAGCAGCAAGGATGCAGTGGCGTTAATGTTTCCTGGTGTCAACTTGTATTATTTCAGTAGACATTGAAATGAGGATGCATCTTGCTGCCTTTCCAATGAAGCAAGTTTAATTTAGTAATAGGTGAAAAACCATCCTTACAAAGGTGTTAATCAGAGACTTGGCTTTGTGGACACTTTTCAGAGAACAAATTTGTTAGCAAAAAATAAAGCCAGAAAATGAAGAGCTGTTTAATCACTCAATTGGATTTTTCTGCCAGCATATTTTTTTTCTCTGCAAACCACTGCTAAATTGTGCTTCCTCGCTGTTTTTATAAAATCAATGAATCAAATCTAACTCTGATTACATCAGAGAAGGCCAGGTACCCTACACCATAAGAGGGGGTTTGAAATTTTGACTTGTCTACTTAAAGATCACCAAAATCTGATAACAAGATCAATTACATCCCTGGGTGGGATTGAACCACCAACCTTTTAGTTAACAGCCGTACACACTAACTGATTGCGCCACAGAGACACTTTGCGAAAGTGCATACTGACAAAGGCTAATAAGCATTCATCTAAAACGTTTCCTAGAAAAACTTTAAAAAGTCAATAATCTGGAGAGTTTTTGTAAGATGTTTCTTCCATCAACCAACGAAGAAACACATTGGTACTTTCCCATGATGAGTGAGTGCTTCAGGATCTCTTGCACTTACATGTGCAGCAAAGTACAGCAATGGAAGCATGCTGGGCTCATAACCCAGAGGTAGGCAGATTGAAACTATCCTCTGCTGTATGCTTTTTTTTTTTTAATTAAAGTAATCCAAAACTGGGATTGATATTTTGGCTCTTTTATTTTTACTTAAAGTACAATAACTTTTACCATTTTAATTTGTTTTAATAGTATATTGACAGTATTGTTTTCTTTCAAAAATCCACTTAATTTTCTTTACCCTATTATTAAAATGGTAATTGACAAAAACAAACTACATTGTCACCAGAAGAGCAATACAAAATGTACAAGTGATATATTAAAATCATCTTTCCAGCTTGAATTTCAATGATGCATTGGGGCAACGATTTTGTGAGAAACATCTTCACCCTTAAATAAAGATTTTCTTAATTCCTTACCTGTGTGCTAATTAGATATCACCTTGTTTTCACATTAAACAGACTTCCACATGAGAAAGCAGCAAGGATGCAGTGGCGTTAATGTTTCCTGGTGTCAACCTGTATTATTTCAGTAGACATTGAAATGAGGATGCATCTTGCTGCCTTTCCAATGAAGCAAGTTTAATTTAGTAATAGGTGAAAAACCATCCTTACAAAGGTGTTAATCAGAGACTTGGCTTTGTGGACACTTTTCAGAGAACAAATTTGTTAGCATAAAAATAAAGCCAGAAAATAAAGAGCTGTTTAATCACTCAATTGGATTTTTCTGCCAGCATATTTTTTTTCTCTGCAACCCACTGCTAAATTGTGCTTCCTAGCTTTTTTTATAAAATCACTGAATCAAATCTAACTCTGATTACATCAGAGAAGGCCAGGTACCCTACACAATAACAGGGAGTATGAAATTTGACTTGTCTACTTAAAGATCACCAAAATCTGATCACAAGGTCAATTGCGTCCCTGGGTGGGATTGAACCACTAACCTTTTGGTTAATAGCCGTACACACTAACTGATTGCGCCACAGAGACACTTTGCAAAAGTACATACTGACAAATGCTAATAAGCATTCATCTAAAACGTTTCCTAGAAAAACTTAAAAAAGTCAATAATCTGGAGAGTTTTTGTAAGATGTTTCTTCCATCAACCAACGAAGAAACACATTGGTACTTTCCCATGATGAGTGAGTGCTTCAGGATCTCTTGCACTTACATGTGCAGCAGAGTACAGCAATGGAAGCATGCTGGGCCCATAACCCAGAGGTAGGCAGATTGAAACTATCCTCTGCTATATGCTTTTTTTTTGTTAATTAAAGTAATCCAAAACTGGAATTCATATTTTGGCTCTTTTATTTTTACTTAAAGTACAATAACTTTTACCATTTTAATTTGTTTTAATAGTATATTGACAGTATTGTTTTCTTTCAAAAATCCACTTAATTTTCTTTACCCTATTATTAAAATGGTAATTGACAAAAACAAACTACATTGTCACCAGAAGAGCAATACAAAATGTACAAGTGATATATTAAAATCATCTTTCCAGCTTGAATTTCAATGATGCATTGGGGCAACGATTTTGTGAGAAACATCTTCACCCTTAAATAAAGATTTTCTTAATTCCTTACCTGTGTGATAATTAGATATCACCTTGTTTTCGCATTAAACAGACTTCCACATGAGAAAGCAGCAAGGATGCAGTGGCGTTAATGTTTCCTGGTGTCAACTTGTATTATTTCAGTAGACATTGAAATGAGGATGCATCTTGCTGCCTTTCCAATGAAGCAAGTTTAATTTAGTAATAGGTGAAAAACCATCCTTACAAAGGTGTTAATCAGAGACTTGGCTTTGTGGACACTTTTCAGAGAACAAATTTGTTAGCAAAAAATAAAGCCAGAAAATGAAGAGCTGTTTAATCACTCAATTGGATTTTTCTGCCAGCATATTTTTTTTCTCTGCAAACCACTGCTAAATTGTGCTTCCTCGCTGTTTTTATAAAATCAATGAATCAAATCTAACTCTGATTACATCAGAGAAGGCCAGGTACCCTACACCATAAGAGGGGGTTTGAAATTTTGACTTGTCTACTTAAAGATCACCAAAATCTGATAACAAGATCAATTACATCCCTGGGTGGGATTGAACCACCAACCTTTTAGTTAACAGCCGTACACACTAACTGATTGCGCCACAGAGACACTTTGCGAAAGTGCATACTGACAAAGGCTAATAAGCATTCATCTAAAACGTTTCCTAGAAAAACTTTAAAAAGTCAATAATCTGGAGAGTTTTTGTAAGATGTTTCTTCCATCAACCAACGAAGAAACACATTGGTACTTTCCCATGATGAGTGAGTGCTTCAGGATCTCTTGCACTTACATGTGCAGCAAAGTACAGCAATGGAAGCATGCTGGGCTCATAACCCAGAGGTAGGCAGATTGAAACTATCCTCTGCTGTATGCTTTTTTTTTTTTAATTAAAGTAATCCAAAACTGGGATTGATATTTTGGCTCTTTTATTTTTACTTAAAGTACAATAACTTTTACCATTTTAATTTGTTTTAATAGTATATTGACAGTATTGTTTTCTTTCAAAAATCCACTTAATTTTCTTTACCCTATTATTAAAATGGTAATTGACAAAAACAAACTACATTGTCACCAGAAGAGCAATACAAAATGTACAAGTGATATATTAAAATCATCTTTCCAGCTTGAATTTCAATGATGCATTGGGGCAACGATTTTGTGAGAAACATCTTCACCCTTAAATAAAGATTTTCTTAATTCCTTACCTGTGTGCTAATTAGATATCACCTTGTTTTCACATTAAACAGACTTCCACATGAGAAAGCAGCAAGGATGCAGTGGCGTTAATGTTTCCTGGTGTCAACCTGTATTATTTCAGTAGACATTGAAATGAGGATGCATCTTGCTGCCTTTCCAATGAAGCAAGTTTAATTTAGTAATAGGTGAAAAACCATCCTTACAAAGGTGTTAATCAGAGACTTGGCTTTGTGGACACTTTTCAGAGAACAAATTTGTTAGCATAAAAATAAAGCCAGAAAATAAAGAGCTGTTTAATCACTCAATTGGATTTTTCTGCCAGCATATTTTTTTTCTCTGCAACCCACTGCTAAATTGTGCTTCCTAGCTTTTTTTATAAAATCACTGAATCAAATCTAACTCTGATTACATCAGAGAAGGCCAGGTACCCTACACAATAACAGGGAGTATGAAATTTGACTTGTCTACTTAAAGATCACCAAAATCTGATCACAAGGTCAATTGCGTCCCTGGGTGGGATTGAACCACTAACCTTTTGGTTAATAGCCGTACACACTAACTGATTGCGCCACAGAGACACTTTGCAAAAGTACATACTGACAAATGCTAATAAGCATTCATCTAAAACGTTTCCTAGAAAAACTTAAAAAAGTCAATAATCTGGAGAGTTTTTGTAAGATGTTTCTTCTATCAACCAACGAAGAAACACATTGGTACTTTCCCATGATGAGTGAGTGCTTCAGGATCTCTTGCACTTACATGTGCAGCAGAGTACAGCAATGGAAGCATGCTGGGCCCATAACCCAGAGGTAGGCAGATTGAAACTATCCTCTGCTATATGCATTTTTTTTTGTTAATTAAAGTAATCCAAAACTGGGATTGATATTTTGGCTCTTTTATTTTTACTTAAAGTACAATAACTCTTACCATTTTAATTTGTTTTAATAGTATATTGACAGTATTGTTTTCTTTCAAAAATCCACTTCATTTTCTTTACCCTATTATTAAAATGGTAATTGACAAAAACAAACTACATTGTCACCAGAAGAGCAATACAAAATGTACAAGTGATATATTAAAATCATCTTTCCAGCTTGAATTTCAATGATGCATTGGGGCAACGATTTTGTGAGAAACATCTTCACCCTTAAATAAAGATTTTCTTAATTCCTTACCTGTGTGCTAATTAGATATCACCTTGTTTTCACATTAAACAGACTTCCACATGAGAAAGCAGCAAGGATGCAGTGGCGTGAATGTTTCCTGGTGTCAACTTGTATTATTTCAGTAGACATTGAAATGAGGATGCATCTTGCTGCCTTTCCAATGAAGCAAGTTTAATTTAGTAATAGGTGAAAAACCATCCCTACAAAGGTGTTAATCAGAGACTTTGCTTTGTGGACACTTTTCAGAGAACAAATTTGTTAGCATAAAAATAAAGCCAGAAAATGAAGAGCTGTTTAATCACTCAATTGGATTTTTCTGCCAGCATATTTCTTTTTCTCTACAACCCACTGCTAAATTGTGCTTCCTAGCTGTTTTTATAAATCACTGAATCAAATCTAACTCTGATTACATCAGAGAAGGCCAGGTACCCTACACCATAACAGGGGGTTTGAAATTTTGACTTGTCTACTTAAAGATCACCAAAATCTGATAACAAGGTCAATTACGTACCTGGGTGGGATTGAACCACCAACCTTTTGGTTAATAGCCGTACACACTAACTGATTGCGCCACAGAGACACATTGCAAAAGTATATACTGACAAGGGCTAATAAGCATTTATCTAAAACGTTTCCTAGAAAAACTTTAAAAAGTTAATAATCTGGAGAGTTTTTGTAAGATGTTTCTTCCATCAACCAACGAAGAAACACATTGGTACTTTCCCATGATGAGTGAGTGCTTCAGGATCTCTTGCACTTACATGTTCAGCAGAGTACAGCAATGGAAGCATGCTGGGCCCATAACCCAGAGGTAGGCAGATTGAAACTATCCTCTGCTATATGCTTTTTTTTTGTTAATTAAAGTAATCCAAAACTGGGATTCATATTTTGGCTCTTTTATTTTTACTTAAAGTACAATAACTTTTACCATTTTAATTTGTTTTAATAGTATATTGACAGTATTGTTTTCTTTCAAAAATCCACTTAATTTTCTTTACCCTATTATTAAAATGGTAATTGACAAAAACAAACTACATTGTCACCAGAAGAGCAATACAAAATGTACAAGTGATATATTAAAATCATCTTTCCAGCTTGAATTTCAATGATGCATTGGGGCAACGATTTTGTGAGAAACATCTTCACCCTTAAATAAAGATTTTCTTAATTCCTTACCTGTGTGATAATTAGATATCACCTTGTTTTCGCATTAAACAGACTTCCACATGAGAAAGCAGCAAGGATGCAGTGGCGTTAATGTTTCCTGGTGTCAACTTGTATTATTTCAGTAGACATTGAAATGAGGATGCATCTTGCTGCCTTTCCAATGAAGCAAGTTTAATTTAGTAATAGGTGAAAAACCATCCTTACAAAGGTGTTAATCAGAGACTTGGCTTTGTGGACACTTTTCAGAGAACAAATTTGTTAGCAAAAAATAAAGCCAGAAAATGAAGAGCTGTTTAATCACTCAATTGGATTTTTCTGCCAGCATATTTTTTTTCTCTGCAAACCACTGCTAAATTGTGCTTCCTCGCTGTTTTTATAAAATCAATGAATCAAATCTAACTCTGATTACATCAGAGAAGGCCAGGTACCCTACACCATAAGAGGGGGTTTGAAATTTTGACTTGTCTACTTAAAGATCACCAAAATCTGATAACAAGATCAATTACATCCCTGGGTGGGATTGAACCACCAACCTTTTAGTTAACAGCCGTACACACTAACTGATTGCGCCACAGAGACACTTTGCGAAAGTGCATACTGACAAAGGCTAATAAGCATTCATCTAAAACATTTCCTAGAAAAACTTTAAAAAGTCAATAATCTGGAGAGTTTTTGTAAGATGTTTCTTCCATCAACCAACGAAGAAACACATTGGTACTTTCCCATGATGAGTGAGTGCTTCAGGATCTCTTGCACTTACATGTGCAGCAAAGTACAGCAATGGAAGCATGCTGGGCTCATAACCCAGAGGTAGGCAGATTGAAACTATCCTCTGCTATATGCATTTTTTTTTGTTAATTAAAGTAATCCAAAACTGGGATTGATATTTTGGCTCTTTTATTTTTACTTAAAGTACAATAACTCTTACCATTTTAATTTGTTTTAATAGTATATTGACAGTATTGTTTTCTTTCAAAAATCCACTTCATTTTCTTTACCCTATTATTAAAATGGTAATTGACAAAAACAAACTACATTGTCACCAGAAGAGCAATACAAAATGTACAAGTGATATATTAAAATCATCTTTCCAGCTTGAATTTCAATGATGCATTGGGGCAACGATTTTGTGAGAAACATCTTCACCCTTAAATAAAGATTTTCTTAATTCCTTACCTGTGTGCTAATTAGATATCACCTTGTTTTCACATTAAACAGACTTCCACATGAGAAAGCAGCAAGGATGCAGTGGCGTTAATGTTTCCTGGTGTCAACCTGTATTATTTCAGTAGACATTGAAATGAGGATGCATCTTGCTGCCTTTCCAATGAAGCAAGTTTAATTTAGTAATAGGTGAAAAACCATCCCTACAAAGGTGTTAATCAGAGACTTGGCTTTGTGGACACTTTTCAGAGAACAAATTTGTTAGCATAAAAATAAAGCCAGAAAATGAAGAGCTGTTTAATCACGCAATTTGATTTTTTTTGCCAGCATATTTCTTTTTCTCTGCAACCCACTGCTAAATTGTGCTTCCTAGCTGTTTTTTATAAAATCACTGAATCAAATCTAACTCTGATAACATCAGAGAAGGCCAGGTACCCTACACAATAAGATGGGGTTTGAAATATTGACTTGTCTACTTAAATATCACCAAAATCTGATCACAAGGTCAATTACGTCCCTGGGTGGGATTGAACCACCAACCTTTTGGTTAATAGCCTTACACACTAACCAATTGCACCACAGAGACACTTTGCATAAGTCCATACTGACAAAGGCTAATAAGCATTCATCTAGAACGTTTCCTAGAAAAACTTTAAAAAGTCAATAATCTGGAGAGTTTTTGTAAGATGTTTCTTCCATCAACCAATGAAGAAACACATTGGTACTTTCCCACGATGAGTGAGTGCTTCAGGATCTCTTGCACTTACATGTGCAGCAGAGTACTGCAATGGAAGCATGCTGGGCCCATAACCCAGAGATAGGTAGATTGAAACTATCCTCTGCTATATGCATTTTTTTTTGTTAATTAAAGTAATCCAAAACTGGGATTGATATTTTGTCTCTTTTATTTTTACTTAAAGTACAATAACTTTTACCATTTTAATTTGTTTTAATAGTATATTGACAGTATTGTTTTCTTTCAAAAATCCACTTCATTTTCTTTACCCTATTATTAAAATGGTAATTGACAAAAACAAACTACATTGTCACCAGAAGAGCAATACAAAATGTACAAGTGATATATTAAAATCATCTTTCCAGCTTGAATTTCAATGATGCATTGGGGCAACGATTTTGTGAGAAACATCTTCACCCTTAAATAAAGATTTTCTTAATTCCTTAACTGTGTGCTAATTAGATATCACCTTGTTTTCACATTAAACAGACTTCCACATGAGAAAGCAGCAAGGATGCAGTGGCGTTAATGTTTCCTGGTGTCAACCTGTATTATTTCAGTAGACATTGAGATGAGGATGCATCTTGCTGCCTTTCCAATGAAGCAAGTTTAATTTAGTAATAGGTGAAAAACCATCCCTACAACGGTGTTAATCAGAGACTTGGCTTTGTGGACACTTTTCAGAGAACAAATTTGTTAGCATAAAAATAAACCAGAAAATGAAGAGCTGTTTAATCACTCAATTGGATTTTTTTGCCAGCATATTTTTTTTCTCTGCAACCCACTGCTAAATTGTGCTTCCTAGCTGTTTTTTATAAAATCACTGAATCAAATCTAACTCTGGTAACATCAGAGAAGGCCAGGTACCCTACACAATAAGAGGGGGTTTGAAATTTTGACTTGTCTACTTAAATATCACCAAAATCTGATCACAAGGTCAATTACGTCCCTGGGTGGGATTGAACCACCAACCTTTTGGTTAATAGCCTTACACACTAACCAATTGCACCACAGAGACACTTTGCGAAAGTGCATACTGACAAAGGCTAATAAGCATTCATCTAAAACGTTTCCTAGAAAAACTTTAAAAAGTCAATAATCTGGAGAGTTTTTGTAAAATGTTTCTTCCATCAACCAACGAAGAAACACATTGGTACTTTCCCATGATGAGTGAGTGCTTCAGGATCTCTTGCACTTACATGTGCAGCAAAGTACAGCAATGGAAGCATGCTGGGCTCATAACCCAGAGGTAGGCAGATTGAAACTATCCTCTGCTGTATGCTTTTTTTTTTTTAATTAAAGTAATCCAAAACTGGGATTGATATTTTGGCTCTTTTATTTTTACTTAAAGTACAATAACTTTTACCATTTTAATTTGTTTTAATAGTATATTGACAGTATTGTTTTCTGTCAAAAATCCACTTAATTTTCTTTACCCTATTATTAAAATGGTAATTGACAAAAACAAACTACATTGTCACCAGAAGAGCAATACAAAATGTACAAGTGATATATTAAAATCATCTTTCCAGCTTGAATTTCAATGATGCATTGGGGCAACGATTTTGTGAGAAACATCTTCACCCTTAAATAAAGATTTTCTTAATTCCTTACCTGTGTGCTAATTAGATATCACCTTGTTTTCACATTAAACAGACTTCCACATGAGAAAGCAGCAAGGATGCAGTGGCGTTAATGTTTCCTGGTGTCAACCTGTATTATTTCAGTAGACATTGAAATGAGGATGCATCTTGCTGCCTTTCCAATGAAGCAAGTTTAATTTAGTAATAGGTGAAAAACCATCCTTACAAAGGTGTTAATCAGAGACTTGGCTTTGTGGACACTTTTCAGAGAACAAATTTGTTAGCATAAAAATAAAGCCAGAAAATAAAGAGCTGTTTAATCACTCAATTGGATTTTTCTGCCAGCATATTTTTTTTCTCTGCAACCCACTGCTAAATTGTGCTTCCTAGCTTTTTTTATAAAATCACTGAATCAAATCTAACTCTGATTACATCAGAGAAGGCCAGGTACCCTACACAATAACAGGGAGTATGAAATTTGACTTGTCTACTTAAAGATCACCAAAATCTGATCACAAGGTCAATTGCGTCCCTGGGTGGGATTGAACCACTAACCTTTTGGTTAATAGCCGTACACACTAACTGATTGCGCCACAGAGACACTTTGCAAAAGTACATACTGACAAATGCTAATAAGCATTCATCTAAAACGTTTCCTAGAAAAACTTAAAAAAGTCAATAATCTGGAGAGTTTTTGTAAGATGTTTCTTCTATCAACCAACGAAGAAACACATTGGTACTTTCCCATGATGAGTGAGTGCTTCAGGATCTCTTGCACTTACATGTGCAGCAGAGTACAGCAATGGAAGCATGCTGGGCCCATAACCCAGAGGTAGGCAGATTGAAACTATCCTCTGCTATATGCATTTTTTTTTGTTAATTAAAGTAATCCAAAACTGGGATTGATATTTTGGCTCTTTTATTTTTACTTAAAGTACAATAACTCTTACCATTTTAATTTGTTTTAATAGTATATTGACAGTATTGTTTTCTTTCAAAAATCCACTTCATTTTCTTTACCCTATTATTAAAATGGTAATTGACAAAAACAAACTACATTGTCACCAGAAGAGCAATACAAAATGTACAAGTGATATATTAAAATCATCTTTCCAGCTTGAATTTCAATGATGCATTGGGGCAACGATTTTGTGAGAAACATCTTCACCCTTAAATAAAGATTTTCTTAATTCCTTACCTGTGTGCTAATTAGATATCACCTTGTTTTCACATTAAACAGACTTCCACATGAGAAAGCAGCAAGGATGCAGTGGCGTGAATGTTTCCTGGTGTCAACTTGTATTATTTCAGTAGACATTGAAATGAGGATGCATCTTGCTGCCTTTCCAATGAAGCAAGTTTAATTTAGTAATAGGTGAAAAACCATCCCTACAAAGGTGTTAATCAGAGACTTTGCTTTGTGGACACTTTTCAGAGAACAAATTTGTTAGCATAAAAATAAAGCCAGAAAATGAAGAGCTGTTTAATCACTCAATTGGATTTTTCTGCCAGCATATTTCTTTTTCTCTACAACCCACTGCTAAATTGTGCTTCCTAGCTGTTTTTATAAATCACTGAATCAAATCTAACTCTGATTACATCAGAGAAGGCCAGGTACCCTACACCATAACAGGGGGTTTGAAATTTTGACTTGTCTACTTAAAGATCACCAAAATCTGATAACAAGGTCAATTACGTACCTGGGTGGGATTGAACCACCAACCTTTTGGTTAATAGCCGTACACACTAACTGATTGCGCCACAGAGACACATTGCAAAAGTATATACTGACAAGGGCTAATAAGCATTCATCTAAAACGTTTCCTAGAAAAACTTTAAAAAGTTAATAATCTGGAGAGTTTTTGTAAGATGTTTCTTCCATCAACCAACGAAGAAACACATTGGTACTTTCCCATGATGAGTGAGTGCTTCAGGATCTCTTGCACTTACATGTGCAGCAGAGTACAGCAATGGAAGCATGCTGGGCCCATAACCCAGAGGTAGGCAGATTGAAACTATCCTCTGCTATATGCTTTTTTTTTGTTAATTAAAGTAATCCAAAACTGGGATTCATATTTTGGCTCTTTTATTTTTACTTAAAGTACAATAACTTTTACCATTTTAATTTGTTTTAATAGTATATTGACAGTATTGTTTTCTTTCAAAAATCCACTTAATTTTCTTTACCCTATTATTAAAATGGTAATTGACAAAAACAAACTACATTGTCACCAGAAGAGCAATACAAAATGTACAAGTGATATATTAAAATCATCTTTCCAGCTTGAATTTCAATGATGCATTGGGGCAACGATTTTGTGAGAAACATCTTCACCCTTAAATAAAGATTTTCTTAATTCCTTACCTGTGTGATAATTAGATATCACCTTGTTTTCGCATTAAACAGACTTCCACATGAGAAAGCAGCAAGGATGCAGTGGCGTTAATGTTTCCTGGTGTCAACTTGTATTATTTCAGTAGACATTGAAATGAGGATGCATCTTGCTGCCTTTCCAATGAAGCAAGTTTAATTTAGTAATAGGTGAAAAACCATCCTTACAAAGGTGTTAATCAGAGACTTGGCTTTGTGGACACTTTTCAGAGAACAAATTTGTTAGCAAAAAATAAAGCCAGAAAATGAAGAGCTGTTTAATCACTCAATTGGATTTTTCTGCCAGCATATTTTTTTTCTCTGCAAACCACTGCTAAATTGTGCTTCCTCGCTGTTTTTATAAAATCAATGAATCAAATCTAACTCTGATTACATCAGAGAAGGCCAGGTACCCTACACCATAAGAGGGGGTTTGAAATTTTGACTTGTCTACTTAAAGATCACCAAAATCTGATAACAAGATCAATTACATCCCTGGGTGGGATTGAACCACCAACCTTTTAGTTAACAGCCGTACACACTGACTGATTGCGCCACAGAGACACTTTGCGAAAGTGCATACTGACAAAGGCTAATAAGCATTCATCTAAAACGTTTCCTAGAAAAACTTTAAAAAGTCAATAATCTGGAGAGTTTTTGTAAGATGTTTCTTCCATCAACCAACGAAGAAACACATTGGTACTTTCCCATGATGAGTGAGTGCTTCAGGATCTCTTGCACTTACATGTGCAGCAAAGTACAGCAATGGAAGCATGCTGGGCTCATAACCCAGAGGTAGGCAGATTGAAACTATCCTCTGCTGTATGCTTTTTTTTTTTTAATTAAAGTAATCCAAAACTGGGATTGATATTTTGGCTCTTTTATTTTTACTTAAAGTACAATAACTTTTACCATTTTAATTTGTTTTAATAGTATATTGACAGTATTGTTTTCTGTCAAAAATCCACTTAATTTTCTTTACCCTATTATTAAAATGGTAATTGACAAAAACAAACTACATTGTCACCAGAAGAGCAATACAAAATGTACAAGTGATATATTAAAATCATCTTTCCAGCTTGAATTTCAATGATGCATTGGGGCAACGATTTTGTGAGAAACATCTTCACCCTTAAATAAAGATTTTCTTAATTCCTTACCTGTGTGCTAATTAGATATCACCTTGTTTTCACATTAAACAGACTTCCACATGAGAAAGCAGCAAGGATGCAGTGGCGTTAATGTTTCCTGGTGTCAACCTGTATTATTTCAGTAGACATTGAAATGAGGATGCATCTTGCTGCCTTTCCAATGAAGCAAGTTTAATTTAGTAATAGGTGAAAAACCATCCTTACAAAGGTGTTAATCAGAGACTTGGCTTTGTGGACACTTTTCAGAGAACAAATTTGTTAGCATAAAAATAAAGCCAGAAAATAAAGAGCTGTTTAATCACTCAATTGGATTTTTCTGCCAGCATATTTTTTTTCTCTGCAACCCACTGCTAAATTGTGCTTCCTAGCTTTTTTTATAAAATCACTGAATCAAATCTAACTCTGATTACATCAGAGAAGGCCAGGTACCCTACACAATAACAGGGAGTATGAAATTTGACTTGTCTACTTAAAGATCACCAAAATCTGATCACAAGGTCAATTGCGTCCCTGGGTGGGATTGAACCACTAACCTTTTGGTTAATAGCCGTACACACTAACTGATTGCGCCACAGAGACACTTTGCAAAAGTACATACTGACAAATGCTAATAAGCATTCATCTAAAACGTTTCCTAGAAAAACTTAAAAAAGTCAATAATCTGGAGAGTTTTTGTAAGATGTTTCTTCTATCAACCAACGAAGAAACACATTGGTACTTTCCCATGATGAGTGAGTGCTTCAGGATCTCTTGCACTTACATGTGCAGCAGAGTACAGCAATGGAAGCATGCTGGGCCCATAACCCAGAGGTAGGCAGATTGAAACTATCCTCTGCTATATGCATTTTTTTTTGTTAATTAAAGTAATCCAAAACTGGGATTGATATTTTGGCTCTTTTATTTTTACTTAAAGTACAATAACTCTTACCATTTTAATTTGTTTTAATAGTATATTGACAGTATTGTTTTCTTTCAAAAATCCACTTCATTTTCTTTACCCTATTATTAAAATGGTAATTGACAAAAACAAACTACATTGTCACCAGAAGAGCAATACAAAATGTACAAGTGATATATTAAAATCATCTTTCCAGCTTGAATTTCAATGATGCATTGGGGCAACGATTTTGTGAGAAACATCTTCACCCTTAAATAAAGATTTTCTTAATTCCTTACCTGTGTGCTAATTAGATATCACCTTGTTTTCACATTAAACAGACTTCCACATGAGAAAGCAGCAAGGATGCAGTGGCGTTAATGTTTCCTGGTGTCAACCTGTATTATTTCAGTAGACATTGAGATGAGGATGCATCTTGCTGCCTTTCCAATGAAGCAAGTTTAATTTAGTAATAGGTGAAAAACCATCCCTACAACGGTGTTAATCAGAGACTTGGCTTTGTGGACACTTTTCAGAGAACAAATTTGTTAGCATAAAAATAAACCAGAAAATGAAGAGCTGTTTAATCACTCAATTGGATTTTTTTGCCAGCATATTTTTTTTCTCTGCAACCCACTGCTAAATTGTGCTTCCTAGCTGTTTTTTATAAAATCACTGAATCAAATCTAACTCTGGTAACATCAGAGAAGGCCAGGTACCCTACACAATAAGAGGGGGTTTGAAATTTTGACTTGTCTACTTAAATATCACCAAAATCTGATCACAAGGTCAATTACGTCCCTGGGTGGGATTGAACCACCAACCTTTTGGTTAATAGCCTTACACACTAACCAATTGCACCACAGAGACACTTTGCGAAAGTGCATACTGACAAAGGCTAATAAGCATTCATCTAAAACGTTTCCTAGAAAAACTTTAAAAAGTCAATAATCTGGAGAGTTTTTGTAAAATGTTTCTTCCATCAACCAACGAAGAAACACATTGGTACTTTCCCATGATGAGTGAGTGCTTCAGGATCTCTTGCACTTACATGTGCAGCAAAGTACAGCAATGGAAGCATGCTGGGCTCATAACCCAGAGGTAGGCAGATTGAAACTATCCTCTGCTGTATGCTTTTTTTTTTTTAATTAAAGTAATCCAAAACTGGGATTGATATTTTGGCTCTTTTATTTTTACTTAAAGTACAATAACTTTTACCATTTTAATTTGTTTTAATAGTATATTGACAGTATTGTTTTCTGTCAAAAATCCACTTAATTTTCTTTACCCTATTATTAAAATGGTAATTGACAAAAACAAACTACATTGTCACCAGAAGAGCAATACAAAATGTACAAGTGATATATTAAAATCATCTTTCCAGCTTGAATTTCAATGATGCATTGGGGCAACGATTTTGTGAGAAACATCTTCACCCTTAAATAAAGATTTTCTTAATTCCTTACCTGTGTGCTAATTAGATATCACCTTGTTTTCACATTAAACAGACTTCCACATGAGAAAGCAGCAAGGATGCAGTGGCGTTAATGTTTCCTGGTGTCAACCTGTATTATTTCAGTAGACATTGAAATGAGGATGCATCTTGCTGCCTTTCCAATGAAGCAAGTTTAATTTAGTAATAGGTGAAAAACCATCCTTACAAAGGTGTTAATCAGAGACTTGGCTTTGTGGACACTTTTCAGAGAACAAATTTGTTAGCATAAAAATAAAGCCAGAAAATAAAGAGCTGTTTAATCACTCAATTGGATTTTTCTGCCAGCATATTTTTTTTCTCTGCAACCCACTGCTAAATTGTGCTTCCTAGCTTTTTTTATAAAATCACTGAATCAAATCTAACTCTGATTACATCAGAGAAGGCCAGGTACCCTACACAATAACAGGGAGTATGAAATTTGACTTGTCTACTTAAAGATCACCAAAATCTGATCACAAGGTCAATTGCGTCCCTGGGTGGGATTGAACCACTAACCTTTTGGTTAATAGCCGTACACACTAACTGATTGCGCCACAGAGACACTTTGCGAAAGTACATACTGACAAATGCTAATAAGCATTCATCTAAAACGTTTCCTAGAAAAACTTAAAAAAGTCAATAATCTGGAGAGTTTTTGTAAGATGTTTCTTCTATCAACCAACGAAGAAACACATTGGTACTTTCCCATGATGAGTGAGTGCTTCAGGATCTCTTGCACTTACATGTGCAGCAGAGTACAGCAATGGAAGCATGCTGGGCCCATAACCCAGAGGTAGGCAGATTGAAACTATCCTCTGCTATATGCATTTTTTTTTGTTAATTAAAGTAATCCAAAACTGGGATTGATATTTTGGCTCTTTTATTTTTACTTAAAGTACAATAACTCTTACCATTTTAATTTGTTTTAATAGTATATTGACAGTATTGTTTTCTTTCAAAAATCCACTTCATTTTCTTTACCCTATTATTAAAATGGTAATTGACAAAAACAAACTACATTGTCACCAGAAGAGCAATACAAAATGTACAAGTGATATATTAAAATCATCTTTCCAGCTTGAATTTCAATGATGCATTGGGGCAACGATTTTGTGAGAAACATCTTCACCCTTAAATAAAGATTTTCTTAATTCCTTACCTGTGTGCTAATTAGATATCACCTTGTTTTCACATTAAACAGACTTCCACATGAGAAAGCAGCAAGGATGCAGTGGCGTGAATGTTTCCTGGTGTCAACTTGTATTATTTCAGTAGACATTGAAATGAGGATGCATCTTGCTGCCTTTCCAATGAAGCAAGTTTAATTTAGTAATAGGTGAAAAACCATCCCTACAAAGGTGTTAATCAGAGACTTTGCTTTGTGGACACTTTTCAGAGAACAAATTTGTTAGCATAAAAATAAAGCCAGAAAATGAAGAGCTGTTTAATCACTCAATTGGATTTTTCTGCCAGCATATTTCTTTTTCTCTACAACCCACTGCTAAATTGTGCTTCCTAGCTGTTTTTATAAATCACTGAATCAAATCTAACTCTGATTACATCAGAGAAGGCCAGGTACCCTACACCATAACAGGGGGTTTGAAATTTTGACTTGTCTACTTAAAGATCACCAAAATCTGATAACAAGGTCAATTACGTACCTGGGTGGGATTGAACCACCAACCTTTTGGTTAATAGCCATACACACTAACTGATTGCGCCACAGAGACACATTGCAAAAGTATATACTGACAAGGGCTAATAAGCATTCATCTAAAACGTTTCCTAGAAAAACTTTAAAAAGTTAATAATCTGGAGAGTTTTTGTAAGATGTTTCTTCCATCAACCAACGAAGAAACACATTGGTACTTTCCCATGATGAGTGAGTGCTTCAGGATCTCTTGCACTTACATGTGCAGCAGAGTACAGCAATGGAAGCATGCTGGGCCCATAACCCAGAGGTAGGCAGATTGAAACTATCCTCTGCTATATGCTTTTTTTTTTGTTAATTAAAGTAATCCAAAACTGGGATTCATATTTTGGCTCTTTTATTTTTACTTAAAGTACAATAACTTTTACCATTTTAATTTGTTTTAATAGTATATTGACAGTATTGTTTTCTTTCAAAAATCCACTTAATTTTCTTTACCCTATTATTAAAATGGTAATTGACAAAAACAAACTACATTGTCACCAGAAGAGCAATACAAAATGTACAAGTGATATATTAAAATCATCTTTCCAGCTTGAATTTCAATGATGCATTGGGGCAACGATTTTGTGAGAAACATCTTCACCCTTAAATAAAGATTTTCTTAATTCCTTACCTGTGTGATAATTAGATATCACCTTGTTTTCGCATTAAACAGACTTCCACATGAGAAAGCAGCAAGGATGCAGTGGCGTTAATGTTTCCTGGTGTCAACTTGTATTATTTCAGTAGACATTGAAATGAGGATGCATCTTGCTGCCTTTCCAATGAAGCAAGTTTAATTTAGTAATAGGTGAAAAACCATCCTTACAAAGGTGTTAATCAGAGACTTGGCTTTGTGGACACTTTTCAGAGAACAAATTTGTTAGCAAAAAATAAAGCCAGAAAATGAAGAGCTGTTTAATCACTCAATTGGATTTTTCTGCCAGCATATTTTTTTTCTCTGCAAACCACTGCTAAATTGTGCTTCCTCGCTGTTTTTATAAAATCAATGAATCAAATCTAACTCTGATTACATCAGAGAAGGCCAGGTACCCTACACCATAAGAGGGGGTTTGAAATTTTGACTTGTCTACTTAAAGATCACCAAAATCTGATAACAAGATCAATTACATCCCTGGGTGGGATTGAACCACCAACCTTTTAGTTAACAGCCGTACACACTGACTGATTGCGCCACAGAGACACTTTGCGAAAGTGCATACTGACAAAGGCTAATAAGCATTCATCTAAAACGTTTCCTAGAAAAACTTTAAAAAGTCAATAATCTGGAGAGTTTTTGTAAGATGTTTCTTCCATCAACCAACGAAGAAACACATTGGTACTTTCCCATGATGAGTGAGTGCTTCAGGATCTCTTGCACTTACATGTGCAGCAAAGTACAGCAATGGAAGCATGCTGGGCTCATAACCCAGAGGTAGGCAGATTGAAACTATCCTCTGCTGTATGCTTTTTTTTTTTTAATTAAAGTAATCCAAAACTGGGATTGATATTTTGGCTCTTTTATTTTTACTTAAAGTACAATAACTTTTACCATTTTAATTTGTTTTAATAGTATATTGACAGTATTGTTTTCTGTCAAAAATCCACTTAATTTTCTTTACCCTATTATTAAAATGGTAATTGACAAAAACAAACTACATTGTCACCAGAAGAGCAATACAAAATGTACAAGTGATATATTAAAATCATCTTTCCAGCTTGAATTTCAATGATGCATTGGGGCAACGATTTTGTGAGAAACATCTTCACCCTTAAATAAAGATTTTCTTAATTCCTTACCTGTGTGCTAATTAGATATCACCTTGTTTTCACATTAAACAGACTTCCACATGAGAAAGCAGCAAGGATGCAGTGGCGTTAATGTTTCCTGGTGTCAACCTGTATTATTTCAGTAGACATTGAAATGAGGATGCATCTTGCTGCCTTTCCAATGAAGCAAGTTTAATTTAGTAATAGGTGAAAAACCATCCTTACAAAGGTGTTAATCAGAGACTTGGCTTTGTGGACACTTTTCAGAGAACAAATTTGTTAGCATAAAAATAAAGCCAGAAAATAAAGAGCTGTTTAATCACTCAATTGGATTTTTCTGCCAGCATATTTTTTTTCTCTGCAACCCACTGCTAAATTGTGCTTCCTAGCTTTTTTTATAAAATCACTGAATCAAATCTAACTCTGATTACATCAGAGAAGGCCAGGTACCCTACACAATAACAGGGAGTATGAAATTTGACTTGTCTACTTAAAGATCACCAAAATCTGATCACAAGGTCAATTGCGTCCCTGGGTGGGATTGAACCACTAACCTTTTGGTTAATAGCCGTACACACTAACTGATTGCGCCACAGAGACACTTTGCAAAAGTACATACTGACAAATGCTAATAAGCATTCATCTAAAACGTTTCCTAGAAAAACTTAAAAAAGTCAATAATCTGGAGAGTTTTTGTAAGATGTTTCTTCTATCAACCAACGAAGAAACACATTGGTACTTTCCCATGATGAGTGAGTGCTTCAGGATCTCTTGCACTTACATGTGCAGCAGAGTACAGCAATGGAAGCATGCTGGGCCCATAACCCAGAGGTAGGCAGATTGAAACTATCCTCTGCTATATGCATTTTTTTTTGTTAATTAAAGTAATCCAAAACTGGGATTGATATTTTGGCTCTTTTATTTTTACTTAAAGTACAATAACTCTTACCATTTTAATTTGTTTTAATAGTATATTGACAGTATTGTTTTCTTTCAAAAATCCACTTCATTTTCTTTACCCTATTATTAAAATGGTAATTGACAAAAACAAACTACATTGTCACCAGAAGAGCAATACAAAATGTACAAGTGATATATTAAAATCATCTTTCCAGCTTGAATTTCAATGATGCATTGGGGCAACGATTTTGTGAGAAACATCTTCACCCTTAAATAAAGATTTTCTTAATTCCTTACCTGTGTGCTAATTAGATATCACCTTGTTTTCACATTAAACAGACTTCCACATGAGAAAGCAGCAAGGATGCAGTGGCGTGAATGTTTCCTGGTGTCAACTTGTATTATTTCAGTAGACATTGAAATGAGGATGCATCTTGCTGCCTTTCCAATGAAGCAAGTTTAATTTAGTAATAGGTGAAAAACCATCCCTACAAAGGTGTTAATCAGAGACTTTGCTTTGTGGACACTTTTCAGAGAACAAATTTGTTAGCATAAAAATAAAGCCAGAAAATGAAGAGCTGTTTAATCACTCAATTGGATTTTTCTGCCAGCATATTTCTTTTTCTCTACAACCCACTGCTAAATTGTGCTTCCTAGCTGTTTTTATAAATCACTGAATCAAATCTAACTCTGATTACATCAGAGAAGGCCAGGTACCCTACACCATAACAGGGGGTTTGAAATTTTGACTTGTCTACTTAAAGATCACCAAAATCTGATAAGATCAATTACATCCCTGGGTGGGATTGAACCACCAACCTTTTAGTTAACAGCCGTACACACTAACTGATTGCGCCACAGAGACACTTTGCGAAAGTGCATACTGACAAAGGCTAATAAGCATTCATCTAAAACATTTCCTAGAAAAACTTTAAAAAGTCAATAATCTGGAGAGTTTTTGTAAGATGTTTCTTCCATCAACCAACGAAGAAACACATTGGTACTTTCCCATGATGAGTGAGTGCTTCAGGATCTCTTGCACTTACATGTGCAGCAAAGTACAGCAATGGAAGCATGCTGGGCTCATAACCCAGAGGTAGGCAGATTGAAACTATCCTCTGCTATATGCATTTTTTTTTGTTAATTAAAGTAATCCAAAACTGGGATTGATATTTTGGCTCTTTTATTTTTACTTAAAGTACAATAACTCTTACCATTTTAATTTGTTTTAATAGTATATTGACAGTATTGTTTTCTTTCAAAAATCCACTTCATTTTCTTTACCCTATTATTAAAATGGTAATTGACAAAAACAAACTACATTGTCACCAGAAGAGCAATACAAAATGTACAAGTGATATATTAAAATCATCTTTCCAGCTTGAATTTCAATGATGCATTGGGGCAACGATTTTGTGAGAAACATCTTCACCCTTAAATAAAGATTTTCTTAATTCCTTACCTGTGTGCTAATTAGATATCACCTTGTTTTCACATTAAACAGACTTCCACATGAGAAAGCAGCAAGGATGCAGTGGCGTTAATGTTTCCTGGTGTCAACCTGTATTATTTCAGTAGACATTGAAATGAGGATGCATCTTGCTGCCTTTCCAATGAAGCAAGTTTAATTTAGTAATAGGTGAAAAACCATCCCTACAAAGGTGTTAATCAGAGACTTGGCTTTGTGGACACTTTTCAGAGAACAAATTTGTTAGCATAAAAATAAAGCCAGAAAATGAAGAGCTGTTTAATCACGCAATTTGATTTTTTTTGCCAGCATATTTCTTTTTCTCTGCAACCCACTGCTAAATTGTGCTTCCTAGCTGTTTTTTATAAAATCACTGAATCAAATCTAACTCTGATAACATCAGAGAAGGCCAGGTACCCTACACAATAAGATGGGGTTTGAAATATTGACTTGTCTACTTAAATATCACCAAAATCTGATCACAAGGTCAATTACGTCCCTGGGTGGGATTGAACCACCAACCTTTTGGTTAATAGCCTTACACACTAACCAATTGCACCACAGAGACACTTTGCATAAGTCCATACTGACAAAGGCTAATAAGCATTCATCTAGAACGTTTCCTAGAAAAACTTTAAAAAGTCAATAATCTGGAGAGTTTTTGTAAGATGTTTCTTCCATCAACCAATGAAGAAACACATTGGTACTTTCCCACGATGAGTGAGTGCTTCAGGATCTCTTGCACTTACATGTGCAGCAGAGTACTGCAATGGAAGCATGCTGGGCCCATAACCCAGAGATAGGTAGATTGAAACTATCCTCTGCTATATGCATTTTTTTTTGTTAATTAAAGTAATCCAAAACTGGGATTGATATTTTGTCTCTTTTATTTTTACTTAAAGTACAATAACTTTTACCATTTTAATTTGTTTTAATAGTATATTGACAGTATTGTTTTCTTTCAAAAATCCGCTTCATTTTCTTTACCCTATTATTAAAATGGTAATTGACAAAAACAAACTACATTGTCACCAGAAGAGCAATACAAAATGTACAAGTGATATATTAAAATCATCTTTCCAGCTTGAATTTCAATGATGCATTGGGGCAACGATTTTGTGAGAAACATCTTCACCCTTAAATAAAGATTTTCTTAATTCCTTACCTGTGTGCTAATTAGATATCACCTTGTTTTCACATTAAACAGACTTCCACATGAGAAAGCAGCAAGGATGCAGTGGCGTTAATGTTTCCTGGTGTCAACCTGTATTATTTCAGTAGACATTGAGATGAGGATGCATCTTGCTGCCTTTCCAATGAAGCAAGTTTAATTTAGTAATAGGTGAAAAACCATCCCTACAACGGTGTTAATCAGAGACTTGGCTTTGTGGACACTTTTCAGAGAACAAATTTGTTAGCATAAAAATAAACCAGAAAATGAAGAGCTGTTTAATCACTCAATTGGATTTTTTTGCCAGCATATTTTTTTTCTCTGCAACCCACTGCTAAATTGTGCTTCCTAGCTGTTTTTTATAAAATCACTGAATCAAATCTAACTCTGGTAACATCAGAGAAGGCCAGGTACCCTACACAATAAGAGGGGGTTTGAAATTTTGACTTGTCTACTTAAATATCACCAAAATCTGATCACAAGGTCAATTACGTCCCTGGGTGGGATTGAACCACCAACCTTTTGGTTAATAGCCTTACACACTAACCAATTGCACCACAGAGACACTTTGCAAAAGTCCATACTGACAAAGGCTAATAAGCATTCATCTAGAACGTTTCCTAGAAAAACTTTAAAAAGTCAATAATCTGGAGAGTTTTTGTAAGATGTTTCCTCCATCAACCAATGAAGAAACACATTGGTACTTTCCCATGATGAGTGAGTGCTTCAGGATCTCTTGCACTTACATGTGCAGCAGAGTACTGCAATGGAAGCATGCTGGGCCCATAACCCAGAGGTAGGCAGATTGAAACTATCCTTTGCTATATGCATTTTTTTTGTTAATTAAAGTAATCCAAAACTGGGATTGATATTTTGGCTCTTTTATTTTTACTTAAAGTACAATAACTCTTACCATTTTAATTTGTTTTAATAGTATATTGACAGTATTGTTTTCTTTCAAAAATCCACTTCATTTTCTTTACCCTATTATTAAAATGGTAATTGACAAAAACAAACTACATTGTCACCAGAAGAGCAATACAAAATGTACAAGTGATATATTAAAATCATCTTTCCAGCTTGAATTTCAATGATGCATTGGGGCAACGATTTTGTGAGAAACATCTTCACCCTTAAATAAAGATTTTCTTATTTCCTTACCTGTGTGCTAATTAGATATCACCTTGTTTTCACATTAAACAGACTTCCACATGAGAAAGCAGCAAGGATGCAGTGGCGTTAATGTTTCCTGGTGTCAACTTGTATTATTTCAGTAGACATTGAAATGAGGATGCATCTTGCTGCCTTTCCAATGAAGCAAGTTTAATTTAGTAATAGGTGAAAAACCATCCCTACAAAGGTGTTAATCAGAGACTTTGCTTTGTGGACACTTTTCAGAGAACAAATTTGTTAGCATAAAAATAAAGCCAGAAAATGAAGAGCTGTTTAATCACTCAATTGGATTTTTCTGCCAGCATATTTCTTTTTCTCTACAACCCACTGCTAAATTGTGCTTCCTAGCTGTTTTTATAAATCACTGAATCAAATCTAACTCTGATTACATCAGAGAAGGCCAGGTACCCTACACCATAACAGGGGGTTTGAAATTTTGACTTGTCTACTTAAAGATCACCAAAATCTGATAACAAGGTCAATTACGTACCTGGGTGGGATTGAACCACCAATCTTTTGGTTAATAGCCGTACACACTAACTGATTGCGCCACAGAGACACATTGCAAAAGTATATACTGACAAGGGCTAATAAGCATTCATCTAAAACGTTTCCTAGAAAAACTTTAAAAAGTTAATAATCTGGAGAGTTTTTGTAAGATGTTTCTTCCATCAACCAACGAAGAAACACATTGGTACTTTCCCATGATGAGTGAGTGCTTCAGGATCTCTTGCACTTACATGTGCAGCAGAGTACAGCAATGGAAGCATGCTGGGCCCATAACCCAGAGGTAGGCAGATTGAAACTATCCTCTGCTATATGCATTTTTTTTTTGTTAATTAAAGTAATCCAAAACTGGGATTGATATTTTGGCTCTTTTATTTTTACTTAAAGTACAATAACTTTTACCATTTTAATTTGTTTTAATAGTATATTGACAGTATTGTTTTCTTTCAAAAATCCACTTAATTTTCTTTACCCTATTATTAAAATGGTAATTGACAAAAACAAACTACATTGTCACCAGAAGAGCAATACAAAATGTACAAGTGATATATTAAAATCATCTTTCCAGCTTGAATTTCAATGATGCATTGGGGCAACGATTTTGTGAGAAACATCTTCACCCTTAAATAAAGATTTTCTTAATTCCTTACCTGTGTGATAATTAGATATCACCTTGTTTTCGCATTAAACAGACTTCCACATGAGAAAGCAGCAAGGATGCAGTGGCGTTAATGTTTCCTGGTGTCAACTTGTATTATTTCAGTAGACATTGAAATGAGGATGCATCTTGCTGCCTTTCCAATGAAGCAAGTTTAATTTAGTAATAGGTGAAAAACCATCCCTACAACGGTGTTAATCAGAGACTTGGCTTTGTGGACACTTTTCAGAGAACAAATTTGTTAGCATAAAAATAAACCAGAAAATGAAGAGCTGTTTAATCACTCAATTGGATTTTTT
The DNA here is from genome assembly GCF_028390025.1 of Pseudophryne corroboree. NCBI lineage: Eukaryota > Metazoa > Chordata > Amphibia > Anura > Myobatrachidae > Pseudophryne > Pseudophryne corroboree. The sequence continues at coordinate 267,577 of NW_026970240.1, forward strand.
TGCCAGCATATTTTTTTTCTCTGCAACCCACTGCTAAATTGTGCTTCCTAGCTGTTTTTTATAAAATCACTGAATCAAATCTAACTCTGGTAACATCAGAGAAGGCCAGGTACCCTACACAATAAGAGGGGGTTTGAAATTTTGACTTGTCTACTTAAATATCACCAAAATCTGATCACAAGGTCAATTACGTCCTTGGGTGGGATTGAACCACCAACCTTTTGGTTAATAGCCTTACACACTAACCAATTGCACCACAGAGACACTTTGCAAAAGTCCATACTGACAAAGGCTAATAAGCATTCATCTAGAACGTTTCCTAGAAAAACTTTAAAAAGTCAATAATCTGGAGAGTTTTTGTAAGATGTTTCCTCCATCAACCAATGAAGAAACACATTGGTACTTTCCCATGATGAGTGAGTGCTTCAGGATCTCTTGCACTTACATGTGCAGCAGAGTACTGCAATGGAAGCATGCTGGGCCCATAACCCAGAGGTAGGCAGATTGAAACTATCCTTTGCTATATGCATTTTTTTTGTTAATTAAAGTAATCCAAAACTGGGATTGATATTTTGGCTCTTTTATTTTTACTTAAAGTACAATAACTCTTACCATTTTAATTTGTTTTAATAGTATATTGACAGTATTGTTTTCTTTCAAAAATCCACTTCATTTTCTTTACCCTATTATTAAAATGGTAATTGACAAAAACAAACTACATTGTCACCAGAAGAGCAATACAAAATGTACAAGTGATATATTAAAATCATCTTTCCAGCTTGAATTTCAATGATGCATTGGGGCAACGATTTTGTGAGAAACATCTTCACCCTTAAATAAAGATTTTCTTATTTCCTTACCTGTGTGCTAATTAGATATCACCTTGTTTTCACATTAAACAGACTTCCACATGAGAAAGCAGCAAGGATGCAGTGGCGTTAATGTTTCCTGGTGTCAACTTGTATTATTTCAGTAGACATTGAAATGAGGATGCATCTTGCTGCCTTTCCAATGAAGCAAGTTTAATTTAGTAATAGGTGAAAAACCATCCCTACAAAGGTGTTAATCAGAGACTTTGCTTTGTGGACACTTTTCAGAGAACAAATTTGTTAGCATAAAAATAAAGCCAGAAAATGAAGAGCTGTTTAATCACTCAATTGGATTTTTCTGCCAGCATATTTCTTTTTCTCTACAACCCACTGCTAAATTGTGCTTCCTAGCTGTTTTTATAAATCACTGAATCAAATCTAACTCTGATTACATCAGAGAAGGCCAGGTACCCTACACCATAACAGGGGGTTTGAAATTTTGACTTGTCTACTTAAAGATCACCAAAATCTGATAACAAGGTCAATTACGTACCTGGGTGGGATTGAACCACCAATCTTTTGGTTAATAGCCGTACACACTAACTGATTGCGCCACAGAGACACATTGCAAAAGTATATACTGACAAGGGCTAATAAGCATTCATCTAAAACGTTTCCTAGAAAAACTTTAAAAAGTTAATAATCTGGAGAGTTTTTGTAAGATGTTTCTTCCATCAACCAACGAAGAAACACATTGGTACTTTCCCATGATGAGTGAGTGCTTCAGGATCTCTTGCACTTACATGTGCAGCAGAGTACAGCAATGGAAGCATGCTGGGCCCATAACCCAGAGGTAGGCAGATTGAAACTATCCTCTGCTATATGCATTTTTTTTTTGTTAATTAAAGTAATCCAAAACTGGGATTGATATTTTGGCTCTTTTATTTTTACTTAAAGTACAATAACTTTTACCATTTTAATTTGTTTTAATAGTATATTGACAGTATTGTTTTCTTTCAAAAATCCACTTCATTTTCTTTACCCTATTATTAAAATGGTAATTGACAAAAACAAACTACATTGTCACCAGAAGAGCAATACAAAATGTACAAGTGATATATTAAAATCATCTTTCCAGCTTGAATTTCAATGATGCATTGGGGCAACGATTTTGTGAGAAACATCTTCACCCTTAAATAAAGATTTTCTTAATTCCTTACCTGTGTGCTAATTAGATATCACCTTGTTTTCGCATTAAACAGACTTCCACATGAGAAAGCAGCAAGGATGCAGTGGCGTTAATGTTTCCTGGTGTCAACTTGTATTATTTCAGTAGACATTGAAATGAGGATGCATCTTGCTGCCTTTCCAATGAAGCAAGTTTAATTTAGTAATAGGTGAAAAACCATCCCTACAAAGGTGTTAATCAGAGACTTGGCTTTGTGGACACTTTTCAGAGAACAAATTTGTTAGCATAAAAATAAAGCCAGAAAATGAAGAGCTGTTTAATCACTCAATTGGATTTTTTTTGCCAGCATATTTTTTTTCTCTGCAACCCACTGCTAAATTGTGCTTCCTAGCTGTTTTTTATAAAATCACTGAATCAAATCTAACTCTGATTACATCAGAGAAGGCCAGGTACCCTACACAATAAGAGGGGGTTTGAAATTTTGACTTGTCTACTTAAATATCACCAAAATCTGACCACAAGGTCAATTACGTTCCTGGGTGGGATTGAACCACCAACCTTTTGGTTAATAGCCTTACACACTAACCAATTGCACCACAGAGACACTTTGCAAAAATTACATACTGACAAAGGCTAATAAGCATTCATCAAGAACGTTTCCTAGAAAAACTTTAAAAAGTCAATAATCTGGAGAGTTTTTGTAAGATGTTTCTTCCATCAACCAATGAAGAAACACATTGGTACTTTCCCATGATGAGTGAGTGCTTCAGGATCTCTTGCACTTACATGTGCAGCAGAGTACTGCAATGGAAGCATGCTGGGCCCATAACCCAGAGATAGGTAGATTGAAACTATACTCTGCTATATGCATTTTTTTTTTGTTAATTAAAGTAATCCAAAACTGGGATTGATATTTTGTCTCTTTTATTTTTACTTAAAGTACAATAACTTTTACCATTTTAATTTGTTTTAATAGTATATTGACAGTATTGTTTTCTTTCAAAAATCCACTTCATTTTCTTTACCCTATTATTAAAATGGTAATTGACAAAAACAAACTACATTGTCACCAGAAGAGCAATACAAAATGTACAAGTGATATATTAAAATCATCTTTCCAGCTTGAATTTCAATGATGCATTGGGGCAACGATTTTGTGAGAAACATCTTCACCCTTAAATAAAGATTTTCTTAATTCCTTACCTGTGTGCTAATTAGATATCACCCTGTTTTCACATTAAACAGACTTCCACATGAGAAAGCAGCAAGGATGCAGTGGCGTTAATGTTTCCTGGTGTCAACCTGTATTATTTCAGTAGACATTGAAATGATGATGCATCTTGCTGCCTTTCCAATGAAGCAAGTTTAATTTAGTAATAGGTGAAAAACCATCCCTACAACGGTGTTAATCAGAGACTTGGCTTTGTGGACACTTTTCAGAGAACAAATTTGTTAGCATAAAAATAAACCAGAAAATGAAGAGCTGTTTAATCACTCAATTGGATTTTTTTGCCAGCATATTTTTTTTCTCTGCAACCCACTGCTAAATTGTGCTTCCTAGCTGTTTTTTATAAAATCACTGAATCAAATCTAACTCTGATAACATCAGAGAAGGCCAGGTACCCTACACAATAAGATGGGGTTTGAAATTTTGACTTGTCTACTTAAATATCACCAAAATCTGATCACAAGGTCAATTACGTCCCAGGGTGGGATTGAACCACCAACCTTTTGGTTAATAGCCTTACACACTAACCAATTGCACCACAGAGACACTTTGCAAACGTCCATACTGACAAAGGCTAATAAGCATTCATCTAGAACGTTTCCTAGAAAAACTTTAAAAAGTCAATAATCTGGAGAGTTTTTGTAAGATGTTTCTTCCATCAACCAATGAAGAAACACATTGGTACTTTCCCATGATGAGTGAGTGCTTCAGGATCTCTTGCACTTACATGTGCAGCAGAGTACTGCAATGGAAGCATGCTGGGCCCATAACCCAGAGGTAGGCAGATTGAAACTATCCTTTGCTATATGCATTTTTTTTGTTAATTAAAGTATTCCAAAACTGGGATTGATATTTTGGCTCTTTTATTTTTACTTAAAGTACAATAACTTTTACCATTTTAATTTGTTTTGATAGTATATTGACAGTATTGTTTTCTTTCAAAAATCCACTTAATTTTCTTTACCCTATTATTAAAATTGTAATTGACAAAAACAAACTACATTGTCACCAGAAGAGCAATACAAAATGTACAAGTGATATATTAAAATCATCTTTCCAGCTTGAATTTCAATGATGCATTGGGGCAACGATTTTGTGAGAAACATCTTCACCCTTAAATAAAGATTTTCTTAATTCCTTACCTGTGTGCTAATTAGATATCACCTTGTTTTCACATTAAACAGACTTCCACATGAGAAAGCAGCAAGGATGCAGTGGCGTTAATGTTTCCTGGTGTCAACCTGTATTATTTCAGTAGACATTGAAATGAGGATGCATCTTGCTGCCTTTCCAATGAAGCAAGTTTAATTTAGTAATAGGTGAAAAACCATCCCTACAAAGGTGTTAATCAGAGACTTGGCTTTGTGGACACTTTTCAGAGAACAAATTTGTTAGCATAAAAATAAAGCCAGAAAATGAAGAGCTGTTTAATCACTCAATTGGATTTTTCTGCCAGCATATTTTTTTTCTCTGCAACCCACTGCTAAATTGTGCTTCCTAGCAGTTTTTTATAAAATCACTGAATCAAATCTAACTCTGATTACATCAGAGAAGGCCAGGTACCCTACACAATAAGAGGGGGTTTGAAATTTTGACTTGTCTACTTAAATATCACCAAAATCTGATCACAAGGTCAATTACGTCCCTGGGTGGGATTGAACCACCAACCTTTTGGTTAATAGCCGAACACACTAACCGATTGCGCCACAGAGACACTTTGCAAAAAGTACATACTGACAAAGGCTAATAAGCATACATCTAGAACGTTTCCTAGAAAAACATTAAAAAATCAATAATCTGGAGAGTTTTTGTAAGATGTTTCTTCTATCAACCAACGAATAAACACATTGGTACTTTCCCATGATGAGTGAGTGCTTCAGGATCTCTTGCACTTACATGTGCAGCAGAGTACTGCAATGGAAGCATGCTGGACCCATAACCCAGAGGTAGGCAGATTGAAACTATCCTTTGCTATATGCATTTTTTTTTGTTAATTTAAGTAATCAAAACTGGGATTGATATTTTTGCTCTTTTATTTTTACTTAAAGTACAATAACTTTTACCATTTTAATTTGTTTTAATAGTATATTGACAGTATAGTTTTCTTTCAAAAATCCACTTAATTTTCTTTACCCTATTATTAAAATGGTAATTGACAAAAAAAACTACATTGTCACCAGAAGAGCAATACAAAATGTACAAGTGATATATTAAAATCATCTTTCCAGCTTGAATTTCAATGATGCATTGGGGCAACAATTTTGTGAGAAACATCTTCACCCTTAAATAAAGATTTTCGTAATTCCTTACCTGTGTGCTAATTAGATATCACCTTGTTTTCACATTAAACAGACTTCCACATGAGAAAGCAGCAAGGATGCAGTGGCGTTAATGTTTCCTGGTTTCAACCTGTATTATTTCAGTAGACATTGAAATGAGGATGCATCTTGCTGCCTTTCCAATGAAGCAAGTTTAATTTAGTAATAGGTGAAAAACCATCCCTACAAAGGTGTTAATCAGAGACTTGGCTTTGTGGACACTTTTCAGAGAACAAATTTGTTAGCATAAAAATAAAGCCAGAAAATGAAGAGCTGTTTAATCACGCAATTTGATTTTTTTGCCAGCATATTTCTTTTTCTCTGCAACCCACTGCTAAATTGTGCTTCCTAGATGTTTTTATAAAATCACTGAATCAAATCTAACTCTGATTACATCTGAGAAGGCCAGGTACCCTACACAATAACAGGGGGTATGAAATTTGACTTGTCTACTTAAAGATCACCAAAATCTGATAACAAGGTCAATTACGTCCCTGGGTGGGATTGAACCACCAACCTTTTGGTTAATAGCCGTACACACTAACTGATTGCGCCACAGAGACACTTTGCAAAAGTACATACTGACAAATGCTAATAAGCATTCATTTAAAACGTTTCCTAGAAAAACTTAAAAAAGTCAATAATCTGGAGAGTTTTTGTAAGATGTTTCTTCTATCAACCAACGAAGAAACACATTGGTACTTTCCCATGATGAGTGAGTGCTTCAGGATCTCTTGCACTTACATGTGCAGCAGAGTACAACAATGGAAGCATGCTGGGCCCATAACCCAGAGGTAGGCAGATTGAAACTATCCTCTGCTATATGCATTTTTTTTTGTTAATTAAAGTAATCCAAAACTGGGATTGATATTTTGGCTCTTTTATTTTTACTTAAAGTACAATAACTTTTACCATTTTAATTTGTTTTAATAGTATATTGACAGTATTGTTTTCTTTCAATAATCCACTTCATTTTCTTTACCCTATTATTAAAATGGTAATTGACAAAAACAAACTACATTGTCACCAGAAGAGCAATACAAAATGTACAAGTGATATATTAAAATCATCTTTCCAGCTTGAATTTCAATGATGCATTGGGGCAACGATTTTGTGAGAAACATCTTCACCCTTAAATAAAGATTTTCTTAATTCCTTACCTGTGTGCTAATTAGATATCACCTTGTTTTCGTATTAAACAGACTTCCACATGAGAAAGCAGCAAGGATGCAGTGGCGTTAATGTTTCCTGGTGTCAACTTGTATTATTTCAGTAGACATTGAAATGAGGATGCATCTTGCTGCCTTTCCAATGAAGCAAGTTTAATTTAGTAATAGGTGAAAAACCATCCCTACAAAGGTGTTAATCAGAGACTTGGCTTTGTGGACACTTTTCAGAGAACAAATTTGTTAGCATAAAAATAAAGCCAGAAAATGAAGAGCTGTTTAATCACTCAATTGGATTTTTTTTGCCAGCATATTTTTTTTCTCTGCAACCCACTGCTAAATTGTGCTTCCTAGCTGTTTTTTATAAAATCACTGAATCAAATCTAACTCTGATTACATCAGAGAAGGCCAGGTACCCTACACCATAACAGGGGGTTTGAAATTTTGACTTGTCTACTTAAAGATCACCAAAATCTGATAACAAGGTCAATTACGTACCTGGGTGGGATTGAACCACCAACCTTTTGGTTAATAGCCCTACACACTAACTGATTGCGCCACAGAGACACATTGCAAAAGTATATACTGACAAGGGCTAATAAGCATTCATCTAAAACGTTTCCTAGAAAAACTTTAAAAAGTCAATAATCTGGAGAGTTTTTGTAAGATGTTTCTTCCATCAACCAACGAAGAAACACGTTGGTACTTTCCCATGATGAGTGAGTGCTTCAGGATCTCTTGCACTTACATGTGCAGCTGAGTACAGCAATGGAAGCATGCTGGGCCCATAACCCAGAGGTAGGCAGATTGAAACTATCCTCTGCTATATGCTTTTTTTTTGTTAATTAAAGTAATCCAAAACTGGGATTGATATTTTGGCTTTTATTTTTACTTAAAGTACAATAACTTTTACCATTTTAATTTGTTTTAATAGTATATTGACAGTATTGTTTTCTTTCAAAAATCCACTTAATTTTCTTTACCCTATTATTAAAATGGTAATTGACAAAAACAAACTACATTGTCACCAGAAGAGCAATACAAAATGTACAAGTGATATATTAAAATCATCTTTCCAGCTTGAATTTCAATGATGCATTGGGGCAACGATTTTGTGAGAAACATCTTCACCCTTAAATAAAGATTTTCTTAATTCCGTACCTGTGTGATAATTAGATATCACCTTGTTTTCGCATTAAACAGACTTCCACATGAGAAAGCAGCAAGGATGCAGTGGCGTTAATGTTTCCTGGTGTCAACTTGTATTATTTCAGTAGACATTGAAATGAGGATGCATCTTGCTGCCTTTCCAATGAAGCAAGTTTAATTTAGTAATAGGTGAAAAACCATCCTTACAAAGGTGTTAATCAGAGACTTGGCTTTGTGGACACTTTTCAGAGAACAAATTTGTTAGCATAAAAATAAAGCCAGAAAATGAAGAGCTGTTTAATCACTCAATTGGATTTTTCTGCCAGCATATTTCTTTTTTCTCTGCAAACCACTGCTAAATTGTGCTTCCTAGCTGTTTTTATAAAAGCAATGAATCAAATCTAACTCTGATTACATCAGAGAAGGCCAGGTACCCTACACCATAAGAGGGGGTTTGAAATTTTGACTTGTCTACTTAAAGATCACCAAAATCTGATAACAAGATCAATTACATCCCTGGGTGGGATTGAACCACCAACCTTTTAGTTAATAGCCATACACACTAACTGATTGCGCCACAGAGACACTTTGCATAAGTGCATACTGACAAAGGCTAATAAACATTCATCTAAAACGTTTCCTAGAAAAACTTTAAAAAGTCAATAATCTGGAGAGTTTTTGTAAGATGTTTCTTCCATCAACCAATGAAGAAACACATTGGTACTTTCCCATGATGAGTGAGTGCTTCAGGATCTCTTGCACTTACATGTGCAGCAGAGTACAGCAATGGAAGCATGCTGGGCTCATAACCCAGAGGTAGGCAGATTGAAACTATCCTCTGCTGTATGCTTTTTTTTTTTAATTAAAGTAATCCAAAACTGGGATTGATATTTTGGCTCTTTTATTTTTACTTAAAGTACAATAACTTTTACCATTTTAATTTGTTTTAATAGTATATTGACAGTATTGTTTTCTTTCAAAAATCCACTTAATTTTCTTTACCCTATTATTAAAATGGTAATTGACAAAAACAAACTACATTGTCACCAGAAGAGCAATACAAAATGTACAAGTGATATATTAAAATCATCTTTCCAGCTTGGATTTCAATGATGCATTGGGGCAACGATTTTGTGAGAAACATCTTCTCCCTTAAATAAAGATTTTCTTAATTCCTTACCTGTGTGCTAATTAGATATCACCTTGTTTTCGCATTAAACAGACTTCCACATGAGAAAGCAGCAAGGATGCAGTGGCGTTAATGTTTCCTGGTGTCAACTTGTATTATTTCAGTAGACATTGAAATGAGGATGCATCTTGCTGCCTTTCCAATGAAGCAAGTTTAATTTAGTAATAGGTGAAAAACCATCCCTACAAAGGTGTTAATCAGAGACTTGGCTTTGTGGACACTTTTCAGAGAACAAATTTGTTAGCATAAAAATAAAGCCAGAAAATGAAGAGCTGTTTAATCACTCAATTGGATTTTTTTTGCCAGCATATTTTTTTTCTCTGCAACCCACTGCTAAATTGTGCTTCCTAGCTGTTTTTTATAAAATCACTGAATCAAATCTAACTCTGATTACATCAGAGAAGGCCAGGTACCCTACACAATAAGAGGGGGTTTGAAATTTTCACTTGTCTACTTAAATATCACCAAAATCTGATCACAAGGTCAATTACGTTCCTGGGTGGGATTGAACCACAAACATTTTGGTTAATAGCTTTACACACTAACCAATTGCACCACAGAGACACTTTGCAAAAAGTCCATACTGACAAAGGCTAATAAGCATTCATCAAGAACGTTTCCTAGAAAAACTTTAAAAAGTCAATAATCTGGAGAGTTTTTGTAAGATGTTTCTTCCATCAACCAATGAAGAAACACATTGGTACTTTCCCATGATGAGTGAGTGCTTCAGGATCTCTTGCACTTACATGTGCAGCAGAGTACTGCAATGGAAGCATGCTGGGCCCATAACCCAGAGATAGGCAGATTGAAACTATCCTTTGCTATATGCATTTTTTTTTGATAATTAAAGTAATCCAAAACTGGGATTGATATTTTGGCTCTTTTATTTTTACTTAAAGTACAATAACTTTTACCATTTTAATTTGTTTTAATAGTATATTGACAGTATTGTTTTCTGTCAAAAATCCACTTAATTTTCTTTACCCTATTATTAAAATGGTAATTGACAAAAACAAACTACATTGTCACCAGAAGAGCAATACAAAATGTACAAGTGATATATTAAAATCATCTTTCCAGCTTGAATTTCAATGATGCATTGGGGCAACGATTTTGTGAGAAACATCTTCACCCTTAAATAAAGATTTTCTTAATTCCTTACCTGTGTGCTAATTAGATATCACCTTGTTTTCACATTAAACAGACTTCCACATGAGAAAGCAGCAAGGATGCAGTGGCGTTAATGTTTCCTGGTGTCAACCTGTATTATTTCAGTAGACATTGAAATGAGGATGCATCTTGCTGCCTTTCCAATGAAGCAAGTTTAATTTAGTAATAGGTGAAAAACCATCCCTACAAAGGTGTTAATCAGAGACTTGGCTTTGTGGACACTTTTCAGAGAACAAATTTGTTAGCATAAAAATAAACCAGAAAATGAAGAGCTGTTTAATAACTCAATTGGATTTTTTTGCCAGCATATTTTTTTTCTCTGCAACCCACTGCTAAATTGTGCTTCCTAGCTGTTTTTTATAAAATCACTGAATCAAATCTAACTCTGATAACATCAGAGAAGGCCAGGTACCCTACACAATAAGAGGGGGTTTGAAATTTTGACTTGTCTACTTAAAGATCACCAAAATCTGATCACAAGGTCAATTACGTCCCTGGGTGGGATTGAACCACCAACCTTTTGGTTAATAGCCTTACACACTAACCAATTGCACCACAGAGACACTTTGCAAAAAGTACATACTGACAAAGGCTAATAAGCATTCATCAAGAACGTTTCCTAGAAAAACTTTAAAAAGTCAATAATCTGGAGAGTTTTTGTAAGATGTTTCTTCCATCAACCAATGAAGAAACACATTGGTACTTTCCCATGATGAGTGAGTGCTTCAGGATCTCTTGCACTTACATGTGCAGCAGAGTACTGCAATGGAAGCATGCTGGGCCCATAACCCAGAGATAGGCAGATTGAAACTATCCTTTGCTATATGCATTTTTTTTTGTTAATTAAAGTAATCCAAAACTGGGATTGATATTTTGGCTCTTTTATTTTTACTTAAAGTACAATAACTTTTACCATTTTAATTTGTTTTAATAGTATATTGACAGTATTGTTTTCTTTCAAAAATCCACTTAATTTTCTTTACCCTATTATTAAAATGGTAATTGACAAAAACAAACTACATTGTCACCAGAAGAGCAATACAAAATGTACAAGTGATATATTAAAATCATCTTTCCAGCTTGAATTTCAATGATGCATTGGGGCAACGATTTTGTGAGAAACATCTTCACCCTTAAATAAAGATTTTCTTAATTCCTTACCTGTGTGCTAATTAGATATCACCTTGTTTTCACATTAAACAGACTTCCACATGAGAAAGCAGCAAGGATGCAGTGGCGTTAATGTTTCCTGGTGTCAACCTGTATTATTTCAGTAGACATTGAAATGAGGATGCATCTTGCTGCCTTTCCAATGAAGCAAGTTTAATTTAGTAATAGGTGAAAAACCATCCCTACAAAGGTGTTAATCAGAGACTTGGCTTTGTGGACACTTTTCAGAGAACAAATTTGTTAGCATAAAAATAAACCAGAAAATGAAGAGCTGTTTAATAACTCAATTGGATTTTTTTGCCAGCATATTTTTTTTCTCTGCAACCCACTGCTAAATTGTGCTTCCTAGCTGTTTTTTATAAAATCACTGAATCAAATCTAACTCTGATAACATCAGAGAAGGCCAGGTACCCTACACAATAAGAGGGGGTTTGAAATTTTGACTTGTCTACTTAAAGATCACCAAAATCTGATCACAAGGTCAATTACGTCCCTGGGTGGGATTGAACCACCAACCTTTTGGTTAATAGCCTTACACACTAACCAATTGCGCCACAGAGACACTTTGCAAAAGTACATACTGACAAAGGCTAATAAGCATTCATCTAGAACGTTTCCTAGAAAAACTTTAAAAAGTCAATAATCTGGAGAGTTTTTGTAAGATGTTTCTTCCATCAACCAATGAAGAAACACATTGGTACTTTCCCATGATGAGTGAGTGCTTCAGGATCTTTTGCACTTACATGTGCAGCAGAGTACTGCAATGGAAGCATGCTGGGCCCATAACCCAGAGGTAGGCAGATTGAAACTATCCTTTGCTATATGCATTTTTTTTGTTAATTAAAGTAATCCAAAACTGGGATTGATATTTTGGCTCTTTTATTTTTACTTAAAGTACAATAACTTTTACCATTTTAATTTGTTTTGATAGTATATTGACAGTATTGTTTTCTTTCAAAAATCCACTTAATTTTCTTTACCCTATTATTAAAATGGTAATTGACAAAAACAAACTACATTGTCACCAGAAGAGCAATACAAAATGTACAAGTGATATATTAAAATCATCTTTCCAGCTTGAATTTCAATGATGCATTGGGGCAACGATTTTGTGAGAAACATCTTCACCCTTAAATAAAGATTTTCTTAATTCCTTACCTGTGTGATGTCAAAGTCAGAAAAATATCTCTACACACACTGCCATATTTGCACCTCATACTGGTCCGCACTGCGCATGCGTACGCTCTCCCGTACGTGCACATACTCACAGTCGCGGGCACCCGCAGGCGCACGGTATGCGTATTTACGGTAGAGTTTATGTAATCGTAGCGTGCGACTCATTCGTTACATATTTTCACTAATAATGTATTTTGTAGATCATGGTCCCTTTGATAGATTCTGAAAGTTTAGTTAACATAGCATGTTCCTGAACAGAGAGATCCCTCTTTGTATTGTACGAAGGGTCTAACAGGGGTCATACAGTAGTGTTTGGTACCCATCGGAAGAGTATTTAAATAGCAATATTCCGGTGTTGGTTTGGAGCGGATTAATCGCTCGTGCGAATAGTTATGGACATAAGAAGTTTATGTCCATTTACTATTATTTGTTCTTACTTAGTCATGCGGCGGGAAACCCAGTATCCCACCCACCTGGACAGTTGGAAACAGTCACAGCCCACCTGTATGAATCAACCTATGACCTTTTGTTATAATGCGAAGCCGAATTCCTGTGTCCAATGAACAATGAGATTGTAGGGACCATTGAATTGTATTGTGTGTGGGGCATAAATAGGCAGGCCGACCGTATCCAGTTCACTCTCTTCAACGGTTCTCATTGCTGATAATCGGGAGCTGGATATCGAGGCGCATGCGATCGTTTCCCCTTGTGCGTAAGTTCTCTCCGCAATCATATTGTCTTGATGTTATTGTAAGCCATCTCTCTCTCCCCTCTTTCTCCCTTATTTTCCCTTGATTGTATTGTATTGTATTGCATTGTATTTCCTGTGTAGTTATCTGGTTAGTTAGTCTATGTTATATTGTAGTGTATGATTTGTTCTGTGATTCTTTTGCAAGTATAATAGTCATAATACATATAATAGGTTTTGGACCCTAAGCCCAGGTATCTGTGTATTTCTTATAGTGTTAAGTATTCCCTTAGCGTCGGTGACGCTCAAGCAGCTTTGTAGTTAATCAGGTTACACCAGGTTGCACTTACACTCTGTCACCACACTAAGGTTTACTGTATATTTCGTTGTTAAAGGTATAGATATAAAGGTTTAACGTTATAAGCGTCTGCACCGCTGGTGATCTCCTCGTGGTCCCGAGCGTCCGCTACGCTATAGCGAATCATTACGTTAGTCGGCAGCCAATAGCGTGCCTGCCTGTGATCTCTGGGCCGTAAGCGAACGTGACGCTTGAGCGTCTCGACTACGGTTGAGCGATCGCTACGCAACTTGCGTACCCTTACGGTACTTCATACGTAGATAGCGTACAGTGTTCTTAGACCTCTTAAAGTGTTTTATATACGATAAATATTTAGCTTTATCAATTGGGGGCCGTCCAGTCCTTCACATATCTGCACTAGGTAATATCAGCAGACATTATCCATCAGCAAAGGGCGGGAGGTTGTATCCCTCGTAGTGCTGACGGGATAAGCGTCTGCTTCGCTTAGGTAAAGGGTGCTGAAGGAATCCGGGAACCGGAGGTAAGAGCAAAACGCTAGTGTCTTTTAAAACTGTTTATTTTTCTGTCTTGCACGCACACATATATATCTGCATTTCCTTTTTCATTTGTGTATTTTCGTATGTCACTCTCCTGTTTGCCAGTTTATAGTTGATAAAAGTGCTAAAAGAGATTTGCCGTTATTTCATAGTTTAAGAATAGAGGTAATATAGTTAAAGTATAGACAAACACACAGTTTTTGCCTGGGAGATAAGGCGAAGTCAGTGTGGTGTGTGGTAGATGATCAAGGATCATCTACATTGATAAAAGTATAAATTGTGTTACGGTGGATCTTTGCTTTGCGTACACGTGTCTCTAACAAAGACTTGCGTACGCAATCCAAAGGCCGACGCACGCAGCGTATATTACGCAACGGAGCGTCTGGGTACGCCCACGTAACTCAAACAACAGGCGATAAGTAGCGCAACGCGGTAAATAACGCAAAGCGATAAATAGCACAAATTGATTTCAGCTTTCCAAAACTTAGTTTAAATACCTTACTTTACTGTAATACCTCTGGGGAGAGCTATCAGACTACGGGAAATGATTTTTCTGATCAGAAAACTATAAGAATGATAGTGGGTTGAAAACGGTATGAGTGTATTGAATCCCGCTTTGTGGACTTTGTGGTCTATGTGATAAAACGGTATTAAATCCCGCTTTGTGGACTTTGTGATCTGTGTGATCTAATGAGCACGGCCTGAAGTGCCAATATCTCTCTTTTGCAAAGAGCTGCGCATTGGAAAATTCAGGGCTGTGTCGTGTAGACGATGGCCTAACAGGAGGCTTTAAAATGTTCTTTCTAGTGTCCTTCGTTTGGGAGAAAAATGCAATGGTACAAGACAGCTTTTCCTTGCCAATATCTCTCTTTTGCAAAGAGCTGCGCATTGGAAAATTCAGGGCTATGTCGTGCAGATGATGGCCTAACAGGAGGCTTTAAAATTTTCTTTCTAGTGTCCTTCGTTTGGGAGAAAAATGCAAAGGTACAAGACAGCTTTTCCTTGCCAATATCTCTCTTTTGCAAAGAGCTACACATTGGAAAATTCAGGGCTATGTCGTGTAGATGATGGCCTAACAGGAGGCTTTAAAATTGTCTTTCTAGTGACCTTCGTTTGGGAGAAAAATGCAAAGGTACAAGACAGCTTTTCCTTGCCAATATCTCTCTTTTGCAAAGAGCTGCGCATTGGAAAATTCAGGGCTATGTCGTGTAGATGATGGCCTAAGAGGGGGCTTTAAAATTTTCTTTCTAGTGTCCTTCGTTTGGGAGAAAAATGCAAAGGTACAAGACAGCTTTTCCTTGCCAATATCTCTCTTTTGCAAAGAGCTACGCATTGGAAAATTCAGGGCTATGTCGTGTAGATGATGGCCTAACAGGAGGCTTTAAAATTTTCTTTCTAGTGTCCTTCGTTTGGGAGAAAAATGCAATGGTACAAGACAGCTTTTCCTTGCCAATATCTCTCTTTTGCAAAGAGCTGCGCATTGGAAAATTCAGGGCTATGTCGTGTAGATGATGGCCTAACAGGAGGCTTTAAAATTTTCTTTCTAGTGTCCTTCGTTTGGTAGAAAAATGCAAAGGTACAAGACAGCTTTTCCTTGCCAATATCTCTCTTTTGCAAAGAGCTACGCATTGGAAAATTCAGGGCTATGTCGTGTAGATGATGGCCTAACAGGAGGCTTTAAAATTTTCTTTCTAGTGACCTTCGTTTGGGAGAAAAATGCAAAGGTACAAGACAGCTTTTCCTTGCCAATATCTCTCTTTTGCAAAGAGCTGCGCATTGGAAAATTCAGGGCTATGTCGTGTAGATGATGGCCTAACAGGAGGCTTTAAAATGTTCTTTCTAGTGTCCTTCGTTTGGGAGAAAAATGCAATGGTACAAGACAGCTTTTCCTTGCCAATATCTCTCTTTTGCAAAGAGCTGCGCATTGGAAAATTCAGGGCTATGTCGTGTAGATGATGGCCTAACAGGAGGCTTTAAAATTTTCTTTCTAGTGTCCTTCGTTTGGGAGAAAAATGCAATGGTACAAGACAGCTTTTCCTTGCCAATATCTCTCTTTTGCAAAGAGCTGCGCATTGGAAAATTCAGGGCTATGTCGTGTAGATGATGGCCTAACAGGAGGCTTTAAAATTTTCTTTCTAGTTTCCTTCGTTTGGGAGAAAAATGCAAAGGTACAAGACAGCTTTTCCTTGCCAATATCTCTCTTTTGCAAAGAGCTGCGCATTGGAAAATTCAGGGCTATGTCGTGTAGATGATGGCCTAACAGGAGGCTTTAAAATTTTCTTTCTAGTGTCCTTCGTTTGGGAGAAAAATGCAATGGTACAAGACAGCTTTTCCTTGCCAATATCTCTCTATTGCAAAGAGCTGCGCATTGGAAAATTCAGGGCTATGTCGTGTAGATGATGGCCTAACAGGAGGCTTTAAAATGTTCTTTCTAGTATCCTTCGTTTGGGAGAAAAATGCAATGGTACAAGACAGCTTTTCCTTGCCAATATATCTCTTTTGCAAAGAGCTGCGCATTGGAAAATTCAGGGCTATGTCGTGTAGATGATGGCCTAACAGGAGGCTTTAAAATGTTCTTTCTAGTGTCCTTCGTTTGGGAGAAAAATGCAATGGTACAAGACAGCTTTTCCTTGCCAATATCTCTCTTTTGCAAAGAGCTGCGCATTGGAAAATTCAGGGCTATGTCGTGTAGATGATGGCCTAACAGGAGGCTTTAAAATTTTCTTTCTAGTGTCCTTCGTTTGGGAGAAAAATGCAATGGTACAAGACAGCTTTTCCTTGCCAATATCTCTCTTTTGCAAAGAGCTGCGCATTGGAAAATTCAGGGCTATGTCGTGTAGATGATGGCCTAACAGGAGGCTTTAAAATTTTCTTTCTAGTGACCTTCGTTTGGGAGAAAAATGCAAAGGTACAAGACAGCTTTTCCTTGCCAATATCTCTCTTTTGCAAAGAGCTGCGCATTGGAAAATTCAGGGCTATGTCGTGTAGATGATGGCCTAACAGGAGGCTTTAAAATTTTCTTTCTAGTGTCCTTCGTTTGGGAGAAAAATGCAAAGGTACAAGACAGCTTTTCCTTGCCAATATCTCTCTTTTGCAAAGAGCTACGCATTGGAAAATTCAGGGCTATGTCGTGTAGATGATGGCCTAACAGGAGGCTTTAAAATTTTCTTTCTAGTGTCCTTCGTTTGGGAGAAAAATGCAAAGGTACAAGACAGCTTTTCCTTGCCAATATCTCTCTTTTGCAAAGAGCTACGCATTGGAAAATTCAGGGCTATGTCGTGTAGATGATGGCCTAACAGGAGGCTTTAAAATTTTCTTTCTAGTGTCCTTCGTTTGGGAGAAAAATGCAATGGTACAAGACAGCTTTTCCTTGCCAATATCTCTCTTTTGCAAAGAGCTGCGCATTGGAAAATTCAGGGCTATGTCGTGTAGATGATGGCCTAACAGGAGGCTTTAAAATTTTCTTTCTAGTGTCCTTCGTTTGGGAGAAAAATGCAAAGGTACAAGACAGCTTTTCCTTGCCAATATCTCTCTTTTGCAAAGAGCTGTGCATTGGAAAATTCAGGGCTATGTCGTGTAGATGATGGCCTAACAGGAGGCTTTAAAATTTTCTTTCTAGTGTCCTTCGTTTGGGAGAAAAATGCAATGGTACAAGACAGCTTTTCCTTGCCAATATCTCTCTTTTGCAAAGAGCTGCGCATTGGAAAATTCAGGGCTATGTCGTGTAGATGATGGCCTAACAGGAGGCTTTAAAATGTTCTTTCTAGTGTCCTTCGTTTGGGAGAAAAATGCAATGGTACGAGACAGCTTTTCCTTGCCAATATCTCTCTTTTGCAAAGAGCTGCGCATTGGAAAATTCAGGGCTATGTCGTGTAGATGATGGCCTAACAGGAGGCTTTAAAATGTTCTTTCTAGTGTCCTTCGTTTGGGAGAAAAATGCAATGGTACAAGACAGCTTTTCCTTGCCAATATCTCTCTTTTGCAAAGAGCTGCGCATTGGAAAATTCAGGGCTATGTCGTGTAGATGATGGCCTAACAGGAGGCTTTAAAATTTTCTTTCTAGTGTCCTTCGTTTGGGAGAAAAATGCAATGGTACAAGACAGCTTTTCCTTGCCAATATCTCTCTTTTGCAAAGAGCTGCGCATTGGAAAATTCAGGGCTATGTCGTGTAGATGATGGCCTAACAGGAGGCTTTCAAATTTTCTTTCTAGTTTCCTTCGTTTGGGAGAAAAATGCAAAGGTACAAGACAGCTTTTCCTTGCCAATATCTCTCTTTTGCAAAGAGCTGCGCATTGGAAAATTCAGGGCTATGTCGTGTAGATGATGGCCTAACAGGAGGCTTTAAAATTTTCTTTCTAGTGTCCTTCGTTTGGGAGAAAAATGCAATGGTACAAGACAGCTTTTCCTTGCCAATATCTCTCTATTGCAAAGAGCTGCGCATTGGAAAATTCAGGGCTATGTCGTGTAGATGATGGCCTAACAGGAGGCTTTAAAATGTTCTTTCTAGTGTCCTTCGTTTGGGAGAAAAATGCAATGGTACAAGACAGCTTTTCCTTGCCAATATATCTCTTTTGCAAAGAGCTGCGCATTGGAAAATTCAGGGCTATGTCGTGTAGATGATGGCCTAACAGGAGGCTTTAAAATGTTCTTTCTAGTGTCCTTCGTTTGGGAGAAAAATGCAATGGTACAAGACAGCTTTTCCTTGCCAATATCTCTCTTTTGCAAAGAGCTGCGCATTGGAAAATTCAGGGCTATGTCGTGTAGATGATGGCCTAACAGGAGGCTTTAAAATTTTCTTTCTAGTGTCCTTCGTTTGGGAGAAAAATGCAATGGTACAAGACAGCTTTTCCTTGCCAATATCTCTCTTTTGCAAAGAGCTGCGCATTGGAAAATTCAGGGCTGTGTCGTGTAGACGATGGCCTAACAGGAGGCTTTAAAATGTTCTTTCTAGTGTCCTTCGTTTGGGAGAAAAATGCAATGGTACAAGACAGCTTTTCCTTGCCAATATCTCTCTTTTGCAAAGAGCTACGCATTGGAAAATTCAGGGCTATGTCGTGTAGATGATGGCCTAACAGGAGGCTTTAAAATTTTCTTTCTAGTGTCCTTCGTTTGGGAGAAAAATGCAATGGTACAAGACAGCTTTTCCTTGCCAATATCTCTCTTTTGCAAAGAGCTGCGCATTGGAAAATTCAGGGCTATGTCGTGTAGATGATGGCCTAACAGGAGGCTTTAAAATTTTCTTTCTAGTGTCCTTCGTTTGGGAGAAAAATGCAAAGGTACAAGACAGCTTTTCCTTGCCAATATCTCTCTTTTGCAAAGAGCTGTGCATTGGAAAATTCAGGGCTATGTCGTGTAGATGATGGCCTAACAGGAGGCTTTAAAATTTTCTTTCTAGTGTCCTTCGTTTGGGAGAAAAATGCAATGGTACAAGACAGCTTTTCCTTGCCAATATCTCTCTTTTGCAAAGAGCTGCGCATTGGAAAATTCAGGGCTATGTCGTGTAGATGATGGCCTAACAGGAGGCTTTAAAATGTTCTTTCTAGTGTCCTTCGTTTGGGAGAAAAATGCAATGGTACGAGACAGCTTTTCCTTGC
Organism: Pseudophryne corroboree; assembly: GCF_028390025.1. Lineage (NCBI taxonomy): Eukaryota > Metazoa > Chordata > Amphibia > Anura > Myobatrachidae > Pseudophryne > Pseudophryne corroboree. The sequence goes on from NW_026970240.1 coordinate 287,278, forward strand.
CAATATCTCTCTTTTGCAAAGAGCTGCGCATTGGAAAATTCAGGGCTATGTCGTGTAGATGATGGCCTAACAGGAGGCTTTAAAATGTTCTTTCTAGTGTCCTTCGTTTGGGAGAAAAATGCAATGGTACAAGACAGCTTTTCCTTGCCAATATCTCTCTTTTGCAAAGAGCTGCGCATTGGAAAATTCAGGGCTATGTCGTGTAGATGATGGCCTAACAGGAGGCTTTAAAATTTTCTTTCTAGTGTCCTTCGTTTGGGAGAAAAATGCAATGGTACAAGACAGCTTTTCCTTGCCAATATCTCTCTTTTGCAAAGAGCTGCGCATTGGAAAATTCAGGGCTATGTCGTGTAGATGATGGCCTAACAGGAGGCTTTCAAATTTTCTTTCTAGTTTCCTTCGTTTGGGAGAAAAATGCAAAGGTACAAGACAGCTTTTCCTTGCCAATATCTCTCTTTTGCAAAGAGCTGCGCATTGGAAAATTCAGGGCTATGTCGTGTAGATGATGGCCTAACAGGAGGCTTTAAAATTTTCTTTCTAGTGTCCTTCGTTTGGGAGAAAAATGCAATGGTACAAGACAGCTTTTCCTTGCCAATATCTCTCTATTGCAAAGAGCTGCGCATTGGAAAATTCAGGGCTATGTCGTGTAGATGATGGCCTAACAGGAGGCTTTAAAATGTTCTTTCTAGTGTCCTTCGTTTGGGAGAAAAATGCAATGGTACAAGACAGCTTTTCCTTGCCAATATATCTCTTTTGCAAAGAGCTGCGCATTGGAAAATTCAGGGCTATGTCGTGTAGATGATGGCCTAACAGGAGGCTTTAAAATGTTCTTTCTAGTGTCCTTCGTTTGGGAGAAAAATGCAATGGTACAAGACAGCTTTTCCTTGCCAATATCTCTCTTTTGCAAAGAGCTGCGCATTGGAAAATTCAGGGCTATGTCGTGTAGATGATGGCCTAACAGGAGGCTTTAAAATTTTCTTTCTAGTGTCCTTCGTTTGGGAGAAAAATGCAATGGTACAAGACAGCTTTTCCTTGCCAATATCTCTCTTTTGCAAAGAGCTGCGCATTGGAAAATTCAGGGCTGTGTCGTGTAGACGATGGCCTAACAGGAGGCTTTAAAATGTTCTTTCTAGTGTCCTTCGTTTGGGAGAAAAATGCAATGGTACAAGACAGCTTTTCCTTGCCAATATCTCTCTTTTGCAAAGAGCTGCGCATTGGAAAATTCAGGGCTATGTCGTGCAGATGATGGCCTAACAGGAGGCTTTAAAATTTTCTTTCTAGTGTCCTTCGTTTGGGAGAAAAATGCAAAGGTACAAGACAGCTTTTCCTTGCCAATATCTCTCTTTTGCAAAGAGCTACGCATTGGAAAATTCAGGGCTATGTCGTGTAGATGATGGCCTAACAGGAGGCTTTAAAATTGTCTTTCTAGTGACCTTCGTTTGGGAGAAAAATGCAAAGGTACAAGACAGCTTTTCCTTGCCAATATCTCTCTTTTGCAAAGAGCTGCGCATTGGAAAATTCAGGGCTATGTCGTGTAGATGATGGCCTAAGAGGGGGCTTTAAAATTTTCTTTCTAGTGTCCTTCGTTTGGGAGAAAAATGCAAAGGTACAAGACAGCTTTTCCTTGCCAATATCTCTCTTTTGCAAAGAGCTACGCATTGGAAAATTCAGGGCTATGTCGTGTAGATGATGGCCTAACAGGAGGCTTTAAAATTTTCTTTCTAGTGTCCTTCGTTTGGGAGAAAAATGCAATGGTACAAGACAGCTTTTCCTTGCCAATATCTCTCTTTTGCAAAGAGCTGCGCATTGGAAAATTCAGGGCTATGTCGTGTAGATGATGGCCTAACAGGAGGCTTTAAAATTTTCTTTCTAGTGTCCTTCGTTTGGTAGAAAAATGCAAAGGTACAAGACAGCTTTTCCTTGCCAATATCTCTCTTTTGCAAAGAGCTACGCATTGGAAAATTCAGGGCTATGTCGTGTAGATGATGGCCTAACAGGAGGCTTTAAAATTTTCTTTCTAGTGACCTTCGTTTGGGAGAAAAATGCAAAGGTACAAGACAGCTTTTCCTTGCCAATATCTCTCTTTTGCAAAGAGCTGCGCATTGGAAAATTCAGGGCTATGTCGTGTAGATGATGGCCTAACAGGAGGCTTTAAAATTTTCTTTCTAGTGTCCTTCGTTTGGGAGAAAAATGCAAAGGTACAAGACAGCTTTTCCTTGCCAATATCTCTCTTTTGCAAAGAGCTACGCATTGGAAAATTCAGGGCTATGTCGTGTAGATGATGGCCTAACAGGAGGCTTTAAAATTTTCTTTCTAGTGTCCTTCGTTTGGGAGAAAAATGCAATGGTACAAGACAGCTTTTCCTTGCCAATATCTCTCTTTTGCAAAGAGCTGCGCATTGGAAAATTCAGGGCTATGTCGTGTAGATGATGGCCTAACAGGAGGCTTTAAAATGTTCTTTCTAGTGTCCTTCGTTTGGGAGAAAAATGCAAAGGTACAAGACAGCTTTTCCTTGCCAATATCTCTCTTTTGCAAAGAGCTGCGCATTGGAAAATTCAGGGCTATGTCGTGTAGATGATGGCCTAACAGGAGGCTTTAAAATTTTCTTTCTAGTGTCCTTCGTTTGGGAGAAAAATGCAATGGTACAAGACAGCTTTTCCTTGCCAATATCTCTCTTTTGCAAAGAGCTGCGCATTGGAAAATTCAGGGCTATGTCGTGTAGATGATGGCCTAACAGGAGGCTTTAAAATGTTCTTTCTAGTGTCCTTCGTTTGGGAGAAAAATGCAATGGTACAAGACAGCTTTTCCTTGCCAATATCTCTCTTTTGCAAAGAGCTGCGCTTTGGAAAATTCAGGGCTATGTCGTGTAGATGATGGCCTAACAGGAGGCTTTAAAATGTTCTTTCTAGTGTCCTTCGTTTGGGAGAAAAATGCAATGGTACAAGACAGCTTTTCCTTGCCAATATCTCTCTTTTGCAAAGAGCTGCGCATTGGAAAATTCAGGGCTATGTCGTGTAGATGATGGCCTAACAGGAGGCTTTAAAATGTTCTTTCTAGTGTCCTTCGTTTGGGAGAAAAATGCAATGGTACAAGACAGCTTTTCCTTGCCAATATCTCTCTTTTGCAAAGAGCTGCGCATTGGAAAATTCAGGGCTATGTCGTGTAGATGATGGCCTAACAGGAGGCTTTAAAATTTTCTTTCTAGTGACCTTCGTTTGGGAGAAAAATGCAAAGGTACAAGACAGCTTTTCCTTGCCAATATCTCTCTTTTGCAAAGAGCTGCGCATTGGAAAATTCAGGGCTATGTCGTGTAGATGATGGCCTAACAGGAGGCTTTAAAATTTTCTTTCTAGTGTCCTTCGTTTGGGAGAAAAATGCAAAGGTACAAGACAGCTTTTCCTTGCCAATATCTCTCTTTTGCAAAGAGCTACGCATTGGAAAATTCAGGGCTATGTCGTGTAGATGATGGCCTAACAGGAGGCTTTAAAATTTTCTTTCTAGTGTCCTTCGTTTGGGAGAAAAATGCAATGGTACAAGACAGCTTTTCCTTGCCAATATCTCTCTTTTGCAAAGAGCTGCGCATTGGAAAATTCAGGGCTATGTCGTGTAGATGATGGCCTAACAGGAGGCTTTAAAATGTTCTTTCTAGTGTCCTTCGTTTGGGAGAAAAATGCAAAGGTACAAGACAGCTTTTCCTTGCCAATATCTCTCTTTTGCAAAGAGCTGCGCATTGGAAAATTCAGGGCTATGTCGTGTAGATGATGGCCTAACAGGAGGCTTTAAAATTTTCTTTCTAGTGTCCTTCGTTTGGGAGAAAAATGCAATGGTACAAGACAGCTTTTCCTTGCCAATATCTCTCTTTTGCAAAGAGCTGCGCATTGGAAAATTCAGGGCTATGTCGTGTAGATGATGGCCTAACAGGAGGCTTTAAAATGTTCTTTCTAGTGTCCTTCGTTTGGGAGAAAAATGCAATGGTACAAGACAGCTTTTCCTTGCCAATATCTCTCTTTTGCAAAGAGCTGCGCTTTGGAAAATTCAGGGCTATGTCGTGTAGATGATGGCCTAACAGGAGGCTTTAAAATGTTCTTTCTAGTGTCCTTCGTTTGGGAGAAAAATGCAATGGTACAAGACAGCTTTTCCTTGCCAATATCTCTCTTTTGCAAAGAGCTGCGCATTGGAAAATTCAGGGCTATGTCGTGTAGATGATGGCCTAACAGGAGGCTTTAAAATGTTCTTTCTAGTGTCCTTCGTTTGGGAGAAAAATGCAATGGTACAAGACAGCTTTTCCTTGCCAATATCTCTCTTTTGCAAAGAGCTGCGCATTGGAAAATTCAGGGCTATGTCGTGTAGATGATGGCCTAACAGGAGGCTTTAAAATTTTCTTTCTAGTGACCTTCGTTTGGGAGAAAAATGCAAAGGTACAAGACAGCTTTTCCTTGCCAATATCTCTCTTTTGCAAAGAGCTGCGCATTGGAAAATTCAGGGCTATGTTGTGTAGATGATGGCCTAACAGGAGGCTTTAAAATGTTCTTTCTAGTGTCCTTCGTTTGGGAGAAAAATGCAATGGTACAAGACAGCTTTTCCTTGCCAATATCTCTCTTTTGCAAAGAGCTGCGCATTGGAAAATTCAGGGCTATGTCGTGTAGATGATGGCCTAACAGGAGGCTTTAAAATGTTCTTTCTAGTGTCCTTCGTTTGGGAGAAAAATGCAATGGTACAAGACAGCTTTTCCTTGCCAATATCTCTCTTTTGCAAAGAGCTGCGCATTGGAAAATTCAGGGCTATGTCGTGTAGATGATGGCCTAACAGGAGGCTTTAAAATGTTCTTTCTAGTGTCCTTCGTTTGGGAGAAAAATGCAATGGTACAAGACAGCTTTTCCTTGCCAATATCTCTCTTTTGCAAAGAGCTGCGCATTGGAAAATTCAGGGCTATGTCGTGTAGATGATGGCCTAACAGGAGGCTTTAAAATTTTCTTTCTAGTGACCTTCGTTTGGGAGAAAAATGCAAAGGTACAAGACAGCTTTTCCTTGCCAATATCTCTCTTTTGCAAAGAGCTGCGCATTGGAAAATTCAGGGCTATGTCGTGTAGATGATGGCCTAACAGGAGGCTTTAAAATGTTCTTTCTAGTGTCCTTCGTTTGGGAGAAAAATGCAATGGTACAAGACAGCTTTTCCTTGCCAATATCTCTCTTTTGCAAAGAGCTGCGCATTGGAAAATTCAGGGCTATGTCGTGTAGATGATGGCCTAACAGGAGGCTTTAAAATGTTCTTTCTAGTGTCCTTCGTTTGGGAGAAAAATGCAATGGTACAAGACAGATTTTCCTTGCCAATATCTCTCTTTTGCAAAGAGCTGCGCATTGGAAAATTCAGGGCTATGTCGTGTAGATGATGGCCTAACAGGAGGCTTTAAAATGTTCTTTCTAGTGTCCTTCGTTTGGGAGAAAAATGCAATGGTACAAGACAGCTTTTCCTTGCCAATATCTCTCTTTTGCAAAGAGCTGCGCATTGGAAAATTCAGGGCTATGTCGTGTAGATGATGGCCTAACAGGAGGCTTTAAAATTTTCTTTCTAGTGACCTTCGTTTGGGAGAAAAATGCAAAGGTACAAGACAGCTTTTCCTTGCCAATATCTCTCTTTTGCAAAGAGCTGCGCATTGGAAAATTCAGGGCTATGTCGTGTAGATGATGGCCTAACAGGAGGCTTTAAAATGTTCTTTCTAGTGTCCTTCGTTTGGGAGAAAAATGCAATGGTACAAGACAGCTTTTCCTTGCCAATATCTCTCTTTTGCAAAGAGCTGCGCATTGGAAAATTCAGGGCTATGTCGTGTAGATGATGGCCTAACAGGAGGCTTCAAAATTTTCTTTCTAGTGTCCTTCGTTTGGGAGAAAAATGCAAAGGTACAAGACAGCTTTTCCTTGCCAATATCTCTCTTTTGCAAAGAGCTGCGCATTGGAAAATTCAGGGCTATGTCGTGTAGATGATGGCCTAACAGGAGGCTTTAAAATTTTCTTTCTAGTGTCCTTCGTTTGGGAGAAAAATGCAAAGGTACAAGACAGATTTTCCTTGCCAATATCTCTCTTTTGCAAAGAGCTACGCATTGGAAAATTCAGGGCTATGTCGTGTAGATGATGGCCTAACAGGAGGCTTTAAAATTTTCTTTCTAGTGTCCTTCGTTTGGGAGAAAAATGCAAAGGTACAAGACTGCTTTTCCTTGCCAATATCTCTCTTTTGCAAAGGGCTACGCATTGGAAAATTCAGGGCTATGTCGTGTAGATGATGGCCTAACAGGAGGCTTTAAAATTTTCTTTCTAGTGACCTTCGTTTGGGAGAAAAATGCAAAGGTACAAGACAGCTTTTCCTTGCCAATATCTCTCTTTTGCAAAGAGCTGCGCATTGGAAAATTCAGGGCTATGTCGTGTAGATGATGGCCTAACAGGAGGCTTTAAAATTTTCTTTCTAGTGTCCTTCGTTTGGGAGAAAAATGCAAAGGTACAAGACAGCTTTTCCTTGCCAATATCTCTCTTTTGCAAAGAGCTACGCATTGGAAAATTCAGGGCTATGTCGTGTAGATGATGGCCTAACAGGAGGCTTTAAAATTTTCTTTCTAGTGACCTTCGTTTGGGAGAAAAATGCAAAGGTACAAGACAGCTATTCCTTGCCAATATCTCTCTTTTGCAAAGAGCTGCGCATTGGAAAATTCAGGGCTATGTCGTGTAGATGATGGCCTAACAGGAGGCTTTAAAATTTTCTTTCTAGTGTCCTTCGTTTGGGAGAAAAATGCAATGGTACAAGACAGCTTTTCCTTGCCAATATCTCTCTTTTGCAAAGAGCTGCGCATTGGAAAATTCAGGGCTATGTCGTGTAGATGATGGCCTAACAGGAGGCTTTAAAATGTTCTTTCTAGTGTCCTTCGTTTGGGAGAAAAATGCAATGGTACAAGACAGCTTTTCCTTGCCAATATCTCTCTTTTGCAAAGAGCTGCGCATTGGAAAATTCAGGGCTATGTCGTGTAGATGATGGCCTAACAGGAGGCTTTAAAATGTTCTTTCTAGTGTCCTTCGTTTGGGAGAAAAATGCAATGGTACAAGACAGCTTTTCCTTGCCAATATCTCTCTTTTGCAAAGAGCTGCGCATTGGAAAATTCAGGGCTATGTCGTGTAGATGATGGCCTAACAGGAGGCTTTAAAATGTTCTTTCTAGTGTCCTTCGTTTGGGAGAAAAATGCAATGGTACAAGACAGCTTTTCCTTGCCAATATCTCTCTTTTGCAAAGAGCTGCGCATTGGAAAATTCAGGGCTATGTCGTGTAGATGATGGCCTAACAGGAGGCTTTAAAATGTTCTTTCTAGTGTCCTTCGTTTGGGAGAAAAATGCAATGGTACAAGACAGCTTTTCCTTGCCAATATCTCTCTTTTGCAAAGAGCTGCGCATTGGAAAATTCAGGGCTATGTCGTGTAGATGATGGCCTAACAGGAGGCTTTAAAATGTTCTTTCTAGTGTCCTTCGTTTGGGAGAAAAATGCAATGGTACAAGACAGCTTTTCCTTGCCAATATCTCTCTTTTGCAAAGAGCTGCGCATTGGAAAATTCAGGGCTATGTCGTGTAGATGATGGCCTAACAGGAGGCTTTAAAATTTTCTTTCTAGTGACCTTCGTTTGGGAGAAAAATGCAAAGGTACAAGACAGCTTTTCCTTGCCAATATCTCTCTTTTGCAAAGAGCTGCGCATTGGAAAATTCAGGGCTATGTCGTGTAGATGATGGCCTAACAGGAGGCTTTAAAATGTTCTTTCTAGTGTCCTTCGTTTGGGAGAAAAATGCAATGGTACAAGACAGCTTTTCCTTGCCAATATCTCTCTTTTGCAAAGAGCTGCGCATTGGAAAATTCAGGGCTATGTCGTGTAGATGATGGCCTAACAGGAGGCTTTAAAATGTTCTTTCTAGTGTCCTTCGTTTGGGAGAAAAATGCAATGGTACAAGACAGATTTTCCTTGCCAATATCTCTCTTTTGCAAAGAGCTGCGCATTGGAAAATTCAGGGCTATGTCGTGTAGATGATGGCCTAACAGGAGGCTTTAAAATTTTCTTTCTAGTGACCTTCGTTTGGGAGAAAAATGCAAAGGTACAAGACAGCTTTTCCTTGCCAATATCTCTCTTTTGCAAAGAGCTGCGCATTGGAAAATTCAGGGCTATGTCGTGTAGATGATGGCCTAACAGGAGGCTTTAAAATTTTCTTTCTAGTGTCCTTCGTTTGGGAGAAAAATGCAAAGGTACAAGACAGCTTTTCCTTGCCAATATCTCTCTTTTGCAAAGAGCTACGCATTGGAAAATTCAGGGCTATGTCGTGTAGATGATGGCCTAACAGGAGGCTTTAAAATTTTCTTTCTAGTGACCTTCGTTTGGGAGAAAAATGCAAAGGTACAAGACAGCTATTCCTTGCCAATATCTCTCTTTTGCAAAGAGCTGCGCATTGGAAAATTCAGGGCTATGTCGTGTAGATGATGGCCTAACAGGAGGCTTTAAAATTTTCTTTCTAGTGTCCTTCGTTTGGGAGAAAAATGCAATGGTACAAGACAGCTTTTCCTTGCCAATATCTCTCTTTTGCAAAGAGCTGCGCATTGGAAAATTCAGGGCTATGTCGTGTAGATGATGGCCTAACAGGAGGCTTTAAAATGTTCTTTCTAGTGTCCTTCGTTTGGGAGAAAAATGCAATGGTACAAGACAGCTTTTCCTTGCCAATATCTCTCTTTTGCAAAGAGCTGCGCATTGGAAAATTCAGGGCTATGTCGTGTAGATGATGGCCTAACAGGAGGCTTTAAAATGTTCTTTCTAGTGTCCTTCGTTTGGGAGAAAAATGCAATGGTACAAGACAGCTTTTCCTTGCCAATATCTCTCTTTTGCAAAGAGCTGCGCATTGGAAAATTCAGGGCTATGTCGTGTAGATGATGGCCTAACAGGAGGCTTTAAAATGTTCTTTCTAGTGTCCTTCGTTTGGGAGAAAAATGCAATGGTACAAGACAGCTTTTCCTTGCCAATATCTCTCTTTTGCAAAGAGCTGCGCATTGGAAAATTCAGGGCTATGTCGTGTAGATGATGGCCTAACAGGAGGCTTTAAAATGTTCTTTCTAGTGTCCTTCGTTTGGGAGAAAAATGCAATGGTACAAGACAGCTTTTCCTTGCCAATATCTCTCTTTTGCAAAGAGCTGCGCATTGGAAAATTCAGGGCTATGTCGTGTAGATGATGGCCTAACAGGAGGCTTTAAAATGTTCTTTCTAGTGTCCTTCGTTTGGGAGAAAAATGCAATGGTACAAGACAGCTTTTCCTTGCCAATATCTCTCTTTTGCAAAGAGCTGCGCATTGGAAAATTCAGGGCTATGTCGTGTAGATGATGGCCTAACAGGAGGCTTTAAAATTTTCTTTCTAGTGACCTTCGTTTGGGAGAAAAATGCAAAGGTACAAGACAGCTTTTCCTTGCCAATATCTCTCTTTTGCAAAGAGCTGCGCATTGGAAAATTCAGGGCTATGTCGTGTAGATGATGGCCTAACAGGAGGCTTTAAAATGTTCTTTCTAGTGTCCTTCGTTTGGGAGAAAAATGCAATGGTACAAGACAGCTTTTCCTTGCCAATATCTCTCTTTTGCAAAGAGCTGCGCATTGGAAAATTCAGGGCTATGTCGTGTAGATGATGGCCTAACAGGAGGCTTTAAAATGTTCTTTCTAGTGTCCTTCGTTTGGGAGAAAAATGCAATGGTACAAGACAGATTTTCCTTGCCAATATCTCTCTTTTGCAAAGAGCTGCGCATTGGAAAATTCAGGGCTATGTCGTGTAGATGATGGCCTAACAGGAGGCTTTAAAATGTTCTTTCTAGTGTCCTTCGTTTGGGAGAAAAATGCAATGGTACAAGACAGCTTTTCCTTGCCAATATCTCTCTTTTGCAAAGAGCTGCGCATTGGAAAATTCAGGGCTATGTCGTGTAGATGATGGCCTAACAGGAGGCTTTAAAATTTTCTTTCTAGTGACCTTCGTTTGGGAGAAAAATGCAAAGGTACAAGACAGCTTTTCCTTGCCAATATCTCTCTTTTGCAAAGAGCTGCGCATTGGAAAATTCAGGGCTATGTCGTGTAGATGATGGCCTAACAGGAGGCTTTAAAATGTTTTTTCTAGTGTCCTTCGTTTGGGAGAAAAATGCAATGGTACAAGACAGCTTTTCCTTGCCAATATCTCTCTTTTGCAAAGAGCTGCGCATTGGAAAATTCAGGGCTATGTCGTGTAGATGATGGCCTAACAGGAGGCTTTAAAATTTTCTTTCTAGTGTCCTTCGTTTGGGAGAAAAATGCAAAGGTACAAGACAGCTTTTCCTTGCCAATATCTCTCTTTTGCAAAGAGCTGCGCATTGGAAAATTCAGGGCTATGTCGTGTAGATGATGGCCTAACAGGAGGCTTTAAAATTTTCTTTCTAGTGTCCTTCGTTTGGGAGAAAAATGCAAAGGTACAAGACAGATTTTCCTTGCCAATATCTCTCTTTTGCAAAGAGCTACGCATTGGAAAATTCAGGGCTATGTCGTGTAGATGATGGCCTAACAGGAGGCTTTAAAATTTTCTTTCTAGTGTCCTTCGTTTGGGAGAAAAATGCAAAGGTACAAGACAGCTTTTCCTTGCCAATATCTCTCTTTTGCAAAGAGCTACGCATTGGAAAATTCAGGGCTATGTCGTGTAGATGATGGCCTAACAGGAGGCTTTAAAATTTTCTTTCTAGTGACCTTCGTTTGGGAGAAAAATGCAAAGGTACAAGACAGCTTTTCCTTGCCAATATCTCTCTTTTGCAAAGAGCTGCGCATTGGAAAATTCAGGGCTATGTCGTGTAGATGATGGCCTAACAGGAGGCTTTAAAATTTTCTTTCTAGTGTCCTTCGTTTGGGAGAAAAATGCAAAGGTACAAGACAGCTTTTCCTTGCCAATATCTCTCTTTTGCAAAGAGCTACGCATTGGAAAATTCAGGGCTATGTCGTGTAGATGATGGCCTAACAGGAGGCTTTAAAATTTTCTTTCTAGTGACCTTCGTTTGGGAGAAAAATGCAAAGGTACAAGACAGCTATTCCTTGCCAATATCTCTCTTTTGCAAAGAGCTGCGCATTGGAAAATTCAGGGCTATGTCGTGTAGATGATGGCCTAACAGGAGGCTTTAAAATTTTCTTTCTAGTGTCCTTCGTTTGGGAGAAAAATGCAAAGGTACAAGACAGCTTTTCCTTGCCAATATCTCTCTTTTGCAAAGAGCTACGCATTGGAAAATTCAGGGCTATGTCGTGTAGATGATGGCCTAACAGGAGGCTTTAAAATTTTCTTTCTAGTGTCCTTCGTTTGGGAGAAAAATGCAATGGTACAAGACAGCTTTTCCTTGCCAATATCTCTCTTTTGCAAAGAGCTGTGCATTGGAAAATTCAGGGCTATGTCGTGTAGATGATGGCCTAACAGGAGGCTTTAAAATGTTCTTTCTAGTGTCCTTCGTTTGGGAGAAAAATGCAATGGTACAAGACAGCTTTTCCTTGCCAATATCTCTCTTTTGCAAAGAGCTGCGCATTGGAAAATTCAGGGCTATGTCGTGTAGATGATGGCCTAACAGGAGGCTTTAAAATGTTCTTTCTAGTGTCCTTCGTTTGGGAGAAAAATGCAATGGTACAAGACAGATTTTCCTTGCCAATATCTCTCTTTTGCAAAGAGCTGCGCATTGGAAAATTCAGGGCTATGTCGTGTAGATGATGGCCTAACAGGAGGCTTTAAAATGTTCTTTCTAGTGTCCTTCGTTTGGGAGAAAAATGCAATGGTACAAGACAGTTTTTCCTTGCCAATATCTCTCTTTTGCAAAGAGCTGCGCATTGGAAAATTCAGGGCTATGTCGTGTAGATGATGGCCTAACAGGAGGCTTTAAAATTTTCTTTCTAGTGACCTTCGTTTGGGAGAAAAATGCAATGGTACAAGACAGCTTTTCCTTGCCAATATCTCTCTTTTGCAAAGAGCTGCGCATTGGAAAATTCAGGGCTATGTCGTGTAGATGATGGCCTAACAGGAGGCTTTAAAATGTTTTTTCTAGTGTCCTTCGTTTGGGAGAAAAATGCAATGGTACAAGACAGCTTTTCCTTGCCAATATCTCTCTTTTGCAAAGAGCTGCGCATTGGAAAATTCAGGGCTATGTCGTGTAGATGATGGCCTAACAGGAGGCTTTAAAATTTTCTTTCTAGTGTCCTTCGTTTGGGAGAAAAATGCAAAGGTACAAGACAGCTTTTCCTTGCCAATATCTCTCTTTTGCAAAGAGCTGCGCATTGGAAAATTCAGGGCTATGTCGTGTAGATGATGGCCTAACAGGAGGCTTTAAAATTTTCTTTCTAGTGTCCTTCGTTTGGGAGAAAAATGCAAAGGTACAAGACAGATTTTCCTTGCCAATATCTCTCTTTTGCAAAGAGCTACGCATTGGAAAATTCAGGGCTATGTCGTGTAGATGATGGCCTAACAGGAGGCTTTAAAATTTTCTTTCTAGTGTCCTTCGTTTGGGAGAAAAATGCAAAGGTACAAGACAGCTTTTCCTTGCCAATATCTCTCTTTTGCAAAGAGCTACGCATTGGAAAATTCAGGGCTATGTCGTGTAGATGATGGCCTAACAGGAGGCTTTAAAATTTTCTTTCTAGTGACCTTCGTTTGGGAGAAAAATGCAAAGGTACAAGACAGCTTTTCCTTGCCAATATCTCTCTTTTGCAAAGAGCTGCGCATTGGAAAATTCAGGGCTATGTCGTTTAGATGATGGCCTAACAGGAGGCTTTAAAATTTTCTTTCTAGTGTCCTTCGTTTGGGAGAAAAATGCAAAGGTACAAGACAGCTTTTCCTTGCCAATATCTCTCTTTTGCAAAGAGCTACGCATTGGAAAATTCAGGGCTATGTCGTGTAGATGATGGCCTAACAGGAGGCTTTAAAATTTTCTTTCTAGTGACCTTCGTTTGGGAGAAAAATGCAAAGGTACAAGACAGCTATTCCTTGCCAATATCTCTCTTTTGCAAAGAGCTGCGCATTGGAAAATTCAGGGCTATGTCGTGTAGATGATGGCCTAACAGGAGGCTTTAAAATTTTCTTTCTAGTGTCCTTCGTTTGGGAGAAAAATGCAAAGGTACAAGACAGCTTTTCCTTGCCAATATCTCTCTTTTGCAAAGAGCTACGCATTGGAAAATTCAGGGCTATGTCGTGTAGATGATGGCCTAACAGGAGGCTTTAAAATTTTCTTTCTAGTGTCCTTCGTTTGGGAGAAAAATGCAATGGTACAAGACAGCTTTTCCTTGCCAATATCTCTCTTTTGCAAAGAGCTGCGCATTGGAAAATTCAGGGCTATGTCGTGTAGATGATGGCCTAACAGGAGGCTTTAAAATTTTCTTTCTAGTGTCCTTCGTTTGGGAGAAAAATGCAAAGGTACAAGACAGCTTTTCCTTGCCAATATCTCTCTTTTGCAAAGAGCTGTGCATTGGAAAATTCAGGGCTATGTCGTGTAGATGATGGCCTAACAGGAGGCTTTAAAATTTTCTTTCTAGTGTCCTTCGTTTGGGAGAAAAATGCAATGGTACAAGACAGCTTTTCCTTGCCAATATCTCTCTTTTGCAAAGAGCTGCGCATTGGAAAATTCAGGGCTATGTCGTGTAGATGATGGCCTAACAGGAGGCTTTAAAATGTTCTTTCTAGTGTCCTTCGTTTGGGAGAAAAATGCAATGGTACAAGACAGCTTTTCCTTGCCAATATCTCTCTTTTGCAAAGAGCTGCGCATTGGAAAATTCAGGGCTATGTCGTGTAGATGATGGCCTAACAGGAGGCTTTAAAATGTTCTTTCTAGTGTCCTTCGTTTGGGAGAAAAATGCAATGGTACAAGACAGCTTTTCCTTGCCAATATCTCTCTTTTGCAAAGAGCTGCGCATTGGAAAATTCAGGGCTATGTCGTGTAGATGATGGCCTAACAGGAGGCTTTAAAATTTTCTTTCTAGTGTCCTTCGTTTGGGAGAAAAATGCAATGGTACAAGACAGCTTTTCCTTGCCAATATCTCTCTTTTGCAAAGAGCTGCGCATTGGAAAATTCAGGGCTATGTCGTGTAGATGATGGCCTAACAGGAGGCTTTAAAATTTTCTTTCTAGTGTCCTTCGTTTGGGAGAAAAATGCAAAGGTACAAGACAGATTTTCCTTGCCAATATCTCTCTTTTGCAAAGAGCTACGCATTGGAAAATTCAGGGCTATGTCGTGTAGATGATGGCCTAACAGGAGGCTTTAAAATTTTCTTTCTAGTGTCCTTCGTTTGGGAGAAAAATGCAAAGGTACAAGACAGCTTTTCCTTGCCAATATCTCTCTTTTGCAAAGAGCTACGCATTGGAAAATTCAGGGCTATGTCGTGTAGATGATGGCCTAACAGGAGGCTTTAAAATTTTCTTTCTAGTGACCTTCGTTTGGGAGAAAAATGCAAAGGTACAAGACAGCTTTTCCTTGCCAATATCTCTCTTTTGCAAAGAGCTGCGCATTGGAAAATTCAGGGCTATGTCGTGTAGATGATGGCCTAACAGGAGGCTTTAAAATTTTCTTTCTAGTGTCCTTCGTTTGGGAGAAAAATGCAAAGGTACAAGACAGCTTTTCCTTGCCAATATCTCTCTTTTGCAAAGAGCTACGCATTGGAAAATTCAGGGCTATGTCGTGTAGATGATGGCCTAACAGGAGGCTTTAAAATTTTCTTTCTAGTGACCTTCGTTTGGGAGAAAAATGCAAAGGTACAAGACAGCTATTCCTTGCCAATATCTCTCTTTTGCAAAGAGCTGCGCATTGGAAAATTCAGGGCTATGTCGTGTAGATGATGGCCTAACAGGAGGCTTTAAAATTTTCTTTCTAGTGTCCTTCGTTTGGGAGAAAAATGCAAAGGTACAAGACAGCTTTTCCTTGCCAATATCTCTCTTTTGCAAAGAGCTACGCATTGGAAAATTCAGGGCTATGTCGTGTAGATGATGGCCTAACAGGAGGCTTTAAAATTTTCTTTCTAGTGTCCTTCGTTTGGGAGAAAAATGCAATGGTACAAGACAGCTTTTCCTTGCCAATATCTCTCTTTTGCAAAGAGCTGCGCATTGGAAAATTCAGGGCTATGTCGTGTAGATGATGGCCTAACAGGAGGCTTTAAAATTTTCTTTCTAGTGTCCTTCGTTTGGGAGAAAAATGCAAAGGTACAAGACAGCTTTTCCTTGCCAATATCTCTCTTTTGCAAAGAGCTGTGCATTGGAAAATTCAGGGCTATGTCGTGTAGATGATGGCCTAACAGGAGGCTTTAAAATTTTCTTTCTAGTGTCCTTCGTTTGGGAGAAAAATGCAATGGTACAAGACAGCTTTTCCTTGCCAATATCTCTCTTTTGCAAAGAGCTGCGCATTGGAAAATTCAGGGCTATGTCGTGTAGATGATGGCCTAACAGGAGGCTTTAAAATGTTCTTTCTAGTGTCCTTCGTTTGGGAGAAAAATGCAATGGTACAAGACAGCTTTTCCTTGCCAATATCTCTCTTTTGCAAAGAGCTGCGCATTGGAAAATTCAGGGCTATGTCGTGTAGATGATGGCCTAACAGGAGGCTTTAAAATGTTCTTTCTAGTGTCCTTCGTTTGGGAGAAAAATGCAATGGTACAAGACAGCTTTTCCTTGCCAATATCTCTCTTTTGCAAAGAGCTGCGCATTGGAAAATTCAGGGCTATGTCGTGTAGATGATGGCCTAACAGGAGGCTTTAAAATTTTCTTTCTAGTGTCCTTCGTTTGGGAGAAAAATGCAATGGTACAAGACAGCTTTTCCTTGCCAATATCTCTCTTTTGCAAAGAGCTGCGCATTGGAAAATTCAGGGCTATGTCGTGTAGATGATGGCCTAACAGGAGGCTTTAAAATTTTCTTTCTAGTGACCTTCGTTTGGGAGAAAAATGCAATGGTACAAGACAGCTTTTCCTTGCCAATATCTCTCTTTTGCAAAGAGCTGCGCATTGGAAAATTCAGGGCTATGTCGTGTAGATGATGGCCTAACAGGAGGCTTTAAAATTTTCTTTCTAGTGTCTTTCGTTTGGGAGAAAAATGCAAAGGTACAAGACAGCTTTTCCTTGCCAATATCTCTCTTTTGCAAAGAGCTACGCATTGGAAAATTCAGGGCTATGTCGTGTAGATGATGGCCTAACAGGAGGCTTTAAAATTTTCTTTCTAGTGTCCTTCGTTTGGGAGAAAAATGCAAAGGTACAAGACAGCTTTTCCTTGCCAATATCTCTCTTTTGCAAAGAGCTGCGCATTGGAAAATTCAGGGCTATGTCGTGTAGATGATGGCCTAACAGGAGGCTTTAAAATTTTCTTTCTAGTGTCCTTCGTTTGGGAGAAAAATGCAATGGTACAAGACAGCTTTTCCTTGCCAATATCTCTCTTTTGCAAAGAGCTGCGCATTGGAAAATTCAGGGCTATGTCGTGTAGATGATGGCCTAACAGGAGGCTTTAAAATGTTCTTTCTAGTGTCCTTCGTTTGGGAGAAAAATGCAATGGTACAAGACAGCTTTTCCTTGCCAATATCTCTCTTTTGCAAAGAGCTGCGCATTGGAAAATTCAGGGCTATGTCGTGTAGATGATGGCCTAACAGGAGGCTTTAAAATTTTCTTTCTAGTGACCTTCGTTTGGGAGAAAAATGCAATGGTACAAGACAGCTTTTCCTTGCCAATATCTCTCTTTTGCAAAGAGCTGCGCATTGGAAAATTCAGGGCTATGTCGTGTAGATGATGGCCTAACAGGAGGCTTTAAAATTTTCTTTCTAGTGTCTTTCGTTTGGGAGAAAAATGCAAAGGTACAAGACAGCTTTTCCTTGCCAATATCTCTCTTTTGCAAAGAGCTACGCATTGGAAAATTCAGGGAAATGTCGTGTAGATGATGGCCTAACAGGAGGCTTTAAAATTTTCTTTCTAGTGTCCTTCGTTTGGGAGAAAAATGCAAAGGTACAAGACAGCTTTTCCTTGCCAATATCTCTCTTTTGCAAAGAGCTGCGCATTGGAAAATTCAGGGCTATGTCGTGTAGATGATGGCCTAACAGGAGGCTTTAAAATTTTCTTTCTAGTGTCCTTCGTTTGGGAGAAAAATGCAATGGTACAAGACAGCTTTTCCTTGCCAATATCTCTCTTTTGCAAAGAGCTGCGCATTGGAAAATTCAGGGCTATGTCGTGTAGATGATGGCCTAACAGTAGGCTTTAAAATGTTCTTTCTAGTGTCCTTCGTTTGGGAGAAAAATGCAATGGTACAAGACAGCTTTTCCTTGCCAATATCTCTCTTTTGCAAAGAGCTGCGCATTGGAAAATTCAGGGCTATGTCGTGTAGATGATGGCCTAACAGGAGGCTTTAAAATTTTCTTTCTAGTGTCCTTCGTTTGGGAGAAAAATGCAAAGGTACAAGACAGCTTTTCCTTGCCAATATCTCTCTTTTGCAAAGAGCTGTGCATTGGAAAATTCAGGGCTATGTCGTGTAGATGATGGCCTAACAGGAGGCTTTAAAATTTTCTTTCTAGTGTCCTTCGTTTGGGAGAAAAATGCAATGGTACAAGACAGCTTTTCCTTGCCAATATCTCTCTTTTGCAAAGAGCTGCGCATTGGAAAATTCAGGGCTATGTCGTGTAGATGATGGCCTAACAGGAGGCTTTAAAATGTTCTTTCTAGTGTCCTTCGTTTGGGAGAAAAATGCAATGGTACAAGACAGCTTTTCCTTGCCAATATCTCTCTTTTGCAAAGAGCTGCGCATTGGAAAATTCAGGGCTATGTCGTGTAGATGATGGCCTAACAGGAGGCTTTAAAATGTTCTTTCTAGTGTCCTTCGTTTGGGAGAAAAATGCAATGGTACAAGACAGCTTTTCCTTGCCAATATCTCTCTTTTGCAAAGAGCTGCGCATTGGAAAATTCAGGGCTATGTCGTGTAGATGATGGCCTAACAGGAGGCTTTAAAATTTTCTTTCTAGTGTCCTTCGTTTGGGAGAAAAATGCAATGGTACAAGACAGCTTTTCCTTGCCAATATCTCTCTTTTGCAAAGAGCTGCGCATTGGAAAATTCAGGGCTATGTCGTGTAGATGATGGCCTAACAGGAGGCTTTAAAATTTTCTTTCTAGTGACCTTCGTTTGGGAGAAAAATGCAATGGTACAAGACAGCTTTTCCTTGCCAATATCTCTCTTTTGCAAAGAGCTGCGCATTGGAAAATTCAGGGCTATGTCGTGTAGATGATGGCCTAACAGGAGGCTTTAAAATTTTCTTTCTAGTGTCCTTCGTTTGGGAGAAAAATGCAAAGGTACAAGACAGCTTTTCCTTGCCAATATCTCTCTTTTGCAAAGAGCTACGCATTGGAAAATTCAGGGCTATGTCGTGTAGATGATGGCCTAACAGGAGGCTTTAAAATTTTCTTTCTAGTGTCCTTCGTTTGGGAGAAAAATGCAATGGTACAAGACAGCTTTTCCTTGCCAATATCTCTCTTTTGCAAAGAGCTGCGCATTGGAAAATTCAGGGCTATGTCGTGTAGATGATGGCCTAACAGGAGGCTTTAAAATTTTCTTTCTAGTGTCCTTCGTTTGGGAGAAAAATGCAAAGCTACAAGACAGCTTTTCCTTGCCAATATCTCTCTTTTGCAAAGAGCTACGCATTGGAAAATTCAGGGCTATGTCGTGTAGATGATGGCCTAACAGGAGGCTTTAAAATTTTCTTTCTAGTGTCTTTCGTTTGGGAGAAAAATGCAAAGGTACAAGACAGCTTTTCCTTGCCAATATCTCTCTTTTGCAAAGAGCTACGCATTGGAAAATTCAGGGCTATGTCGTGTAGATGATGGCCTAACAGGAGGCTTTAAAATTTTCTTTCTAGTGTCCTTCGTTTGGGAGAAAAATGCAAAGGTACAAGACAGCTTTTCCTTGCCAATATCTCTCTTTTGCAAAGAGCTGCGCATTGGAAAATTCAGGGCTATGTCGTGTAGATGATGGCCTAACAGGAGGCTTTAAAATTTTCTTTCTAGTGTCCTTCGTTTGGGAGAAAAATGCAATGGTACAAGACAGCTTTTCCTTGCCAATATCTCTCTTTTGCAAAGAGCTGCGCATTGGAAAATTCAGGGCTATGTCGTGTAGATGATGGCCTAACAGGAGGCTTTAAAATGTTCTTTCTAGTGTCCTTCGTTTGGGAGAAAAATGCAATGGTACAAGACAGCTTTTCCTTGCCAATATCTCTCTTTTGCAAAGAGCTGCGCATTGGAAAATTCAGGGCTATGTCGTGTAGATGATGGCCTAACAGGAGGCTTTAAAATTTTCTTTCTAGTGACCTTCGTTTGGGAGAAAAATGCAATGGTACAAGACAGCTTTTCCTTGCCAATATCTCTCTTTTGCAAAGAGCTGCGCATTGGAAAATTCAGGGCTATGTCGTGTAGATGATGGCCTAACAGGAGGCTTTAAAATTTTCTTTCTAGTGTCTTTCGTTTGGGAGAAAAATGCAAAGGTACAAGACAGCTTTTCCTTGCCAATATCTCTCTTTTGCAAAGAGCTACGCATTGGAAAATTCAGGGAAATGTCGTGTAGATGATGGCCTAACAGGAGGCTTTAAAATTTTCTTTCTAGTGTCCTTCGTTTGGGAGAAAAATGCAAAGGTACAAGACAGCTTTTCCTTGCCAATATCTCTCTTTTGCAAAGAGCTGCGCATTGGAAAATTCAGGGCTATGTCGTGTAGATGATGGCCTAACAGGAGGCTTTAAAATTTTCTTTCTAGTGTCCTTCGTTTGGGAGAAAAATGCAATGGTACAAGACAGCTTTTCCTTGCCAATATCTCTCTTTTGCAAAGAGCTGCGCATTGGAAAATTCAGGGCTATGTCGTGTAGATGATGGCCTAACAGTAGGCTTTAAAATGTTCTTTCTAGTGTCCTTCGTTTGGGAGAAAAATGCAATGGTACAAGACAGCTTTTCCTTGCCAATATCTCTCTTTTGCAAAGAGCTGCGCATTGGAAAATTCAGGGCTATGTCGTGTAGATGATGGCCTAACAGGAGGCTTTAAAATGTTCTTTCTAGTGTCCTTCGTTTGGGAGAAAAATGCAATGGTACAAGACAGCTTTTCCTTGCCAATATCTCTCTTTTGCAAAGAGCTGCGCATTGGAAAATTCAGGGCTATGTCGTGTAGATGATGGCCTAACAGGAGGCTTTAAAATTTTCTTTCTAGTGTCCTTCGTTTGGGAGAAAAATGCAATGGTACAAGACAGCTTTTCCTTGCCAATATCTCTCTTTTGCAAAGAGCTGCGCATTGGAAAATTCAGGGCTATGTCGTGTAGATGATGGCCTAACAGGAGGCTTTAAAATTTTCTTTCTAGTGACCTTCGTTTGGGAGAAAAATGCAATGGTACAAGACAGCTTTTCCTTGCCAATATCTCTCTTTTGCAAAGAGCTGCGCATTGGAAAATTCAGGGCTATGTCGTGTAGATGATGGCCTAACAGGAGGCTTTAAAATTTTCTTTCTAGTGTCCTTCGTTTGGGAGAAAAATGCAAAGGTACAAGACAGCTTTTCCTTGCCAATATCTCTCTTTTGCAAAGAGCTGCGCATTGGAAAATTCAGGGCTATGTCGTGTAGATGATGGCCTAACAGGAGGCTTTAAAATTTTCTTTCTAGTGTCCTTCGTTTGGGAGAAAAATGCAATGGTACAAGACAGCTTTTCCTTGCCAATATCTCTCTTTTGCAAAGAGCTGCGCATTGGAAAATTCAGGGCTATGTCGTGTAGATGATGGCCTAACAGGAGGCTTTAAAATGTTCTTTCTAGTGTCCTTCGTTTGGGAGAAAAATGCAATGGTACAAGACAGCTTTTCCTTGCCAATATCTCTCTTTTGCAAAGAGCTGCGCATTGGAAAATTCAGGGCTATGTCGTGTAGATGATGGCCTAACAGGAGGCTTTAAAATTTTCTTTCTAGTGTCCTTCGTTTGGGAGAAAAATGCAAAGGTACAAGACAGCTTTTCCTTGCCAATATCTCTCTTTTGCAAAGAGCTGCGCATTGGAAAATTCAGGGCTATGTCGTGTAGATGATGGCCTAACAGGAGGCTTTAAAATTTTCTTTCTAGTGTCCTTCGTTTGGGAGAAAAATGCAATGGTACAAGACAGCTTTTCCTTGCCAATATCTCTCTTTTGCAAAGAGCTGCGCATTGGAAAATTCAGGGCTATGTCGTGTAGATGATGGCCTAACAGGAGGCTTTAAAATGTTCTTTCTAGTGTCCTTCGTTTGGGAGAAAAATGCAATGGTACAAGACAGCTTTTCCTTGCCAATATCTCTCTTTTGCAAAGAGCTGCGCATTGGAAAATGCAGGGCTATGTCGTGTAGATGATGGCCTAACAGGAGGCTTTAAAATTTTCTTTCTAGTGACCTTCGTTTGGGAGAAAAATGCAATGGTACAAGACAGCTTTTCCTTGCCAATATCTCTCTTTTGCAAAGAGCTGCGCATTGGAAAATTCAGGGCTATGTCGTGTAGATGATGGCCTAACAGGAGGCTTTAAAATTTTCTTTCTAGTGTCTTTCGTTTGGGAGAAAAATGCAAAGGTACAAGACAGCTTTTCCTTGCCAATATCTCTCTTTTGCAAAGAGCTACGCATTGGAAAATTCAGGGCTATGTCGTGTAGATGATGGCCTAACAGGAGGCTTTAAAATTTTCTTTCTAGTGTCCTTCGTTTGGGAGAAAAATGCAAAGGTACAAGACAGCTTTTCCTTGCCAATATCTCTCTTTTGCAAAGAGCTGCGCATTGGAAAATTCAGGGCTATGTCGTGTAGATGATGGCCTAACAGGAGGCTTTAAAATTTTCTTTCTAGTGTCCTTCGTTTGGGAGAAAAATGCAATGGTACAAGACAGCTTTTCCTTGCCAATATCTCTCTTTTGCAAAGAGCTGCGCATTGGAAAATTCAGGGCTATGTCGTGTAGATGATGGCCTAACAGGAGGCTTTAAAATGTTCTTTCTAGTGTCCTTCGTTTGGGAGAAAAATGCAATGGTACAAGACAGCTTTTCCTTGCCAATATCTCTCTTTTGCAAAGAGCTGCGCATTGGAAAATTCAGGGCTATGTCGTGTAGATGATGGCCTAACAGGAGGCTTTAAAATGTTCTTTCTAGTGTCCTTCGTTTGGGAGAAAAATGCAATGGTACAAGACAGCTTTTCCTTGCCAATATCTCTCTTTTGCAAAGAGCTGCGCATTGGAAAATTCAGGGCTATGTCGTGTAGATGATGGCCTAACAGGAGGTTTTAAAATGTTCTTTCTAGTGTCCTTCGTTTGGGAGAAAAATGCAATGGTACAAGACAGCTTTTCCTTGCCAATATCTCTCTTTTGCAAAGAGCTGCGCATTGGAAAATTCAGGGCTATGTCGTGTAGATGATGGCCTAACAGGAGGTTTTAAAATGTTCTTTCTAGTGTCCTTCGTTTGGGAGAAAAATGCAATGGTACAAGACAGCTTTTCCTTGCCAATATCTCTCTTTTGCAAAGAGCTGCGCATTGGAAAATTCAGGGCTATGTCGTGTAGATGATGGCCTAACAGGAGGCTTTAAAATTTTCTTTCTAGTGACCTTCGTTTGGGAGAAAAATGCAATGGTACAAGACAGCTTTTCCTTGCCAATATCTCTCTTTTGCAAAGAGCTGCGCATTGGAAAATTCAGGGCTATGTCGTGTAGATGATGGCCTAACAGGAGGCTTTAAAATTTTCTTTCTAGTGTCTTTCGTTTGGGAGAAAAATGCAAAGGTACAAGACAGCTTTTCCTTGCCAATATCTCTCTTTTGCAAAGAGCTACGCATTGGAAAATTCAGGGCTATGTCGTGTAGATGATGGCCTAACAGGAGGCTTTAAAATTTTCTTTCTAGTGTCCTTCGTTTGGGAGAAAAATGCAAAGGTACAAGACAGCTTTTCCTTGCCAATATCTCTCTTTTGCAAAGAGCTGCGCATTGGAAAATTCAGGGCTATGTCGTGTAGATGATGGCCTAACCGGAGGCTTTAAAATTTTCTTTCTAGTGTCCTTCGTTTGGGAGAAAAATGCAATGGTACAAGACAGCTTTTCCTTGCCAATATCTCTCTTTTGCAAAGAGCTGCGCATTGGAAAATTCAGGGCTATGTCGTGTAGATGATGGCCTAACAGGAGGCTTTAAAATGTTCTTTCTAGTGTCCTTCGTTTGGGAGAAAAATGCAATGGTACAAGACAGCTTTTCCTTGCCAATATCTCTCTTTTGCAAAGAGCTGCGCATTGGAAAATTCAGGGCTATGTCGTGTAGATGATGGCCTAACAGGAGGCTTTAAAATGTTCTTTCTAGTGTCCTTCGTTTGGGAGAAAAATGCAATGGTACAAGACAGCTTTTCCTTGCCAATATCTCTCTTTTGCAAAGAGCTGCGCATTGGAAAATTCAGGGCTATGTCGTGTAGATGATGGCCTAACAGGAGGCTTTAAAATTTTCTTTCTAGTGTCCTTCGTTTGGGAGAAAAATGCAATGGTACAAGACAGCTTTTCCTTGCCAATATCTCTCTTTTGCAAAGAGCTGCGCATTGGAAAATTCAGGGCTATGTCGTGTAGATGATGGCCTAACAGGAGGCTTTAAAATTTTCTTTCTAGTGACCTTCGTTTGGGAGAAAAATGCAAAGGTACAAGACAGCTTTTCCTTGCCAATATCTCTCTTTTGCAAAGAGCTGCGCATTGGAAAATTCAGGGCTATGTCGTGTAGATGATGGCCTAACAGGAGGCTTTAAAATTTTCTTTCTAGTGTCCTTCGTTTGGGAGAAAAATGCAAAGGTACAAGACAGCTTTTCCTTGCCAATATCTCTCTTTTGCAAAGAGCTACGCATTGGAAAATTCAGGGCTATGTCGTGTAGATGATGGCCTAACAGGAGGCTTTAAAATTTTCTTTCTAGTGACCTTCGTTTGGGAGAAAAATGCAAAGGTACAAGACAGCTTTTCCTTGCCAATATCTCTCTTTTGCAAAGAGCTGCGCATTGGAAAATTCAGGGCTATGTCGTGTAGATGATGGCCTAACAGGAGGCTTTAAAATTTTCTTTCTAGTGTCTTTCGTTTGGGAGAAAAATGCAAAGGTACAAGACAGCTTTTCCTTGCCAATATCTCTCTTTTGCAAAGAGCTACGCATTGGAAAATTCAGGGCTATGTCGTGTAGATGATGGCCTAACAGGAGGCTTTAAAATTTTCTTTCTAGTGTCCTTCGTTTGGGAGAAAAATGCAATGGTACAAGACAGCTTTTCCTTGCCAATATCTCTCTTTTGCAAAGAGCTGCGCATTGGAAAATTCAGGGCTATGTCGTGTAGATGATGGCCTAACAGGAGGCTTTAAAATTTTCTTTCTAGTGTCCTTCGTTTGGGAGAAAAATGCAAAGGTACAAGACAGATTTTCCTTGCCAATATCTCTCTTTTGCAAAGAGCTACGCATTGGAAAATTCAGGGCTATGTCGTGTAGATGATGGCCTAACAGGAGGCTTTAAAATTTTCTTTCTAGTGTCCTTCGTTTGGGAGAAAAATGCAAAGGTACAAGACAGCTTTTCCTTGCCAATATCTCTCTTTTGCAAAGAGCTACGCATTGGAAAATTCAGGGCTATGTCGTGTAGATGATGGCCTAACGGGAGGCTTTAAAATTTTCTTTCTAGTGACCTTCGTTTGGGAGAAAAATGCAAAGGTACAAGACAGCTTTTCCTTGCCAATATCTCTCTTTTGCAAAGAGCTGCGCATTGGAAAATTCAGGGCTATGTCGTGTAGATGATGGCCTAACAGGAGGCTTTAAAATTTTCTTTCTAGTGTCCTTCGTTTGGGAGAAAAATGCAAAGGTACAAGACAGCTTTTCCTTGCCAATATCTCTCTTTTGCAAAGAGCTACGCATTGGAAAATTCAGGGCTATGTCGTGTAGATGATGGCCTAACAGGAGGCTTTAAAATTTTCTTTCTAGTGACCTTCGTTTGGGAGAAAAATGCAAAGGTACAAGACAGCTATTCCTTGCCAATATCTCTCTTTTGCAAAGAGCTGCGCATTGGAAAATTCAGGGCTATGTCGTGTAGATGATGGCCTAACAGGAGGCTTTAAAATTTTCTTTCTAGTGTCCTTCGTTTGGGAGAAAAATGCAAAGGTACAAGACAGCTTTTCCTTGCCAATATCTATCTTTTGCAAAGAGCTACGCATTGGAAAATTCAGGGCTATGTCGTGTAGATGATGGCCTAACAGGAGGCTTTAAAATTTTCTTTCTAGTGTCCTTCGTTTGGGAGAAAAATGCAATGGTACAAGACAGCTTTTCCTTGCCAATATCTCTCTTTTGCAAAGAGCTGCGCATTGGAAAATTCAGGGCTATGTCGTGTAGATGATGGCCTAACAGGAGGCTTTAAAATTTTCTTTCTAGTGTCCTTCGTTTGGGAGAAAAATGCAAAGGTACAAGACAGCTTTTCCTTGCCAATATCTCTCTTTTGCAAAGAGCTGTGCATTGGAAAATTCAGGGCTATGTCGTGTAGATGATGGCCTAACAGGAGGCTTTAAAATTTTCTTTCTAGTGTCCTTCGTTTGGGAGAAAAATGCAATGGTACAAGACAGCTTTTCCTTGCCAATATCTCTCTTTTGCAAAGAGCTGCGCATTGGAAAATTCAGGGCTATGTCGTGTAGACGATGGCCTAACAGGAGGCTTTAAAATGTTCTTTCTAGTGTCCTTCGTTTGGGAGAAAAATGCAATGGTACAAGACAGCTTTTCCTTGCCAATATCTCTCTTTTGCAAAGAGCTGCGCATTGGAAAATTCAGGGCTATGTCGTGTAGATGATGGCCTAACAGGAGGCTTTAAAATGTTCTTTCTAGTGTCCTTCGTTTGGGAGAAAAATGCAATGGTACAAGACAGCTTTTCCTTGCCAATATCTCTTTTGCAAAGAGCTGCGCATTGGAAAATTCAGGGCTATGTCGTGTAGATGATGGCCTAACAGGAGGCTTTAAAATTTTCTTTCTAGTGTCCTTCGTTTGGGAGAAAAATGCAATGGTACAAGACAGCTTTTCCTTGCCAATATCTCTCTTTTGCAAAGAGCTGCGCATTGGAAAATTCAGGGCTATGTCGTGTAGATGATGGCCTAACAGGAGGCTTTAAAATTTTCTTTCTAGTGACCTTCGTTTGGGAGAAAAATGCAATGGTACAAGACAGCTTTTCCTTGCCAATATCTCTCTTTTGCAAAGAGCTGCGCATTGGAAAATTCAGGGCTATGTCGTGTAGATGATGGCCTAACAGGAGGCTTTAAAATTTTCTTTCTAGTGTCTTTCGTTTGGGAGAAAAATGCAAAGGTACAAGACAGCTTTTCCTTGCCAATATCTCTCTTTTGCAAAGAGCTACGCATTGGAAAATTCAGGGCTATGTCGTGTAGATGATGGCCTAACAGGAGGCTTTAAAATTTTCTTTCTAGTGTCCTTCGTTTGGGAGAAAAATGCAAAGGTACAAGACAGCTTTTCCTTGCCAATATCTCTCTTTTGCAAAGAGCTGCGCATTGGAAAATTCAGGGCTATGTCGTGTAGATGATGGCCTAACAGGAGGCTTTAAAATTTTCTTTCTAGTGTCCTTCGTTTGGGAGAAAAATGCAATGGTACAAGACAGCTTTTCCTTGCCAATATCTCTCTTTTGCAAAGAGCTGCGCATTGGAAAATTCAGGGCTATGTCGTGTAGATGATGGCCTAACAGGAGGCTTTAAAATGTTCTTTCTAGTGTCCTTCGTTTGGGAGAAAAATGCAATGGTACAAGACAGCTTTTCCTTGCCAATATCTCTCTTTTGCAAAGAGCTGCGCATTGGAAAATTCAGGGCTATGTCGTGTAGATGATGGCCTAACAGGAGGCTTTAAAATTTTCTTTCTAGTGACCTTCGTTTGGGAGAAAAATGCAATGGTACAAGACAGCTTTTCCTTGCCAATATCTCTCTTTTGCAAAGAGCTGCGCATTGGAAAATTCAGGGCTATGTCGTGTAGATGATGGCCTAACAGGAGGCTTTAAAATTTTCTTTCTAGTGTCTTTCGTTTGGGAGAAAAATGCAAAGGTACAAGACAGCTTTTCCTTGCCAATATCTCTCTTTTGCAAAGAGCTACGCATTGGAAAATTCAGGGCTATGTCGTGTAGATGATGGCCTAACAGGAGGCTTTAAAATTTTCTTTCTAGTGTCCTTCGTTTGGGAGAAAAATGCAAAGGTACAAGACAGCTTTTCCTTGCCAATATCTCTCTTTTGCAAAGAGCTGCGCATTGGAAAATTCAGGGCTATGTCGTGTAGATGATGGCCTAACAGGAGGCTTTAAAATTTTCTTTCTAGTGTCCTTCGTTTGGGAGAAAAATGCAATGGTACAAGACAGCTTTTCCTTGCCAATATCTCTCTTTTGCAAAGAGCTGCGCATTGGAAAATTCAGGGCTATGTCGTGTAGATGATGGCCTAACAGGAGGCTTTAAAATGTTCTTTCTAGTGTCCTTCGTTTGGGAGAAAAATGCAATGGTACAAGACAGCTTTTCCTTGCCAATATCTCTCTTTTGCAAAGAGCTGCGCATTGGAAAATTCAGGGCTATGTCGTGTAGATGATGGCCTAACAGGAGGCTTTAAAATGTTCTTTCTAGTGTCCTTCGTTTGGGAGAAAAATGCAATGGTACAAGACAGCTTTTCCTTGCCAATATCTCTCTTTTGCAAAGAGCTGCGCATTGGAAAATTCAGGGCTATGTCGTGTAGATGATGGCCTAACCGGAGGCTTTAAAATTTTCTTTCTAGTGTCCTTCGTTTGGGAGAAAAATGCAATGGTACAAGACAGCTTTTCCTTGCCAATATCTCTCTTTTGCAAAGAGCTGCGCATTGGAAAATTCAGGGCTATGTCGTGTAGATGATGGCCTAACAGGAGGCTTTAAAATTTTCTTTCTAGTGACCTTCGTTTGGGAGAAAAATGCAAAGGTACAAGACAGCTTTTCCTTGCCAATATCTCTCTTTTGCAAAGAGCTGCGCATTGGAAAATTCAGGGCTATGTCGTGTAGATGATGGCCTAACAGGAGGCTTTAAAATTTTCTTTCTAGTGTCCTTCGTTTGGGAGAAAAATGCAAAGGTACAAGACAGCTTTTCCTTGCCAATATCTCTCTTTTGCAAAGAGCTACGCATTGGAAAATTCAGGGCTATGTCGTGTAGATGATGGCCTAACAGGAGGCTTTAAAATTTTCTTTCTAGTGACCTTCGTTTGGGAGAAAAATGCAAAGGTACAAGACAGCTTTTCCTTGCCAATATCTCTCTTTTGCAAAGAGCTGCGCATTGGAAAATTCAGGGCTATGTCGTGTAGATGATGGCCTAACAGGAGGCTTTAAAATTTTCTTTCTAGTGTCTTTCGTTTGGGAGAAAAATGCAAAGGTACAAGACAGCTTTTCCTTGCCAATATCTCTCTTTTGCAAAGAGCTACGCATTGGAAAATTCAGGGCTATGTCGTGTAGATGATGGCCTAACAGGAGGCTTTAAAATTTTCTTTCTAGTGTCCTTCGTTTGGGAGAAAAATGCAATGGTACAAGACAGCTTTTCCTTGCCAATATCTCTCTTTTGCAAAGAGCTGCGCATTGGAAAATTCAGGGCTATGTCGTGTAGATGATGGCCTAACAGGAGGCTTTAAAATTTTCTTTCTAGTGTCCTTCGTTTGGGAGAAAAATGCAAAGGTACAAGACAGCATTTCCTTGCCAATATCTCTCTTTTGCAAAGAGCTACGCATTGGAAAATTCAGGGCTATGTCGTGTAGATGATGGCCTAACAGGAGGCTTTAAAATTTTCTTTCTAGTGACCTTCGTTTGGGAGAAAAATGCAAAGGTACAAGACAGCTTTTCCTTGCCAATATCTCTCTTTTGCAAAGAGCTGCGCATTGGAAAATTCAGGGCTATGTCGTGTAGATGATGGCCTAACAGGAGGCTTTAAAATTTTCTTTCTAGTGTCCTTCGTTTGGGAGAAAAATGCAAAGGTACAAGACAGCTTTTCCTTGCCAATATCTCTCTTTTGCAAAGAGCTACGCATTGGAAAATTCAGGGCTATGTCGTGTAGATGATGGCCTAACAGGAGGCTTTAAAATTTTCTTTCTAGTGTCCTTCGTTTGGGAGAAAAATGCAATGGTACAAGACAGCTTTTCCTTGCCAATATCTCTCTTTTGCAAAGAGCTGCGCATTGGAAAATTCAGGGCTATGTCGTGTAGATGATGGCCTAACAGGAGGCTTTAAAATTTTCTTTCTAGTGTCCTTCGTTTGGGAGAAAAATGCAAAGGTACAAGACAGCTTTTCCTTGCCAATATCTCTCTTTTGCAAAGAGCTGCGCATTGGAAAATTCAGGGCTATGTCGTGTAGATGATGGCCTAACAGGAGGCTTTAAAATTTTCTTTCTAGTGTCCTTCGTTTGGGAGAAAAATGCAATGGTACAAGACAGCTTTTCCTTGCCAATATCTCTCTTTTGCAAAGAGCTGCGCATTGGAAAATTCAGGGCTATGTCGTGTAGATGATGGCCTAACAGGAGGCTTTAAATTTTCTTTCTAGTGTCCTTCGTTTGGGAGAAAAATGCAAAGGTACAAGACAGCTTTTCCTTGCCAATATCTCTCTTTTGCAAAGAGCTACGCATTGGAAAATTCAGGGCTATATCGTGTAGATGATGGCCTAACAGGAGGCTTTAAAATTTTCTTTCTAGTGTCCTTCGTTTGGGAGAAAAATGCAATGGTACAAAACAGCTTTTCCTTGCCAATATCTCTCTTTTGCAAAGAGCTGCGCATTGGAAAATTCAGGGCTATGTCGTGTAGATGATGGCCTAACAGGAGGCTTTAAAATTTTCTTTCTAGTGTCCTTCGTTTGGGAGAAAAATTGAAAGGTACAAGACAGCTTTTCCTTGCCAATATCTCTCTTTTGCAAAGAGCTACGCATTGGAAAATTCAGGGCTATGTCGTGTAGATAATGGCCTAACAGGAGGCTTTAAAATTTTCTTTCTAGTGTCCTTCGTTTGGGAGAAAAATGCAATGGTACAAGACAGCTTTTCATTGCCAATATCTCTCTTTTGCAAAGAGCTGCGCATTGGAAAATTCAGGGCTATGTCGTGTAGATGATGGCCTAACAGGAGGCTTTAAAATTTTCTTTCTAGTGTCCTTCGTTTGGGAGAAAAATGCAAAGGTACAAGACAGCTTTTCCTTGCCAATATCTCTCTTTTGCAAAGAGCTACGCATTGGAAAATTCAGGGCTATGTCGTGTAGATGATGGCCTAACAGGAGGCTTTAAAATTTTCTTTCTAGTGTCCTTCGTTTGGGAGAAAAATGCAATGGTACAAGACAGCTTTTCCTTGCCAATATCTCTCTTTTGCAAAGAGCTGCGCATTGGAAAATTCAGGGCTATGTCGTGTAGATGATGGCCTAACAGGAGGCTTTAAAATTTTCTTTCTAGTGTCCTTCGTTTGGGAGAAAAATGCAAAGGTACAAGACAGCATTTCCTTGCCAATATCTCTCTTTTGCAAAGAGCTACGCATTGGAAAATTCAGGGCTATGTCGTGTAGATGATGGCCTAACAGGAGGCTTTAAAATTTTCTTTCTAGTGACCTTCGTTTGGGAGAAAAATGCAAAGGTACAAGACAGCTTTTCCTTGCCAATATCTCTCTTTTGCAAAGAGCTGCGCATTGGAAAATTCAGGGCTATGTCGTGTAGATGATGGCCTAACAGGAGGCTTTAAAATTTTCTTTCTAGTGTCCTTCGTTTGGGAGAAAAATGCAAAGGTACAAGACAGCTTTTCCTTGCCAATATCTCTCTTTTGCAAAGAGCTACGCATTGGAAAATTCAGGGCTATGTCGTGTAGATGATGGCCTAACAGGAGGCTTTAAAATTTTCTTTCTAGTGTCCTTCGTTTGGGAGAAAAATGCAATGGTACAAGACAGCTTTTCCTTGCCAATATCTCTCTTTTGCAAAGAGCTGCGCATTGGAAAATTCAGGGCTATGTCGTGTAGATGATGGCCTAACAGGAGGCTTTAAAATTTTCTTTCTAGTGTCCTTCGTTTGGGAGAAAAATGCAAAGGTACAAGACAGCTTTTTCTTGCCAATATCTCTCTTTTGCAAAGAGCTGCGCATTGGAAAATTCAGGGCTATGTCGTGTAGATGATGGCCTAACAGGAGGCTTTAAAATTTTCTTTCTAGTGTCCTTCGTTTGGGAGAAAAATGCAATGGTACAAGACAGCTTTTCCTTGCCAATATCTCTCTTTTGCAAAGAGCTGCGCATTGGAAAATTCAGGGCTATGTCGTGTAGATGATGGCCTAACAGGAGGCTTTAAAATTTTCTTTCTAGTGTCCTTCGTTTGGGAGAAAAATGCAAAGGTACAAGACAGCTTTTCCTTGCCAATATCTCTCTTTTGCAAAGAGCTACGCATTGGAAAATTCAGGGCTATATCGTGTAGATGATGGCCTAACAGGAGGCTTTAAAATTTTCTTTCTAGTGACCTTCGTTTGGGAGAAAAATGCAAAGGTACAAGACAGCTTTTCCTTGCCAATATCTCTCTTTTGCAAAGAGCTGCGCATTGGAAAATTCAGTGCTATGTCGTGTAGATGATGGCCTAACAGGAGGCTTTAAAATTTTCTTTCTAGTGTCCTTCGTTTGGGAGAAAAATGCAAAGGTACAAGACAGCTTTTCCTTGCCAATATCTCTCTTTTGCAAAGAGCTACGCATTGGAAAATTCAGAGCTATGTCGTGTAGATGATGGCCTAACAGGAGGCTTTAAAATTTTCTTTCTAGTGTCCTTCGTTTGGGAGAAAAATGCAATGGTACAAAACAGCTTTTCCTTGCCAATATCTCTCTTTTGCAAAGAGCTGCGCATTGGAAAATTCTGGGCTATGTCGTGTAGATGATGGCCTAACAGGAGGCTTTAAAATTTTCTTTCTAGTGTCCTTCGTTTGGGAGAAAAATGCAAAGGTACAAGACAGCTTTTCCTTGCCAATATCTCTCTTTTGCAAAGAGCTGCGCATTGGAAAATTCAGGGCTATGTCGTGTAGATGATGGCCTAACAGGAGGCTTTAAAATTTTCTTTCTAGTGTCCTTCGTTTGGGAGAAAAATGCAATGGTACAAGACAGCTTTTCCTTGCCAATTTCTCTCTTTTGCAAAGAGCTGCGCATTGGAAAATTCAGGGCTATGTCGTGTAGATGATGGCCTAACAGGAGGCTTTAAAATTTTCTTTCTAGTGTCCTTCGTTTGGGAGAAAAATGCAAAGGTACAAGACAGCTTTTCCTTGCCAATATCTCTCTTTTGCAAAGAGCTGCGCATTGGAAAATTCAGGGCTATGTCGTGTAGATAATGGCCTAACAGGAGGCTTTAAAATTTTCTTTCTAGTGTCCTTCGTTTGGGAGAGAAATGCAATGGTACAATACAGCTTTTCCTTGCCAATATCTCTCTTTTGCAAAGAGCTGCGCATTGGAAAATTCAGGGCTATGTCGTGTAGATGATGGCCTAACAGGAGGCTTTAAAATTTTCTTTCTAGTGACCTTCGTTTGGGTGAAAAATGCAAAGGTACAAGACAGCTTTTCCTTGCCAATATCTCTCTTTTGCAAAGAGCTGCGCATTGGAAAATTCAGGGCTATGTCGTGTAGATGATGGCCTAACAGGAGGCTTTAAAATTTTCTTTCTAGTGTCCTTCGTTTGGGAGAAAAATGCAAAGGTACAAGACAGCTTTTCCTTGCCAATATCTCTCTTTTGCAAAGAGCTGCGCATTGGAAAATTCAGGGCTATGTCGTGTAGATGATGGCCTAACAGGAGGCTTTAAAATTTTCTTTCTAGTGTCCTTCGTTTGGGAGAAAAATGCAATGGTACAAGACAGCTTTTCCTTGCCAATATCTCTCTTTTGCAAAGAGCTGCGCATTGGAAAATTCAGGGCTATGTCGTGTAGATGATGGCCTAACAGGAGGCTTTAAAATTTTCTTTCTAGTGTCCTTCGTTTGGGAGAAAAATGCAAAGGTACAAGACAGCTTTTTCTTGCCAATATCTCTCTTTTGCAAAGAGCTGCGCATTGGAAAATTCAGGGCTATGTCGTGTAGATGATGGCCTAACAGGAGGCTTTAAAATTTTCTTTCTAGTGTCCTTCGTTTGGGAGAAAAATGCAATGGTACAAGACAGCTTTTCCTTGCCAATATCTCTCTTTTGCAAAGAGCTGCGCATTGGAAAATTCAGGGCTATGTCGTGTAGATGATGGCCTAACAGGAGGCTTTAAAATTTTCTTTCTAGTGTCCTTCGTTTGGGAGAAAAATGCAAAGGTACAAGACAGCTTTTCCTTGCCAATATCTCTCTTTTGCAAAGAGCTACGCATTGGAAAATTCAGGGCTATATCGTGTAGATGATGGCCTAACAGGAGGCTTTAAAATTTTCTTTCTAGTGACCTTCGTTTGGGAGAAAAATGCAAAGGTACAAGACAGCTTTTCCTTGCCAATATCTCTCTTTTGCAAAGAGCTGCGCATTGGAAAATTCAGGGCTATGTCGTGTAGATGATGGCCTAACAGGAGGCTTTAAAATTTTCTTTCTAGTGTCCTTCGTTTGGGAGAAAAATGCAAAGGTACAAGACAGCTTTTCCTTGCCAATATCTCTCTTTTGCAAAGAGCTACGCATTGGAA
This sequence comes from Pseudophryne corroboree, assembly GCF_028390025.1. Classification (NCBI taxonomy): domain Eukaryota; kingdom Metazoa; phylum Chordata; class Amphibia; order Anura; family Myobatrachidae; genus Pseudophryne; species Pseudophryne corroboree. Next base: position 320,907 of record NW_026970240.1, read on the forward strand.
AATTCTGGGCTATGTCGTGTAGATGATGGCCTAACAGGAGGCTTTAAAATTTTCTTTCTAGTGTCCTTCGTTTGGGAGAAAAATGCAAAGGTACAAGACAGCTTTTCCTTGCCAATATCTCTCTTTTGCAAAGAGCTGCGCATTGGAAAATTCAGGGCTATGTCGTGTAGATGATGGCCTAACAGGAGGCTTTAAAATTTTCTTTCTAGTGTCCTTCGTTTGGGAGAAAAATGCAATGGTACAAGACAGCTTTTCCTTGCCAATTTCTCTCTTTTGCAAAGAGCTGCGCATTGGAAAATTCAGGGCTATGTCGTGTAGATGATGGCCTAACAGGAGGCTTTAAAATTTTCTTTCTAGTGTCGTTCGTTTGGGAGAAAAATGCAAAGGTACAAGACAGCTTTTCCTTGCCAATATCTCTCTTTTGCAAAGAGCTGCGCATTGGAAAATTCAGGGCTATGTCGTGTAGATAATGGCCTAACAGGAGGCTTTAAAATTTTCTTTCTAGTGTCCTTCGTTTGGAGAGAAATGCAATGGTACAAGACAGCTTTTCCTTGCCAATATCTCTCTTTTGCAAAGAGCTGCGCATTGGAAAATTCAGGGCTATGTCGTGTAGATGATGGCATAACAGGAGGCTTTAAAATTTTCTTTCTAGTGACCTTCGTTTGGGAGAAAAATGCAAAGGTACAAGACAGCTTTTCCTTGCCAATATCTCTCTTTTGCAAAGAGCTGCGCATTGGAAAATTCAGGGCTATGTCGTGTAGATGATGGCCTAACAGCAGGCTTTAAAATGTTCTTTCTAGTGTCCTTCGTTTGGGAGAAAAATGCAATGGTACAAGACAGCTTTTCCTTGCCAATATCTCTCTTTTGCAAAGAGCTGCGCATTGGAAAATTCAGGGCTATGTCGTGTAGATGATGGCCTAACAGGGGGCTTTAAAATTTTCTTTCTAGTGACCTTCGTTTGGGAGAAAAATGCAAAGGTACAAGACAGCTTTTCCTTGCCAATATCTCTCTTTTGCAAAGAGCTGCGCATTGGAAAATTCAGGGCTATGTCGTGTAGATGATGGCCTAACAGGAGGCTTTAAAATTTTCTTTCTAGTGTCCTTCGTTTGGGAGAAAAATGCAAAGGTACAAGACAGCTTTTCCTTGCCAATATCTCTCTTTTGCAAAGAGCTGCGCATTGGAAAATTCAGGGCTATGTCGTGTAGATAATGGCCTAACAGGAGGCTTTAAAATTTTCTTTCTAGTGTCCTTCGTTTGGGAGAAAAATGCAATGGTACAAGACAGCTTTTCCTTGCCAATATCTCTCTTTTGCAAAGAGCTGCGCATTGGAAAATTCAGGGCTATGTCGTGTAGATGATGGCCTAACAGGAGGCTTTAAAATTTTCTTTCTAGTGTCCTTCGTTTGGGAGAAAAATGCAATGGTACAAGACAGCTTTTCCTTGCCAATATCTCTCTTTTGCAAAGAGCTGCGCATTGGAAAATTCAGGGCTATGTCGTGTAGATGATGGCCTAACAGGAGGCTTTAAAATTTTCTTTCTAGTGTCCTTCGTTTGGGAGAAAAATGCAATGGTACAAGACAGCTTTTCCTTGCCAATATCTCTCTTTTGCAAAGAGCTGCGCATTGGAAAATTCAGGGCTATGTCGTGTAGATGATGGCCTAACAGGAGGCTTTAAAATTTTCTTTCTAGTGACCTTCGTTTGGGAGAAAAATGCAAAGGTACAAGACAGCTTTTCCTTGCCAATATCTCTCTTTTGCAAAGAGCTGCGCATTGGAAAATTCAGGGCTATGTCGTGTAGATGATGGCCTAACAGGAGGCTTTAAAATTTTCTTTCTAGTGTCCTTCGTTTGGGAGAAAAATGCAAAGGTACAAGACAGCTTTTCCTTGCCAATATCTCTCTTTTGCAAAGAGCTGCGCATTGGAAAATTCAGGGCTATGTCGTGTAGATAATGGCCTAACAGGAGGCTTTAAAATTTTCTTTCTAGTGTCCTTCGTTTGGGAGAAAAATGCAATGGTACAAGACAGCTTTTCCTTGCCAATATCTCTCTTTTGCAAAGAGCTGCGCATTGGAAAATTCAGGGCTATGTCGTGTAGATGATGGCCTAACAGGAGGCTTTAAAATTTTCTTTCTAGTGTCCTTCGTTTGGGAGAAAAATGCAATGGTACAAGACAGCTTTTCCTTGCCAATATCTCTCTTTTGCAAAGAGCTGCGCATTGGAAAATTCAGGGCTATGTCGTGTAGATGATGGCCTAACAGGAGGCTTTAAAAAAATTTTTCTAGTGACCTTCGTTTGGGAGAAAAATGCAAAGGTACAAGACAGCTTTTCCTTGCCAATATCTCTCTTTTGCAAAGAGCTGCGCATTGGAAAATTCAGGGCTATGTCGTGTAGATGATGGCCTAACAGGGGGCTTTAAAATTTTCTTTCTAGTGACCTTCGTTTGGGAGAAAAATGCAAAGGTACAAGACAGCTTTTCCTTGCCAATATCTCTCTTTTGCAAAGAGCTGCGCATTGGAAAATTCTGGGCTATGTCGTGTAGATGATGGCCTAACAGGAGGCTTTAAAATTTTCTTTCTAGTGTCCTTCGTTTGGGAGAAAAATGCAATGGTACAAGACAGCTTTTCCTTGCCAATATCTCTCTTTTGCAAAGAGCTGCGCATTGGAAAATTCAGGGCTATGTCGTGTAGATGATGGCCTAACAGGAGGCTTTAAAATTTTCTTTCTAGTGTCCTTCGTTTGGGAGAAAAATGCAATGGTACAAGACAGCTTTTCCTTGCCAATATCTCTCTTTTGCAAAGAGCTGCGCATTGGAAAATTCAGGGCTATGTCGTGTAGATGATGGCCTAACAGGAGGCTTTAAAATTTTCTTTCTAGTGACCTTCGTTTGGGAGAAAAATGCAAAGGTACAAGACAGCTTTTCCTTGCCAATATCTCTCTTTTGCAAAGAGCTGCGCATTGGAAAATTCAGGGCTATGTCGTGTAGATGATGGCCTAACAGCAGGCTTTAAAATGTTCTTTCTAGTGTCCTTCGTTTGGGAGAAAAATGCAATGGTACAAGACAGCTTTTCCTTGCCAATATCTCTCTTTTGCAAAGAGCTGCGCATTGGAAAATTCAGGGCTATGTCGTGTAGATGATGGCCTAACAGGGGGCTTTAAAATTTTCTTTCTAGTGACCTTCGTTTGGGAGAAAAATGCAAAGGTACAAGACAGCTTTTCCTTGCCAATATCTCTCTTTTGCAAAGAGCTGCGCATTGGAAAATTCAGGGCTATGTCGTGTAGATGATGGCCTAACAGGAGGCTTTAACATTTTCTTTCTAGTGTCCTTCGTTTGGGAGAAAAATGCAATGGTACAAGACAGCTTTTCCTTGCCAATATCTCTCTTTTGCAAAGAGCTGCGCATTGGAAAATTCAGGGCTATGTCGTGTAGATGATGGCCTAACAGGAGGCTTTAAAATTTTCTTTCTAGTGTCCTTCGTTTGGGAGAAAAATGCAATGGTACAAGACAGCTTTTCCTTGCCAATATCTCTCTTTTGCAAAGAGCTGCGCATTGGAAAATTCAAGGCTATGTCGTGTAGATGATGGACTAACAGGAGGCTTTAAAATTTTCTTTCTAGTGTCCTTCGTTTGGGAGAAAAATGCAAAGGTACAAGACAGCTTTTCCTTGCCAATATCTCTCTTTTGCAAAGAGCTGCGCATTGGAAAATTCAGGGCTATGTCGTGTAGATGATGGCCTAACAGGAGGCTTTAAAATTTTCTTTCTAGTGTCCTTCGTTTGGGAGAAAAATGCAAAGGTACAAGACAGCTTTTCCTTGCAAATATCTCTCTTTTGCAAAGAGCTACGCATTGGAAAATTCAGGGCTATGTCGTGTAGATGATGGCCTAACAGGAGGCTTTAAAATTTTCTTTCTAGTGTCCTTCGTTTGGGAGAAAAATGCAAAGGTACAAGACAGCTTTTCCTTGCCAATATCTCTCTTTTGCAAAGAGCTGCGCATTGGAAAATTCTGGGCTATGTCGTGTAGATGATGGCCTAACAGCAGGCTTTAAAATGTTCTTTCTAGTGTCCTTCGTTTGGGAGAAAAATGCAATGGTACAAGACAGCTTTTCCTTGCCAATATCTCTCTTTTGCAAAGAGCTGCGCATTGGAAAATTCAGGGCTATGTCGTGTAGATGATGGTCTAACAGGAGGCTTTAAAATTTTCTTTCTAGTGTCCTTCGTTTGGGAGAAAAATGCAAAGGTACAAGACAGCTTTTCCTTGCCAATATCTCTCTTTTGCAAAGAGCTACGCATTGGAAAATTCAGGGCTATGTCGTGTAGATGATGGCCTAACAGGAGGCTTTAAAATTTTCTTTCTAGTGACCTTCGTTTGGGAGAAAAATGCAAAGGTACAAGACAGCTTTTCCTTGCCAATATCTCTCTTTTGCAAAGAGCTGCGCATTGGAAAATTCAGGGCTATGTCGTGTAGATGATGGCCTAACAGGAGGCTTTAAAATTTTCTTTCTAGCGTCCTTCGTTTATGAGAAAAATGCAAAGGTACAAGACAGCTTTTCCTTGCCAATATCTCTCTTTTGCAAAGAGCTACGCATTGGAAAATTCAGGGCTATGTCGTGTAGATGATGGCCTAACAGGAGGCTTTAACATTTTCTTTCTAGTGTCCTTCGTTTGGGAGAAAAATGCAATGGTACAAGACAGCTTTTCCTTGCCAATATCTCTCTTTTGCAAAGAGCTGCGCATTGGAAAATTCAGGGCTATGTCGTGTAGATGATGGCCTAACAGGAGGCTTTAAAATTTTCTTTCTAGTGTCCTTCGTTTGGGAGAAAAATGCAATGGTACAAGACAGCTTTTCCTTGCCAATATCTCTCTTTTGCAAAGAGCTGCGCATTGGAAAATTCAGGGCTATGTCGTGTAGATGATGGCCTAACAGGAGGCTTTAAAATTTTCTTTCTAGTGTCCTTCGTTTGGGAGAAAAATGCAAAGGTACAAGACAGCTTTTCCTTGCCAATATCTCTCTTTTGCAAAGAGCTGCGCATTGGAAAATTCAGGGCTATGTCGTGTAGATGATGGCCTAACAGGAGGCTTTAAAATTTTCTTTCTAGTGTCCTTCGTTTGGGAGAAAAATGCAAAGGTACAAGACAGCTTTTCCTTGCAAATATCTCTCTTTTGCAAAGAGCTACGCATTGGAAAATTCAGGGCTATGTCGTGTAGATGATGGCCTAACAGGAGGCTTTAAAATTTTCTTTCTAGTGACCTTCGTTTGGGAGAAAAATGCAAAGGTACAAGACAGCTTTTCCTTGCCAATATCTCTCTTTTGCAAAGAGCTGCGCATTGGAAAATTCAGGGCTATGTCGTGTAGATGATGGCCTAACAGGAGGCTTTAACATTTTCTTTCTAGTGTCCTTCGTTTGGGAGAAAAATGCAATGGTACAAGACAGCTTTTCCTTGCCAATATCTCTCTTTTGCAAAGAGCTGCGCATTGGAAAATTCAGGGCTATGTCGTGTAGATGATGGCCTAACAGGAGGCTTTAAAATTTTCTTTCTAGTGACCTTCGTTTGGGAGAAAAATGCAAAGGTACAAGACAGCTTTTCCTTGCCAATATCTCTCTTTTGCAAAGAGCTGTGCATTGGAAAATTCAGGGCTATGTCGTGTAGATGATGGCCTAACAGCAGGCTTTAAAATGTTCTTTCTAGTGTCCTTCGTTTGGGAGAAAAATGCAATGGTACAAGACAGCTTTTCCTTGCCAATATCTCTCTTTTGCAAAGAGCTGCGCATTGGAAAATTCAGGGCTATGTCGTGTAGATGATGGCCTAACAGGAGGCTTTAAAATTTTCTTTCTAGTGTCCTTCGTTTGGGAGAAAAATGCAAAGGTACAAGACAGCTTTTCCTTGCCAATATCTCTCTTTTGCAAAGAGCTACGCATTGGAAAATTCAGGGCTATGTCGTGTAGATGATGGCCTAACAGGAGGCTTTAACATTTTCTTTCTAGTGACCTTCGTTTGGGAGAAAAATGCAAAGGTACAAGACAGCTTTTCCTTGCCAATATCTCTCTTTTGCAAAGAGCTGCGCATTGGAAAATTCAGGGCTATGTCGTGTAGATGATGGCCTAACAGGAGGCTTTAAAATTTTCTTTCTAGTGTCCTTCGTTTGGGAGAAAAATGCAATGGTACAAGACAGCTTTTCCTTGCCAATATCTCTCTTTTGCAAAGAGCTGCGCATTGGAAATTCAAGGCTATGTCGTGTAGATGATGGACTAACAGGAGGCTTTAAAATTTTCTTTCTAGTGTCCTTCGTTTGGGAGAAAAATGCAAAGGTACAAGACAGCTTTTCCTTGCCAATATCTCTCTTTTGCAAAGAGCTGCGCATTGGAAAATTCAGGGCTATGTCGTGTAGATGATGGCCTAACAGGAGGCTTTAAAATTTTCTTTCTAGTGTCCTTCGTTTGGGAGAAAAATGCAAAGGTACAAGACAGCTTTTCCTTGCAAATATCTCTCTTTTGCAAAGAGCTACGCATTGGAAAATTCAGGGCTATGTCGTGTAGATGATGGCCTAACAGGAGGCTTTAAAATTTTCTTTCTAGTGTCCTTCGTTTGGGAGAAAAATGCAAAGGTACAAGACAGCTTTTCCTTGCCAATATCTCTCTTTTGCAAAGAGCTGCGCATTGGAAAATTCAGGGCTATGTCGTGTAGATGATGGCCTAACAGCAGGCTTTAAAATGTTCTTTCTAGTGTCCTTCGTTTGGGAGAAAAATGCAATGGTACAAGACAGCTTTTCCTTGCCAATATCTCTCTTTTGCAAAGAGCTGCGCATTGGAAAATTCAGGGCTATGTCGTGTAGATGATGGTCTAACAGGAGGCTTTAAAATTTTCTTTCTAGTGTCCTTCGTTTGGGAGAAAAATGCAAAGGTACAAGACAGCTTTTCCTTGCCAATATCTCTCTTTTGCAAAGAGCTACGCATTGGAAAATTCAGGGCTATGTCGTGTAGATGATGGCCTAACAGGAGGCTTTAAAATTTTCTTTCTAGTGACCTTCGTTTGGGAGAAAAATGCAAAGGTACAAGACAGCTTTTCCTTGCCAATATCTCTCTTTTGCAAAGAGCTGCGCATTGGAAAATTCAGGGCTATGTCGTGTAGATGATGGCCTAACAGGAGGCTTTAAAATTTTCTTTCTAGCGTCCTTCGTTTATGAGAAAAATGCAAAGGTACAAGACAGCTTTTCCTTGCCAATATCTCTCTTTTGCAAAGAGCTACGCATTGGAAAATTCAGGGCTATGTCGTGTAGATGATGGCCTAACAGGAGGCTTTAAAATTTTCTTTCTAGTGTCCTTCGTTTGGGAGAAAAATGCAATGGTACAAGACAGCTTTTCCTTGCCAATATCTCTCTTTTGCAAAGAGCTGCGCATTGGAAAATTCAGGGCTATGTCGTGTAGATGACGGCCTAACAGGAGGCTTTAAAATTTTCTTTCTAGTTTCCTTCGTTTGGGAGAAAAATGCAAAGGTACAAGACAGCTTTTCCTTGCCAATATCTCTCTTTTGCAAAGAGCTGCGCATTGGAAAATTCAGGGCTATGTCGTGTAGATGATGGCCTAACAGGGGGCTTTAAAATTTTCTTTCTAGTGACCTTCGTTTGGGAGAAAAATGCAAAGGTACAAGACAGCTTTTCCTTGCCAATATCTCTCTTTTGCAAAGAGCTGCGCATTGGAAAACTCAGGGCTATGTCGTGTAGATGATGGCCTAACAGGAGGCTTTAACATTTTCTTTCTAGTGTCCTTCGTTTGGGAGAAAAATGCAATGGTACAAGACAGCTTTTCCTTGCCAATATCTCTCTTTTGCAAAGAGCTGCGCATTGGAAAATTCAGGGCTATGTCGTGTAGATGATGGCCTAACAGGAGGCTTTAAAATTTTCTTTCTAGTGTCCTTCGTTTGGGAGAAAAATGCAATGGTACAAGACAGCTTTTCCTTGCCAATATCTCTCTTTTGCAAAGAGCTGCGCATTGGAAAATTCAGGGCTATGTCGTGTAGATGATGGCCTAACAGGAGGCTTTAAAATTTTCTTTCTAGTGTCCTTCGTTTGGGAGAAAAATGCAAAGGTACAAGACAGCTTTTCCTTGCCAATATCTCTCTTTTGCAAAGAGCTGCGCATTGGAAAATTCAGGGCTATGTCGTGTAGATGATGGCCTAACAGGAGGCTTTAAAATTTTCTTTCTAGTGTCCTTCGTTTGGGAGAAAAATGCAAAGGTACAAGACAGCTTTTCCTTGCAAATATCTCTCTTTTGCAAAGAGCTACGCATTGGAAAATTCAGGGCTATGTCGTGTAGATGATGGCCTAACAGGAGGCTTTAAAATTTTCTTTCTAGTGACCTTCGTTTGGGAGAAAAATGCAAAGGTACAAGACAGCTTTTCCTTGCCAATATCTCTCTTTTGCAAAGAGCTGCGCATTGGAAAATTCAGGGCTATGTCGTGTAGATGATGGCCTAACAGGAGGCTTTAACATTTTCTTTCTAGTGTCCTTCGTTTGGGAGAAAAATGCAATGGTACAAGACAGCTTTTCCTTGCCAATATCTCTCTTTTGCAAAGAGCTGCGCATTGGAAAATTCAGGGCTATGTCGTGTAGATGATGGCCTAACAGGAGGCATTAAAATTTTCTTTCTAGAGTCCTTCGTTTGGGAGAAAAATGCAATGGTACAAGACAGCTTTTCCTTGCCAATATCTCTCTTTTGCAAAGAGCTGCGCATTGGAAAATTCAGGGCTATGTCGTGTAGATGATGGCCTAACAGGAGGCTTTAAAATTTTCTTTCTAGTGTCCTTCGTTTGGGAGAAAAATGCAAAGGTACAAGACAGCTTTTCCTTGCCAATATCTCTCTTTTGCAAAGAGCTGCGCATTGGAAAATTCAGGGCTATGTCGTGTAGATGATGGCCTAACAGGAGGCTTTAAAATTTTCTTTCTAGTGTCCTTCGTTTGGGAGAAAAATGCAAAGGTACAAGACAGCTTTTCCTTGCAAATATCTCTCTTTTGCAAAGAGCTACGCATTGGAAAATTCAGGGCTATGTCGTGTAGATGATGGCCTAACAGGAGGCTTTAAAATTTTCTTTCTAGTGACCTTCGTTTGGGAGAAAAATGCAATGGTACAAGACAGCTTTTCCTTGCCAATATCTCTCTTTTGCAAAGAGCTGCGCATTGGAAAATTCAGGGCTATGTCGTGTAGATGATGGCCTAACAGGAGGCTTTAAAATTTTCTTTCTAGTGTCCTTCGTTTGGGAGAAAAATGCAAAGGTACAAGACAGCTTTTCCTTGCCAATATCTCTCTTTTGCAAAGAGCTACGCATTGGAAAATTCAGGGCTATGTCGTGTAGATGATGGCCTAACAGGAGGCTTTAACATTTTCTTTCTAGTGACCTTCGTTTGGGAGAAAAATGCAAAGGTACAAGACAGCTTTTCCTTGCCAATATCTCTCTTTTGCAAAGAGCTGCGCATTGGAAAATTCAGGGCTATGTCGTGTAGATGATGGCCTAACAGGAGGCTTTAAAATTTTCTTTCTAGTGTCCTTCGTTTGGGAGAAAAATGCAATGGTACAAGACAGCTTTTCCTTGCCAATATCTCTCTTTTGCAAAGAGCTGCGCATTGGAAAATTCAGGGCTATGTCGTGTAGATGATGGCCTAACAGGAGGCTTTAAAATTTTCTTTCTAGTGACCTTCGTTTGGGAGAAAAATGCAAAGGTACAAGACAGCTTTTCCTTGCCAATATCTCTCTTTTGCAAAGAGCTGCGCATTGGAAAATTCAGGGCTATGTCGTGTAGATGATGGCCTAACAGGAGGCTTTAAAATTTTCTTTCTAGTGTCCTTCGTTTGGGAGAAAAATGCAATGGTACAAGACAGCTTTTCCTTGCCAATATCTCTCTATTGCAAAGAGCTGCGCATTGGAAAATTCAGGGCTATGTCGTGTAGATGATGGCCTAGCAGGAGGCTTTAAAATGTTCTTTCTAGTGTCCTTCGTTTGGGAGAAAAATGCAATGGTACAAAACAGCTTTTCCTTGCCAATATCTCTCTTTTGCAAAGAGCTGCGCATTGGAAAATTCAGGGCTATGTCGTGTAGATGATGGCCTAACAGGAGGCTTTAAAATGTTCTTTCTAGTGTCCTTCGTTTGGGAGAAAAATGCAATGGTACAAGACAGCTTTTCCTTGCCAATATCTCTCTTTTGCAAAGAGCTGCGCATTGGAAAATTCAGGGCTATGTCGTGTAAATGATGGCCTAACAGGAGGCTTTAACATTTTCTTTCTAGTGACCTTCGTTTGGGAGAAAAATGCAAAGGTACAAGACAGCTTTTCCTTGCCAATATCTCTCTTTTGCAAAGAGCTGCGCATTGGAAAATTCAGGGCTATGTCGTGTAGATGATGGCCTAACAGGAGGCTTTAAAATTTTCTTTCTAGTGTCCTTCGTTTGGGAGAAAAATGCAATGGTACAAGACAGCTTTTCCTTGCCAATATCTCTCTTTTGCAAAGAGCTGCGCATTGGAAAATTCAGGGCTATGTCGTGTAGATGATGGCCTAACAGGAGGCTTTAAAATTTTCTTTCTAGTTTCCTTCGTTTGGGAGAAAAATGCAAAGGTACAAGACAGCTTTTCCTTGCCAATATCTCTCTTTTGCAAAGAGCTGCGCATTGGAAAATTCAGGGCTATGTCGTGTAGATGATGGCCTAACAGGAGGCTTTAAAATTTTCTTTCTAGCGTCCTTCGTTTGGGAGAAAAATGCAAAGGTACAAGACAGCTTTTCCTTGCCAATATCTCTCTTTTGCAAAGAGCTACGCATTGGAAAATTCAGGGCTATGTCGTGTAAATGATGGCCTAACAGGAGGCTTTAAAATTTTCTTTCTAGTGTCCTTCGTTTGGGAGAAAAATGCAATGGTACAAGACAGCTTTTCCTTGCCAATATCTCTCTTTTGCAAAGAGCTGCGCATTGGAAAATTCAGGGCTATGTCGTGTAGATGATGGCCTAACAGGAGGCTTTAAAATTTTCTTTCTAGTTTCCTTCGTTTGGGAGAAAAATGCAAAGGTACAAGACAGCTTTTCCTTGCCAATATCTCTCTTTTGCAAAGAGCTGCGCATTGGAAAATTCAGGGCTATGTCGTGTAGATGATGGCCTAACAGGAGGCTTTAAAATTTTCTTTCTAGTGTCCTTCGTTTGGGAGAAAAATGCAATGGTACAAGACAGCTTTTCCTTGCCAATATCTCTCTATTGCAAAGAGCTGCGCATTGGAAAATTCAGGGCTATGTCGTGTAGATGATGGCCTAACAGGAGGCTTTAAAATGTTCTTTCTAGTGTCCTTCGTTTGGGAGAAAAATGCAATGGTACAAGACAGCTTTTCCTTGCCAATATATCTCTTTTGCAAAGAGCTGCGCATTGGAAAATCAGGGCTATGTCGTGTAGATGATGGCCTAACAGGAGGCTTTAAAATGTTCTTTCTAGTGTCCTTCGTTTGGGAGAAAAATGCAATGGTACAAGACAGCTTTTCCTTGCCAATATCTCTCTTTTGCAAAGAGCTGCGCATTGGAAAATTCAGGGCTATGTCGTGTAGATGATGGCCTAACAGGAGGCTTTAAAATTTTCTTTCTAGTGTCCTTCGTTTGGGAGAAAAATGCAATGGTACAAGACAGCTTTCCTTGCCAATATCTCTCTTTTGCAAAGAGCTGCGCATTGGAAAATTCAGGGCTATGTCGTGTAGATGATGGCCTAACAGGAGGCTTTAAAATTTTCTTTCTAGTGACCTTCGTTTGGGAGAAAAATGCAAAGGTACAAGACAGCTTTTCCTTGCCAATATCTCTCTTTTGCAAAGAGCTGCGCATTGGAAAATTCAGGGCTATGTCGTGTAGATGATGGCCTAACAGGAGGCTTTAAAATGTTCTTTCTAGTGTCCTTCGTTTGGGAGAAAAATGCAATGGTACAAGACAGCTTTTCCTTGCCAATATCTCTCTTTTGCAAAGAGCTGCGCATTGGAAAATTCAGGGCTATGTCGTGTAGATGATGGCCTAACAGGAGGCTTTAAAATTTTCTTTCTAGTGTCCTTCGTTTGGGAGAAAAATGCAAAGGTACAAGACAGCTTTTCCTTGCCAATATCTCTCTTTTGCAAAGAGCTGCGCATTGGAAAATTCAGGGCTATGTCGTGTAGATGATGGCCTAACAGGAGGCTTTAAAATTTTCTTTCTAGCGTCCTTCGTTTGGGAGAAAAATGCAAAGGTACAAGACAGCTTTTCCTTGCCAATATCTCTCTTTTGCAAAGAGCTACGCATTGGAAAATTCAGGGCTATGTCGTGTAAATGATGGCCTAACAGGAGGCTTTAAAATTTTCTTTCTAGTGTCCTTCGTTTGGGAGAAAAATGCAATGGTACAAGACAGCTTTTCCTTGCCAATATCTCTCTTTTGCAAAGAGCTGCGCATTGGAAAATTCAGGGCTATGTCGTGTAGATGATGGCCTAACAGGAGGCTTTAAAATTTTCTTTCTAGTTTCCTTCGTTTGGGAGAAAAATGCAAAGGTACAAGACAGCTTTTCCTTGCCAATATCTCTCTTTTGCAAAGAGCTGCGCATTGGAAAATTCAGGGCTATGTCGTGTAGATGATGGCCTAACAGGAGGCTTTAAAATTTTCTTTCTAGTGTCCTTCGTTTGGGAGAAAAATGCAATGGTACAAGACAGCTTTTCCTTGCCAATATCTCTCTATTGCAAAGAGCTGCGCATTGGAAAATTCAGGGCTATGTCGTGTAGATGATGGCCTAACAGGAGGCTTTAAAATGTTCTTTCTAGTGTCCTTCGTTTGGGAGAAAAATGCAATGGTACAAGACAGCTTTTCCTTGCCAATATATCTCTTTTGCAAAGAGCTGCGCATTGGAAAATCAGGGCTATGTCGTGTAGATGATGGCCTAACAGGAGGCTTTAAAATGTTCTTTCTAGTGTCCTTCGTTTGGGAGAAAAATGCAATGGTACAAGACAGCTTTTCCTTGCCAATATCTCTCTTTTGCAAAGAGCTGCGCATTGGAAAATTCAGGGCTATGTCGTGTAGATGATGGCCTAACAGGAGGCTTTAAAATTTTCTTTCTAGTGTCCTTCGTTTGGGAGAAAAATGCAATGGTACAAGACAGCTTTCCTTGCCAATATCTCTCTTTTGCAAAGAGCTGCGCATTGGAAAATTCAGGGCTATGTCGTGTAGATGATGGCCTAACAGGAGGCTTTAAAATGTTCTTTCTAGTGTCCTTCGTTTGGGAGAAAAATGCAATGGTACAAGACAGCTTTTCCTTGCCAATATCTCTCTTTTGCAAAGAGCTGCGCATTGGAAAATTCAGGGCTATGTCGTGTAGATGATGGCCTAACAGGACGCTTTAAAATTTTCTTTCTAGTGTCCTTCGTTTGGGAGAAAAATGCAAAGGTACAAGACAGCTTTTCCTTGCCAATATCTCTCTTTTGCAAAGAGCTACGCATTGGAAAATTCAGGGCTATGTCGTGTAGATGATGGCCTAACAGGAGGCTTTAAAATTTTCTTTCTAGTGACCTTCGTTTGGGAGAAAAATGCAAAGGTACAAGACAGCTTTTCCTTGCCAATATCTCTCTTTTGCAAAGAGCTGCGCATTGGAAAATTCAGGTCTATGTCGTGTAGATGATGGCCTAACAGGAGGCTTTAAAATTTTCTTTCTAGTGTCCTTCGTTTGGGAGAAAAATGCAAAGGTACAAGACAGCTTTTCCTTGCCAATATCTCTCTTTTGCAAAGAGCTGCGCATTGGAAAATTCAGGGCTATGTCGTGTAGATGATGGCCTAACAGGAGGCTTTAAAATTTTCTTTCTAGTTTCCTTCGTTTGGGAGAAAAATGCAAAGGTACAAGACAGCTTTTCCTTGCCAATATCTCTCTTTTGCAAAGAGCTGCGCATTGGAAAATTCAGGGCTATGTCGTGTAGATGATGGCCTAACAGGAGGCTTTAAAATTTTCTTTCTAGTGTCCTTCGTTTGGGAGAAAAATGCAATGGTACAAGACAGCTTTTCCTTGCCAATATCTCTCTATTGCAAAGAGCAGCGCATTGGAAAATTCAGGGCTATGTCGTGTAGATGATGGCCTAACAGGAGGCTTTAAAATGTTCTTTCTAGTGTCCTTCGTTTGGGAGAAAAATGCAATGGTACAAGACAGCTTTTCCTTGCCAATATATCTCTTTTGCAAAGAGCTGCGCATTGGAAAATCAGGGCTATGTCGTGTAGATGATGGCCTAACAGGAGGCTTTAAAATGTTCTTTCTAGTGTCCTTCGTTTGGGAGAAAAATGCAATGGTACAAGACAGCTTTTCCTTGCCAATATCTCTCTTTTGCAAAGAGCTGCGCTTTGGAAAATTCAGGGCTATGTCGTGTAGATGATGGCCTAACAGGAGGCTTTAAAATTTTCTTTCTAGTGTCCTTCGTTTGGGAGAAAAATGCAATGGTACAAGACAGCTTTTCCTTGCCAATATCTCTCTTTTGCAAAGAGCTGCGCATTGGAAAATTCAGGGCTATGTCGTGTAGATGATGGCCTAACAGGAGGCTTTAAAATTTTCTTTCTAGTGACCTTCGTTTGGGAGAAAAATGCAAAGGTACAAGACAGCTTTTCCTTGCCAATATCTCTCTTTTGCAAAGAGCTGCGCATTGGAAAATTCAGGGCTATGTCGTGTAGATGATGGCCTAACAGGAGGCTTTAAAATGTTCTTTCTAGTGTCCTTCGTTTGGGAGAAAAATGCAATGGTACAAGACAGCTTTTCCTTGCCAATATCTCTCTTTTGCAAAGAGCTGCGCATTGGAAAATTCAGGGCTATGTCGTGTAGATGATGGCCTAACAGGAGGCTTTAAAATTTTCTTTCTAGTGTCCTTCGTTTGGGAGAAAAATGCAAAGGTACAAGACAGCTTTTCCTTGCCAATATCTCTCTTTTTCAAAGAGCTACGCATTGGAAAATTCAGGGCTATGTCGTGTAGATGATGGCCTAACAGGAGGCTTTAAAATTTTCTTTCTAGTGACCTTCGTTTGGGAGAAAAATGCAAAGGTACAAGACAGCTTTTCCTTGCCAATATCTCTCTTTTGCAAAGAGCTGCGCATTGGAAAATTCAGGGCTATGTCGTGTAGATGATGGCCTAACAGGAGGCTTTAAAATTTTCTTTCTAGTGTCCTTCGTTTGGTAGAAAAATGCAAAGGTACAAGACAGCTTTTCCTTGCCAATATCTCTCTTTTGCAAAGAGCTACGCATTGGAAAATTCAGGGCTATGTCGTGTAGATGATGGCCTAACAGGAGGCTTTAAACATTTCTTTCTAGTGTCCTTCGTTTGGGAGAAAAATGCAATGGTACAAGACAGCTTTTCCTTGCCAATATCTCTCTTTTGCAAAGAGCTGCGCATTGGAAAATTCAGGGCTATGTCGTGTAGATGATGGCCTAACAGGAGGCTTTAAAATTTTCTTTCTAGTGTCCTTCGTTTGGGAGAAAAATGCAATGGTACAAGACAGCTTTTCCTTGCCAATATCTCTCTTTTGCAAAGAGCTGCGCATTGGAAAATTCAGGGCTATGTCGTGTAGATGATGGCCTAACAGGAGGCTTTAAAATTTTCTTTCTAGTGACCTTCGTTTGGGAGAAAAATGCAAAGGTACAAGACAGCTTTTCCTTGCCAATATCTCTCTTTTGCAAAGAGCTGCGCATTGGAAAATTCAGGGCTATGTCGTGTAGATGATGGCCTAACAGGAGGCTTTAAAATGTTCTTTCTAGTGTCCTTCGTTTGGGAGAAAAATGCAATGGTACAAGACAGCTTTTCCTTGCCAATATCTCTCTTTTGCAAAGAGCTGCGCATTGGAAAATTCAGGGCTATGTCGTGTAGATGATGGCCTAACAGGAGGCTTTAAAATTTTCTTTCTAGTGTCCTTCGTTTGGGAGAAAAATGCAAAGGTACAAGACAGCTTTTCCTTGCCAATATCTCTCTTTTGCAAAGAGCTGCGCATTGGAAAATTCAGGGCTATGTCGTGTAGATGATGGCCTAACAGGAGGCTTTAAAATTTTCTTTCTAGCGTCCTTCGTTTGGGAGAAAAATGCAAAGGTACAAGACAGCTTTTCCTTGCCAATATCTCTCTTTTGCAAAGAGCTACGCATTGGAAAATTCAGGGCTATGTCGTGTAAATGATGGCCTAACAGGAGGCTTTAAAATTTTCTTTCTAGTGTCCTTCGTTTGGGAGAAAAATGCAATGGTACAAGACAGCTTTTCCTTGCCAATATCTCTCTTTTGCAAAGAGCTGCGCATTGGAAAATTCAGGGCTATGTCGTGTAGATGATGGCCTAACAGGAGGCTTTAAAATTTTCTTTCTAGTTTCCTTCGTTTGGGAGAAAAATGCAAAGGTACAAGACAGCTTTTCCTTGCCAATATCTCTCTTTTGCAAAGAGCTGCGCATTGGAAAATTCAGGGCTATGTCGTGTAGATGATGGCCTAACAGGAGGCTTTAAAATTTTCTTTCTAGTGTCCTTCGTTTGGGAGAAAAATGCAATGGTACAAGACAGCTTTTCCTTGCCAATATCTCTCTATTGCAAAGAGCTGCGCATTGGAAAATTCAGGGCTATGTCGTGTAGATGATGGCCTAACAGGAGGCTTTAAAATGTTCTTTCTAGTGTCCTTCGTTTGGGAGAAAAATGCAATGGTACAAGACAGCTTTTCCTTGCCAATATATCTCTTTTGCAAAGAGCTGCGCATTGGAAAATCAGGGCTATGTCGTGTAGATGATGGCCTAACAGGAGGCTTTAAAATGTTCTTTCTAGTGTCCTTCGTTTGGGAGAAAAATGCAATGGTACAAGACAGCTTTTCCTTGCCAATATCTCTCTTTTGCAAAGAGCTGCGCATTGGAAAATTCAGGGCTATGTCGTGTAGATGATGGCCTAACAGGAGGCTTTAAAATTTTCTTTCTAGTGTCCTTCGTTTGGGAGAAAAATGCAATGGTACAAGACAGCTTTCCTTGCCAATATCTCTCTTTTGCAAAGAGCTGCGCATTGGAAAATTCAGGGCTATGTCGTGTAGATGATGGCCTAACAGGAGGCTTTAAAATGTTCTTTCTAGTGTCCTTCGTTTGGGAGAAAAATGCAATGGTACAAGACAGCTTTTCCTTGCCAATATCTCTCTTTTGCAAAGAGCTGCGCATTGGAAAATTCAGGGCTATGTCGTGTAGATGATGGCCTAACAGGACGCTTTAAAATTTTCTTTCTAGTGTCCTTCGTTTGGGAGAAAAATGCAAAGGTACAAGACAGCTTTTCCTTGCCAATATCTCTCTTTTGCAAAGAGCTACGCATTGGAAAATTCAGGGCTATGTCGTGTAGATGATGGCCTAACAGGAGGCTTTAAAATTTTCTTTCTAGTGACCTTCGTTTGGGAGAAAAATGCAAAGGTACAAGACAGCTTTTCCTTGCCAATATCTCTCTTTTGCAAAGAGCTGCGCATTGGAAAATTCAGGTCTATGTCGTGTAGATGATGGCCTAACAGGAGGCTTTAAAATTTTCTTTCTAGTGTCCTTCGTTTGGGAGAAAAATGCAAAGGTACAAGACAGCTTTTCCTTGCCAATATCTCTCTTTTGCAAAGAGCTGCGCATTGGAAAATTCAGGGCTATGTCGTGTAGATGATGGCCTAACAGGAGGCTTTAAAATTTTCTTTCTAGTTTCCTTCGTTTGGGAGAAAAATGCAAAGGTACAAGACAGCTTTTCCTTGCCAATATCTCTCTTTTGCAAAGAGCTGCGCATTGGAAAATTCAGGGCTATGTCGTGTAGATGATGGCCTAACAGGAGGCTTTAAAATTTTCTTTCTAGTGTCCTTCGTTTGGGAGAAAAATGCAATGGTACAAGACAGCTTTTCCTTGCCAATATCTCTCTATTGCAAAGAGCTGCGCATTGGAAAATTCAGGGCTATGTCGTGTAGATGATGGCCTAACAGGAGGCTTTAAAATGTTCTTTCTAGTGTCCTTCGTTTGGGAGAAAAATGCAATGGTACAAGACAGCTTTTCCTTGCCAATATATCTCTTTTGCAAAGAGCTGCGCATTGGAAAATCAGGGCTATGTCGTGTAGATGATGGCCTAACAGGAGGCTTTAAAATGTTCTTTCTAGTGTCCTTCGTTTGGGAGAAAAATGCAATGGTACAAGACAGCTTTTCCTTGCCAATATCTCTCTTTTGCAAAGAGCTGCGCTTTGGAAAATTCAGGGCTATGTCGTGTAGATGATGGCCTAACAGGAGGCTTTAAAATTTTCTTTCTAGTGTCCTTCGTTTGGGAGAAAAATGCAATGGTACAAGACAGCTTTTCCTTGCCAATATCTCTCTTTTGCAAAGAGCTGCGCATTGGAAAATTCAGGGCTATGTCGTGTAGATGATGGCCTAACAGGAGGCTTTAAAATTTTCTTTCTAGTGACCTTCGTTTGGGAGAAAAATGCAAAGGTACAAGACAGCTTTTCCTTGCCAATATCTCTCTTTTGCAAAGAGCTGCGCATTGGAAAATTCAGGGCTATGTCGTGTAGATGATGGCCTAACAGGAGGCTTTAAAATGTTCTTTCTAGTGTCCTTCGTTTGGGAGAAAAATGCAATGGTACAAGACAGCTTTTCCTTGCCAATATCTCTCTTTTGCAAAGAGCTGCGCATTGGAAAATTCAGGGCTATGTCGTGTAGATGATGGCCTAACAGGAGGCTTTAAAATTTTCTTTCTAGTGTCCTTCGTTTGGGAGAAAAATGCAAAGGTACAAGACAGCTTTTCCTTGCCAATATCTCTCTTTTTCAAAGAGCTACGCATTGGAAAATTCAGGGCTATGTCGTGTAGATGATGGCCTAACAGGAGGCTTTAAAATTTTCTTTCTAGTGACCTTCGTTTGGGAGAAAAATGCAAAGGTACAAGACAGCTTTTCCTTGCCAATATCTCTCTTTTGCAAAGAGCTGCGCATTGGAAAATTCAGGGCTATGTCGTGTAGATGATGGCCTAACAGGAGGCTTTAAAATTTTCTTTCTAGTGTCCTTCGTTTGGTAGAAAAATGCAAAGGTACAAGACAGCTTTTCCTTGCCAATATCTCTCTTTTGCAAAGAGCTACGCATTGGAAAATTCAGGGCTATGTCGTGTAGATGATGGCCTAACAGGAGGCTTTAAACATTTCTTTCTAGTGTCCTTCGTTTGGGAGAAAAATGCAATGGTACAAGACAGCTTTTCCTTGCCAATATCTCTCTTTTGCAAAGAGCTGCGCATTGGAAAATTCAGGGCTATGTCGTGTAGATGATGGCCTAACAGGAGGCTTTAAAATTTTCTTTCTAGTGTCCTTCGTTTGGGAGAAAAATGCAAAGGTACAAGACAGCTTTTCCTTGCCAATATCTCTCTTTTGCAAAGAGCTACGCATTGGAAAATTCAGGGCTATGTCGTGTAGATGATGGCCTAACAGGAGGCTTTAAAATTTTCTTTCTAGTGACCTTCGTTTGGGAGAAAAATGCAAAGGTACAAGACAGCTTTTCCTTGCCAATATCTCTCTTTTGCAAAGAGCTGCGCTTTGGAAAATTCAGGGCTATGTCGTGTAGATGATGGCCTAACAGGAGGCTTTAAAATTTTCTTTCTAGTGTCCTTCGTTTGGGAGAAAAATGCAAAGGTACAAGACAGCTTTTCCTTGCCAATATCTCTCTTTTGCAAAGAGCTGCGCATTGGAAAATTCAGGGCTATGTCGTGTAGATGATGGCCTAACAGGAGGCTTTAAAATTTTCTTTCTAGTGTCCTTCGTTTGGGAGAAAAATGCAAAGGTACAAGACAGCTTTTCCTTGCCAATATCTCTCTTTTGCAAAGAGCTGCGCATTGGAAAATTCAGGGCTATGTCGTGTAGATGATGGCCTAACAGGAGGCTTTAAAATTTTCTTTCTAGTTTCCTTCGTTTGGGAGAAAAATGCAAAGGTACAAGACAGCTTTTCCTTGCCAATATCTCTCTTTTGCAAAGAGCTGCGCATTGGAAAATTCAGGGCTATGTCGTGTAGATGATGGCCTAACAGGAGGCTTTAAAATTTTCTTTCTAGTGTCCTTCGTTTGGGAGAAAAATGCAATGGTACAAGACAGCTTTTCCTTGCCAATATCTCTCTATTGCAAAGAGCTGCGCATTGGAAAATTCAGGGCTATGTCGTGTAGATGATGGCCTAACAGGAGGCTTTAAAATGTTCTTTCTAGTGTCCTTCGTTTGGGAGAAAAATGCAATGGTACAAGACAGCTTTTCCTTGCCAATATATCTCTTTTGCAAAGAGCTGCGCATTGGAAAATCAGGGCTATGTCGTGTAGATGATGGCCTAACAGGAGGCTTTAAAATGTTCTTTCTAGTGTCCTTCGTTTGGGAGAAAAATGCAATGGTACAAGACAGCTTTTCCTTGCCAATATCTCTCTTTTGCAAAGAGCTACGCATTGGAAAATTCAGGGCTATGTCGTGTAGATGATGGCCTAACAGGAGGCTTTAAAATTTTCTTTCTAGTGACCTTCGTTTGGGAGAAAAATGCAAAGGTACAAGACAGCTTTTCCTTGCCAATATCTCTCTTTTGCAAAGAGCTGCGCATTGGAAAATTCAGGTCTATGTCGTGTAGATGATGGCCTAACAGGAGGCTTTAAAATTTTCTTTCTAGTGTCCTTCGTTTGGGAGAAAAATGCAAAGGTACAAGACAGCTTTTCCTTGCCAATATCTCTCTTTTGCAAAGAGCTGCGCATTGGAAAATTCAGGGCTATGTCGTGTAGATGATGGCATAACAGGAGGCTTTAAAATTTTCTTTCTAGTTTCCTTCGTTTGGGAGAAAAATGCAAAGGTACAAGACAGCTTTTCCTTGCCAATATCTCTCTTTTGCAAAGAGCTGCGCATTGGAAAATTCAGGGCTATGTCGTGTAGATGATGGCCTAACAGGAGGCTTTAAAATTTTCTTTCTAGTGTCCTTCGTTTGGGAGAAAAATGCAATGGTACAAGACAGCTTTTCCTTGCCAATATCTCTCTATTGCAAAGAGCTGCGCATTGGAAAATTCAGGGCTATGTCGTGTAGATGATGGCCTAACAGGAGGCTTTAAAATGTTCTTTCTAGTGTCCTTCGTTTGGGAGAAAAATGCAATGGTACAAGACAGCTTTTCCTTGCCAATATATCTCTTTTGCAAAGAGCTGCGCATTGGAAAATCAGGGCTATGTCGTGTAGATGATGGCCTAACAGGAGGCTTTAAAATGTTCTTTCTAGTGTCCTTCGTTTGGGAGAAAAATGCAATGGTACAAGACAGCTTTTCCTTGCCAATATCTCTCTTTTGCAAAGAGCTGCGCTTTGGAAAATTCAGGGCTATGTCGTGTAGATGATGGCCTAACAGGAGGCTTTAAAATTTTCTTTCTAGTGTCCTTCGTTTGGGAGAAAAATGCAATGGTACAAGACAGCTTTTCCTTGCCAATATCTCTCTTTTGCAAAGAGCTGCGCATTGGAAAATTCAGGGCTATGTCGTGTAGATGATGGCCTAACAGGAGGCTTTAAAATTTTCTTTCTAGTGACCTTCGTTTGGGAGAAAAATGCAAAGGTACAAGACAGCTTTTCCTTGCCAATATCTCTCTTTTGCAAAGAGCTGCGCATTGGAAAATTCAGGGCTATGTCGTGTAGATGATGGCCTAACAGGAGGCTTTAAAATGTTCTTTCTAGTGTCCTTCGTTTGGGAGAAAAATGCAATGGTACAAGACAGCTTTTCCTTGCCAATATCTCTCTTTTGCAAAGAGCTGCGCATTGGAAAATTCAGGGCTATGTCGTGTAGATGATGGCCTAACAGGAGGCTTTAAAATTTTCTTTCTAGTGTCCTTCGTTTGGGAGAAAAATGCAAAGGTACAAGACAGCTTTTCCTTGCCAATATCTCTCTTTTTCAAAGAGCTACGCATTGGAAAATTCAGGGCTATGTCGTGTAGATGATGGCCTAACAGGAGGCTTTAAAATTTTCTTTCTAGTGACCTTCGTTTGGGAGAAAAATGCAAAGGTACAAGACAGCTTTTCCTTGCCAATATCTCTCTTTTGCAAAGAGCTGCGCATTGGAAAATTCAGGGCTATGTCGTGTAGATGATGGCCTAACAGGAGGCTTTAAAATTTTCTTTCTAGTGTCCTTCGTTTGGTAGAAAAATGCAAAGGTACAAGACAGCTTTTCCTTGCCAATATCTCTCTTTTGCAAAGAGCTACGCATTGGAAAATTCAGGGCTATGTCGTGTAGATGATGGCCTAACAGGAGGCTTTAAACATTTCTTTCTAGTGTCCTTCGTTTGGGAGAAAAATGCAATGGTACAAGACAGCTTTTCCTTGCCAATATCTCTCTTTTGCAAAGAGCTGCGCATTGGAAAATTCAGGGCTATGTCGTGTAGATGATGGCCTAACAGGAGGCTTTAAAATTTTCTTTCTAGTGTCCTTCGTTTGGGAGAAAAATGCAAAGGTACAAGACAGCTTTTCCTTGCCAATATCTCTCTTTTGCAAAGAGCTACGCATTGGAAAATTCAGGGCTATGTCGTGTAGATGATGGCCTAACAGGAGGCTTTAAAATTTTCTTTCTAGTGACCTTCGTTTGGGAGAAAAATGCAAAGGTACAAGACAGCTTTTCCTTGCCAATATCTCTCTTTTGCAAAGAGCTGCGCTTTGGAAAATTCAGGGCTATGTCGTGTAGATGATGGCCTAACAGGAGGCTTTAAAATTTTCTTTCTAGTGTCCTTCGTTTGGGAGAAAAATGCAAAGGTACAAGACAGCTTTTCCTTGCCAATATCTCTCTTTTGCAAAGAGCTGCGCATTGGAAAATTCAGGGCTATGTCGTGTAGATGATGGCCTAACAGGAGGCTTTAAAATTTTCTTTCTAGTTTCCTTCGTTTGGGAGAAAAATGCAAAGGTACAAGACAGCTTTTCCTTGCCAATATCTCTCTTTTGCAAAGAGCTGCGCATTGGAAAATTCAGGGCTATGTCGTGTAGATGATGGCCTAACAGGAGGCTTTAAAATTTTCTTTCTAGTGTCCTTCGTTTGGGAGAAAAATGCAATGGTACAAGACAGCTTTTCCTTGCCAATATCTCTCTATTGCAAAGAGCTGCGCATTGGAAAATTCAGGGCTATGTCGTGTAGATGATGGCCTAACAGGAGGCTTTAAAATGTTCTTTCTAGTGTCCTTCGTTTGGGAGAAAAATGCAATGGTACAAGACAGCTTTTCCTTGCCAATATATCTCTTTTGCAAAGAGCTGCGCATTGGAAAATCAGGGCTATGTCGTGTAGATGATGGCCTAACAGGAGGCTTTAAAATGTTCTTTCTAGTGTCCTTCGTTTGGGAGAAAAATGCAATGGTACAAGACAGCTTTTCCTTGCCAATATCTCTCTTTTGCAAAGAGCTGCGCTTTGGAAAATTCAGGGCTATGTCGTGTAGATGATGGCCTAACAGGAGGCTTTAAAATTTTCTTTCTAGTGTCCTTCGTTTGGGAGAAAAATGCAATGGTACAAGACAGCTTTTCCTTGCCAATATCTCTCTTTTGCAAAGAGCTGCGCATTGGAAAATTCAGGGCTATGTCGTGTAGATGATGGCCTAACAGGAGGCTTTAAAATTTTCTTTCTAGTGACCTTCGTTTGGGAGAAAAATGCAAAGGTACAAGACAGCTTTTCCTTGCCAATATCTCTCTTTTGCAAAGAGCTGCGCATTGGAAAATTCAGGGCTATGTCGTGTAGATGATGGCCTAACAGGAGGCTTTAAAATGTTCTTTCTAGTGTCCTTCGTTTGGGAGAAAAATGCAATGGTACAAGACAGCTTTTCCTTGCCAATATCTCTCTTTTGCAAAGAGCTGCGCATTGGAAAATTCAGGGCTATGTCGTGTAGATGATGGCCTAACAGGAGGCTTTAAAATTTTCTTTCTAGTGTCCTTCGTTTGGGAGAAAAATGCAAAGGTACAAGACAGCTTTTCCTTGCCAATATCTCTCTTTTTCAAAGAGCTACGCATTGGAAAATTCAGGGCTATGTCGTGTAGATGATGGCCTAACAGGAGGCTTTAAAATTTTCTTTCTAGTGACCTTCGTTTGGGAGAAAAATGCAAAGGTACAAGACAGCTTTTCCTTGCCAATATCTCTCTTTTGCAAAGAGCTGCGCATTGGAAAATTCAGGGCTATGTCGTGTAGATGATGGCCTAACAGGAGGCTTTAAAATTTTCTTTCTAGTGTCCTTCGTTTGGTAGAAAAATGCAAAGGTACAAGACAGCTTTTCCTTGCCAATATCTCTCTTTTGCAAAGAGCTACGCATTGGAAAATTCAGGGCTATGTCGTGTAGATGATGGCCTAACAGGAGGCTTTAAACATTTCTTTCTAGTGTCCTTCGTTTGGGAGAAAAATGCAATGGTACAAGACAGCTTTTCCTTGCCAATATCTCTCTTTTGCAAAGAGCTGCGCATTGGAAAATTCAGGGCTATGTCGTGTAGATGATGGCCTAACAGGAGGCTTTAAAATTTTCTTTCTAGTGTCCTTCGTTTGGGAGAAAAATGCAAAGGTACAAGACAGCTTTTCCTTGCCAATATCTCTCTTTTGCAAAGAGCTACGCATTGGAAAATTCAGGGCTATGTCGTGTAGATGATGGCCTAACAGGAGGCTTTAAAATTTTCTTTCTAGTGACCTTCGTTTGGGAGAAAAATGCAAAGGTACAAGACAGCTTTTCCTTGCCAATATCTCTCTTTTGCAAAGAGCTGCGCTTTGGAAAATTCAGGGCTATGTCGTGTAGATGATGGCCTAACAGGAGGCTTTAAAATTTTCTTTCTAGTGTCCTTCGTTTGGGAGAAAAATGCAAAGGTACAAGACAGCTTTTCCTTGCCAATATCTCTCTTTTGCAAAGAGCTGCGCATTGGAAAATTCAGGGCTATGTCGTGTAGATGATGGCCTAACAGGAGGCTTTAAAATTTTCTTTCTAGTGTCCTTCGTTTGGGAGAAAAATGCAAAGGTACAAGACAGCTTTTCCTTGCCAATATCTCTCTTTTGCAAAGAGCTGCGCATTGGAAAATTCAGGGCTATGTCGTGTAGATGATGGCCTAACAGGAGGCTTTAAAATTTTCTTTCTAGTTTCCTTCGTTTGGGAGAAAAATGCAAAGGTACAAGACAGCTTTTCCTTGCCAATATCTCTCTTTTGCAAAGAGCTGCGCATTGGAAAATTCAGGGCTATGTCGTGTAGATGATGGCCTAACAGGAGGCTTTAAAATTTTCTTTCTAGTGTCCTTCGTTTGGGAGAAAAATGCAATGGTACAAGACAGCTTTTCCTTGCCAATATCTCTCTATTGCAAAGAGCTGCGCATTGGAAAATTCAGGGCTATGTCGTGTAGATGATGGCCTAACAGGAGGCTTTAAAATGTTCTTTCTAGTGTCCTTCGTTTGGGAGAAAAATGCAATGGTACAAGACAGCTTTTCCTTGCCAATATATCTCTTTTGCAAAGAGCTGCGCATTGGAAAATCAGGGCTATGTCGTGTAGATGATGGCCTAACAGGAGGCTTTAAAATGTTCTTTCTAGTGTCCTTCGTTTGGGAGAAAAATGCAATGGTACAAGACAGCTTTTCCTTGCCAATATCTCTCTTTTGCAAAGAGCTGCGCTTTGGAAAATTCAGGGCTATGTCGTGTAGATGATGGCCTAACAGGAGGCTTTAAAATTTTCTTTCTAGTGTCCTTCGTTTGGGAGAAAAATGCAATGGTACAAGACAGCTTTTCCTTGCCAATATCTCTCTTTTGCAAAGAGCTGCGCATTGGAAAATTCAGGGCTATGTCGTGTAGATGATGGCCTAACAGGAGGCTTTAAAATTTTCTTTCTAGTGACCTTCGTTTGGGAGAAAAATGCAAAGGTACAAGACAGCTTTTCCTTGCCAATATCTCTCTTTTGCAAAGAGCTGCGCATTGGAAAATTCAGGGCTATGTCGTGTAGATGATGGCCTAACAGGAGGCTTTAAAATGTTCTTTCTAGTGTCCTTCGTTTGGGAGAAAAATGCAATGGTACAAGACAGCTTTTCCTTGCCAATATCTCTCTTTTGCAAAGAGCTGCGCATTGGAAAATTCAGGGCTATGTCGTGTAGATGATGGCCTAACAGGAGGCTTTAAAATTTTCTTTCTAGTGTCCTTCGTTTGGGAGAAAAATGCAAAGGTACAAGACAGCTTTTCCTTGCCAATATCTCTCTTTTTCAAAGAGCTACGCATTGGAAAATTCAGGGCTATGTCGTGTAGATGATGGCCTAACAGGAGGCTTTAAAATTTTCTTTCTAGTGACCTTCGTTTGGGAGAAAAATGCAAAGGTACAAGACAGCTTTTCCTTGCCAATATCTCTCTTTTGCAAAGAGCTGCGCATTGGAAAATTCAGGGCTATGTCGTGTAGATGATGGCCTAACAGGAGGCTTTAAAATTTTCTTTCTAGTGTCCTTCGTTTGGTAGAAAAATGCAAAGGTACAAGACAGCTTTTCCTTGCCAATATCTCTCTTTTGCAAAGAGCTACGCATTGGAAAATTCAGGGCTATGTCGTGTAGATGATGGCCTAACAGGAGGCTTTAAACATTTCTTTCTAGTGTCCTTCGTTTGGGAGAAAAATGCAATGGTACAAGACAGCTTTTCCTTGCCAATATCTCTCTTTTGCAAAGAGCTGCGCATTGGAAAATTCAGGGCTATGTCGTGTAGATGATGGCCTAACAGGAGGCTTTAAAATTTTCTTTCTAGTGTCCTTCGTTTGGGAGAAAAATGCAAAGGTACAAGACAGCTTTTCCTTGCCAATATCTCTCTTTTGCAAAGAGCTACGCATTGGAAAATTCAGGGCTATGTCGTGTAGATGATGGCCTAACAGGAGGCTTTAAAATTTTCTTTCTAGTGACCTTCGTTTGGGAGAAAAATGCAAAGGTACAAGACAGCTTTTCCTTGCCAATATCTCTCTTTTGCAAAGAGCTGCGCATTGGAAAATTCAGGTCTATGTCGTGTAGATGATGGCCTAACAGGAGGCTTTAAAATTTTCTTTCTAGTGTCCTTCGTTTGGGAGAAAAATGCAAAGGTACAAGACAGCTTTTCCTTGCCAATATCTCTCTTTTGCAAAGAGCTGCGCATTGGAAAATTCAGGGCTATGTCGTGTAGATGATGGCATAACAGGAGGCTTTAAAATTTTCTTTCTAGTTTCCTTCGTTTGGGAGAAAAATGCAAAGGTACAAGACAGCTTTTCCTTGCCAATATCTCTCTTTTGCAAAGAGCTGCGCATTGGAAAATTCAGGGCTATGTCGTGTAGATGATGGCCTAACAGGAGGCTTTAAAATTTTCTTTCTAGTGTCCTTCGTTTGGGAGAAAAATGCAATGGTACAAGACAGCTTTTCCTTGCCAATATCTCTCTATTGCAAAGAGCTGCGCATTGGAAAATTCAGGGCTATGTCGTGTAGATGATGGCCTAACAGGAGGCTTTAAAATGTTCTTTCTAGTGTCCTTCGTTTGGGAGAAAAATGCAATGGTACAAGACAGCTTTTCCTTGCCAATATATCTCTTTTGCAAAGAGCTGCGCATTGGAAAATCAGGGCTATGTCGTGTAGATGATGGCCTAACAGGAGGCTTTAAAATGTTCTTTCTAGTGTCCTTCGTTTGGGAGAAAAATGCAATGGTACAAGACAGCTTTTCCTTGCCAATATCTCTCTTTTGCAAAGAGCTGCGCTTTGGAAAATTCAGGGCTATGTCGTGTAGATGATGGCCTAACAGGAGGCTTTAAAATTTTCTTTCTAGTGTCCTTCGTTTGGGAGAAAAATGCAATGGTACAAGACAGCTTTTCCTTGCCAATATCTCTCTTTTGCAAAGAGCTGCGCATTGGAAAATTCAGGGCTATGTCGTGTAGATGATGGCCTAACAGGAGGCTTTAAAATTTTCTTTCTAGTGACCTTCGTTTGGGAGAAAAATGCAAAGGTACAAGACAGCTTTTCCTTGCCAATATCTCTCTTTTGCAAAGAGCTGCGCATTGGAAAATTCAGGGCTATGTCGTGTAGATGATGGCCTAACAGGAGGCTTTAAAATGTTCTTTCTAGTGTCCTTCGTTTGGGAGAAAAATGCAATGGTACAAGACAGCTTTTCCTTGCCAATATCTCTCTTTTGCAAAGAGCTGCGCATTGGAAAATTCAGGGCTATGTCGTGTAGATGATGGCCTAACAGGAGGCTTTAAAATTTTCTTTCTAGTGTCCTTCGTTTGGGAGAAAAATGCAAAGGTACAAGACAGCTTTTCCTTGCCAATATCTCTCTTTTTCAAAGAGCTACGCATTGGAAAATTCAGGGCTATGTCGTGTAGATGATGGCCTAACAGGAGGCTTTAAAATTTTCTTTCTAGTGACCTTCGTTTGGGAGAAAAATGCAAAGGTACAAGACAGCTTTTCCTTGCCAATATCTCTCTTTTGCAAAGAGCTGCGCATTGGAAAATTCAGGGCTATGTCGTGTAGATGATGGCCTAACAGGAGGCTTTAAAATTTTCTTTCTAGTGTCCTTCGTTTGGTAGAAAAATGCAAA
Source organism: Pseudophryne corroboree (assembly GCF_028390025.1). NCBI lineage: Eukaryota > Metazoa > Chordata > Amphibia > Anura > Myobatrachidae > Pseudophryne > Pseudophryne corroboree. The sequence goes on from NW_026970240.1 coordinate 349,397, forward strand.
GGTACAAGACAGCTTTTCCTTGCCAATATCTCTCTTTTGCAAAGAGCTACGCATTGGAAAATTCAGGGCTATGTCGTGTAGATGATGGCCTAACAGGAGGCTTTAAACATTTCTTTCTAGTGTCCTTCGTTTGGGAGAAAAATGCAATGGTACAAGACAGCTTTTCCTTGCCAATATCTCTCTTTTGCAAAGAGCTGCGCATTGGAAAATTCAGGGCTATGTCGTGTAGATGATGGCCTAACAGGAGGCTTTAAAATTTTCTTTCTAGTGTCCTTCGTTTGGGAGAAAAATGCAAAGGTACAAGACAGCTTTTCCTTGCCAATATCTCTCTTTTGCAAAGAGCTACGCATTGGAAAATTCAGGGCTATGTCGTGTAGATGATGGCCTAACAGGAGGCTTTAAAATTTTCTTTCTAGTGACCTTCGTTTGGGAGAAAAATGCAAAGGTACAAGACAGCTTTTCCTTGCCAATATCTCTCTTTTGCAAAGAGCTGCGCTTTGGAAAATTCAGGGCTATGTCGTGTAGATGATGGCCTAACAGGAGGCTTTAAAATTTTCTTTCTAGTGTCCTTCGTTTGGGAGAAAAATGCAAAGGTACAAGACAGCTTTTCCTTGCCAATATCTCTCTTTTGCAAAGAGCTGCGCATTGGAAAATTCAGGGCTATGTCGTGTAGATGATGGCCTAACAGGAGGCTTTAAAATTTTCTTTCTAGTTTCCTTCGTTTGGGAGAAAAATGCAAAGGTACAAGACAGCTTTTCCTTGCCAATATCTCTCTTTTGCAAAGAGCTGCGCATTGGAAAATTCAGGGCTATGTCGTGTAGATGATGGCCTAACAGGAGGCTTTAAAATTTTCTTTCTAGTGTCCTTCGTTTGGGAGAAAAATGCAATGGTACAAGACAGCTTTTCCTTGCCAATATCTCTCTATTGCAAAGAGCTGCGCATTGGAAAATTCAGGGCTATGTCGTGTAGATGATGGCCTAACAGGAGGCTTTAAAATGTTCTTTCTAGTGTCCTTCGTTTGGGAGAAAAATGCAATGGTACAAGACAGCTTTTCCTTGCCAATATATCTCTTTTGCAAAGAGCTGCGCATTGGAAAATCAGGGCTATGTCGTGTAGATGATGGCCTAACAGGAGGCTTTAAAATGTTCTTTCTAGTGTCCTTCGTTTGGGAGAAAAATGCAATGGTACAAGACAGCTTTTGATTGCCAATATCTCTCTTTTGCAAAGAGCTGCGCATTGGAAAATTCAGGGCTATGTCGTGTAGATGATGGCCTAACAGGAGGCTTTAAAATTTTCTTTCTAGTGACCTTCGTTTGGGAGAAAAATGCAAAGGTACAAGACAGCTTTTCCTTGCCAATATCTCTCTTTTGCAAAGAGCTGCGCATTGGAAAATTCAGGGCTATGTCGTGTAGATGATGGCCTAACAGGAGGCTTTAAAATGTTCTTTCTAGTGTCCTTCGTTTGGGAGAAAAATGCAATGGTACAAGACAGCTTTTCCTTGCCAATATCTCTCTTTTGCAAAGAGCTGCGCATTGGAAAATTCAGGGCTATGTCGTGTAGATGATGGCCTAACAGGAGGCTTTAAAATTTTTTTTCTAGTGACCTTCGTTTGGGAGAAAAATGCAAAGGTACAAGACAGCTTTTCCTTGCCAATATCTCTCTTTTGCAAAGAGCTGCGCATTGGAAAATTCAGGGCTATGTCGTGTAGATGATGGCCTAACAGGAGGCTTTAAAATTTTCTTTCTAGTGTCCTTCGTTTGGGAGAAAAATGCAAAGGTACAAGACAGCTTTTCCTTGCCAATATCTCTCTTTTTCAAAGAGCTACGCATTGGAAAATTCAGGGCTATGTCGTGTAGATGATGGCCTAACAGGAGGCTTTAAAATTTTCTTTCTAGTGACCTTCGTTTGGGAGAAAAATGCAAAGGTACAAGACAGCTTTTCCTTGTCAATATCTCTCTTTTGCAAAGAGCTGCGCATTGGAAAATTCAGGGCTATGTCGTGTAGATGATGGCCTAACAGGAGGCTTTAAAATTTTCTTTCTAGTGTCCTTCGTTTGGTAGAAAAATGCAAAGGTACAAGACAGCTTTTCCTTGCCAATATCTCTCTTTTGCAAAGAGCTACGCATTGGAAAATTCAGGGCTATGTCGTGTAGATGATGGCCTAACAGGAGGCTTTAAAATTTTCTTTCTAGTGTCCTTCGTTTGGGAGAAAAATGCAATGGTACAAGACAGCTTTTCCTTGCCAATATCTCTCTTTTGCAAAGAGCTGCGCATTGGAAAATTCAGGGCTATGTCGTGTAGATGATGGCCTAACAGGAGGCTTTAAAATTTTCTTTCTAGTGTCCTTCGTTTGGGAGAAAAATGCAAAGGTACAAGACAGCTTTTCCTTGCCAATATCTCTCTTTTGCAAAGAGCTGCGCATTGGAAAATTCAGGGCTATGTCGTGTAGATGATGGCCTAACAGGAGGCTTTAAAATTTTCTTTCTAGTGTCCTTCGTTTGGGAGAAAAATGCAAAGGTACAAGACAGCTTTTCCTTGCCAATATCTCTCTTTTGCAAAGAGCTGCGCATTGGAAAATTCAGGGCTATGTCGTGTAGATGATGGCCTAACAGGAGGCTTTAAAATTTTCTTTCTAGTGTCCTTCGTTTGGGAGAAAAATGCAAAGGTACAAGACAGCTTTTCCTTGCAAATATCTCTCTTTTGCAAAGAGCTACGCATTGGAAAATTCAGGGCTATGTCGTGTAGATGATGGCCTAACAGGAGGCTTTAAAATTTTCTTTCTAGTGACCTTCGTTTGGGAGAAAAATGCAAAGGTACAAGACAGCTTTTCCTTGCCAATATCTCTCTTTTGCAAAGAGCTGCGCATTGGAAAATTCAGGGCTATGTCGTGTAGATGATGGCCTAACAGGAGGCTTTAAAATTTTCTTTCTAGTGTCCTTCGTTTGGGAGAAAAATGCAAAGGTACAAGACAGCTTTTCCTTGCCAATATCTCTCTTTTTCAAAGAGCTACGCATTGGAAAATTCAGGGCTATGTCGTGTAGATGATGGCCTAACAGGAGGCTTTAAAATTTTCTTTCTAGTGACCTTCGTTTGGGAGAAAAATGCAAAGGTACAAGACAGCTTTTCCTTGTCAATATCTCTCTTTTGCAAAGAGCTGCGCATTGGAAAATTCAGGGCTATGTCGTGTAGATGATGGCCTAACAGGAGGCTTTAAAATTTTCTTTCTAGTGTCCTTCGTTTGGTAGAAAAATGCAAAGGTACAAGACAGCTTTTCCTTGCCAATATCTCTCTTTTGCAAAGAGCTACGCATTGGAAAATTCAGGGCTATGTCGTGTAGATGATGGCCTAACAGGAGGCTTTAAAATTTTCTTTCTAGTGTCCTTCGTTTGGGAGAAAAATGCAATGGTACAAGACAGCTTTTCCTTGCCAATATCTCTCTTTTGCAAAGAGCTGCGCATTGGAAAATTCAGGGCTATGTCGTGTAGATGATGGCCTAACAGGAGGCTTTAAAATTTTCTTTCTAGTGTCCTTCGTTTGGGAGAAAAATGCAAAGGTACAAGACAGCTTTTCCTTGCCAATATCTCTCTTTTGCAAAGAGCTGCGCATTGGAAAATTCAGGGCTATGTCGTGTAGATGATGGCCTAACAGGAGGCTTTAAAATTTTCTTTCTAGTGTCCTTCGTTTGGGAGAAAAATGCAAAGGTACAAGACAGCTTTTCCTTGCCAATATCTCTCTTTTGCAAAGAGCTGCGCATTGGAAAATTCAGGGCTATGTCGTGTAGATGATGGCCTAACAGGAGGCTTTAAAATTTTCTTTCTAGTGTCCTTCGTTTGGGAGAAAAATGCAAAGGTACAAGACAGCTTTTCCTTGCAAATATCTCTCTTTTGCAAAGAGCTACGCATTGGAAAATTCAGGGCTATGTCGTGTAGATGATGGCCTAACAGGAGGCTTTAAAATTTTCTTTCTAGTGACCTTCGTTTGGGAGAAAAATGCAAAGGTACAAGACAGCTTTTCCTTGCCAATATCTCTCTTTTGCAAAGAGCTGCGCATTGGAAAATTCAGGGCTATGTCGTGTAGATGATGGCCTAACAGCAGGCTTTAAAATGTTCTTTCTAGTGTCCTTCGTTTGGGAGAAAAATGCAATGGTACAAGACAGCTTTTCCTTGCCAATATCTCTCTTTTGCAAAGAGCTGCGCATTGGAAAATTCAGGGCTATGTCGTGTAGATGATGGCCTAACAGGAGGCTTTAAAATTTTCTTTCTAGTGTCCTTCGTTTGGGAGAAAAATGCAAAGGTACAAGACAGCTTTTCCTTGCCAATATCTCTCTTTTGCAAAGAGCTGCGCATTGGAAAATTCAGGGCTATGTCGTGTAGATGATGGCCTAACAGGAGGCTTTAAAATTTTCTTTCTAGTTTCCTTCGTTTGGGAGAAAAATGCAAAGGTACAAGACAGCTTTTCCTTGCCAATATCTCTCTTTTGCAAAGAGCTGCGCATTGGAAAATTCAGGGCTATGTCGTGTAGATGATGGCCTAACAGGAGGCTTTAAAATTTTCTTTCTAGCGTCCTTCGTTTGGGAGAAAAATGCAAAGGTACAAGACAGCTTTTCCTTGCCAATATCTCTCTTTTGCAAAGAGCTACGCATTGGAAAATTCAGGGCTATGTCGTGTAGATGATGGCCTAACAGGAGGCTTTAAAATTTTCTTTCTAGTGTCCTTCGTTTGGGAGAAAAATGCAATGGTACAAGACAGCTTTTCCTTGCCAATATCTCTCTTTTGCAAAGAGCTGCGCATTGGAAAATTCAGGGCTATGTCGTGTAGATGATGGCCTAACAGGAGGCTTTAAAATTTTCTTTCTAGTTTCCTTCGTTTGGGAGAAAAATGCAAAGGTACAAGACAGCTTTTCCTTGCCAATATCTCTCTTTTGCAAAGAGCTGCGCATTGGAAAATTCAGGGCTATGTCGTGTAGATGATGGCCTAACAGGAGGCTTTAAAATTTTCTTTCTAGTGTCCTTCGTTTGGGAGAAAAATGCAAAGGTACAAGACAGCTTTTCCTTGCCAATATCTCTCTTTTGCAAAGAGCTACGCATTGGAAAATTCAGGTCTATGTCGTGTAGATGATGGCCTAACAGGAGGCTTTAAAATTTTCTTTCTAGTGACCTTCGTTTGGGAGAAAAATGCAAAGGTACAAGACAGCTTTTCCTTGCCAATATCTCGATTTTGCAAAGAGCTGCGCATTGGAAAATTCAGGGCTATGTCGTGTAGATGATGGCCTAACAGGAGGCTTTAAAATTTTCTTTCTAGTGTCCTTCGTTTGGGAGAAAAATGCAATGGTACAAGACAGCTTTTCCTTGCCAATATCTCTCTTTTGCAAACAGCTGCGCATTGGAAAATTCAGGGCTATGTCGTGTAGATGATGGCCTAACAGGAGGCTTTAAAATTTTCTTTCTAGTGTCCTTCGTTTGGGAGAAAAATGCAAAGGTACAAGACAGCTTTTCCTTGCCAATATCTCTCTTTTGCAAAGAGCTGCGCATTGGAAAATTCAGGGCTATGTCGTGTAGATGACGGCCTAACAGGAGGCTTTAAAATTTTCTTTCTAGTGTCCTTCGTTTGGGAGAAAAATGCAAAGGTACAAGACAGCTTTTCCTTGCCAATATCTCTCTTTTGCAAAGAGCTGCGCATTGGAAAATTCAGGGCTATGTCGTGTAGATGATGGCCTAACAGGAGGCTTTAAAATTTTCTTTCTAGTGACCTTCGTTTGGGAGAAAAATGCAAAGGTACAAGACAGCTTTTCCTTGCCAATATCTCTCTTTTGCAAAGAGCTGCGCATTGGAAAATTCAGGGCTATGTCGTGTAGATGATGGCCTAACAGGAGGCTTTAAAATGTTCTTTCTAGTGTCCTTCGTTTGGGAGAAAAATGCAATGGTACAAGACAGCTTTTCCTTGCCAATATCTCTCTTTTGCAAAGAGCTGCGCATTGGAAAATTCAGGGCTATGTCGTGTAGATGATGGCCTAACAGGAGGCTTTAAAATTTTCTTTCTAGTGACCTTCGTTTGGGAGAAAAATGCAAAGGTACAAGACAGCTTTTCCTTGCCAATATCTCTCTTTTGCAAAGAGCTGCGCATTGGAAAATTCAGGGCTATGTCGTGTAGATGATGGCCTAACAGGAGGCTTTAAAATGTTCTTTCTAGTGTCCTTCGTTTGGGAGAAAAATGCAATGGTACAAGACAGCTTTTCCTTGCCAATATCTCTCTTTTGCAAAGAGCTGCGCATTGGAAAATTCAGGGCTATGTCGTGTAGATGATGGCCTAACAGGAGGCTTTAAAATTTTCTTTCTAGTGTCCTTCGTTTGGGAGAAAAATGCAATGGTACAAGACAGCTTTTCCTTGCCAATATCTCTCTTTTGCAAAGAGCTGCGCATTGGAAAATTCAGGGCTATGTCGTGTAGATGATGGCCTAACAGGAGGCTTTAAAATTTTCTTTCTAGTGTCCTTCGTTTGGGAGAAAAATGCAATGGTACAAGAAAGCTTTTCCTTGCCAATATCTCTCTTTTGCAAAGAGCTGCGCATTGGAAAATTCAGGGCTATGTCGTGTAGATGATGGCCTAACAGGAGGCTTTAAAATTTTCTTTCTAGTTTCCTTCGTTTGGGAGAAAAATGCAAAGGTACAAGACAGCTTTTCCTTGCCAATATCTCTCTTTTGCAAAGAGCTGCGCATTGGAAAATTCAGGGCTATGTCGTGTAGATGATGGCCTAACAGGAGGCTTTAAAATTTTCTTTCTAGTGTCCTTCGTTTGGGAGAAAAATGCAATGGTACAAGACAGCTTTTCCTTGCCAATATCTCTCTATTGCAAAGAGCTGCGCATTGGAAAATTCAGGGCTATGTCGTGTAGATGATGGCCTAACAGGAGGCTTTAAAATGCCCTGAATTTTCCAATGCGCAGCTCTTTGCAAAAGAGAGATATTGGCAAGGAAAAGCTGTCTTGTACCATTGCATTTTTCTCCCAAACGAAGGACACTAGAAAGAAAATTTTAAAGCCTCCTGTTAGGCCATCATCTACACGACATAGCCCTGAATTTTCCAATGCGCAGCTCTTTGCAAAAGAGAGATATTGGCAAGGAAAAGCTGTCTTGTACCTTTGCATTTTTCTCCCAAACGAAGGTCACTAGAAAGAAAATTTTAAAGCCTCCTGTTAGGCCATCATCTACACGACATAGCCCTGAATTTTCCAATGCGTAGCTCTTTGCAAAAGAGAGATATTGGCAAGGAAAAGCTGTCTTGTACCTTTGCATTTTTCTCCCAAACGAAGGACACTAGAAAGAAAATTTTAAAGCCTCCTGTTAGGCCATCATCTACACGACATAGCCCTGAATTTTCCAATGCGCAGCTCTTTGCAAAAGAGAGATATTGGCAAGGAAAAGCTGTTTTGTACCATTGCATTTTTCTCCCAAACGAAGGACACTAGAAAGAAAATTTTAAAGCCTCCTGTTAGGCCATCATCTACACGACATAGCCCTGAATTTTCCAATGCGTAGCTCTTTGCAAAAGAGAGATATTGGCAAGGAAAAGCTGTCTTGTACCTTTGCATTTTTCTCCCAAACGAAGGACACTAGAAAGAAAATTTTAAAGCCTCCTGTTAGGCCATCATCTACACGACATAGCCCTGAATTTTCCAATGCGTAGCTCTTTGCAAAAGAGAGATATTGGCAAGGAAAAGCTGTCTTGTACCTTTGCATTTTTCTCCCAAACGAAGGACACTAGAAAGAAAATTTTAAAGCCTCCTGTTAGGCCATCATCTACACGACATAGCCCTGAATTTTCCAATGCGCAGCTCTTTGCAAAAGAGAGATATTGGCAAGGAAAAGCTGTCTTGTACCATTGCATTTTTCTCCCAAACGAAGGACACTAGAAAGAACATTTTAAAGCCTCCTGTTAGGCCATCATCTACACGACATAGCCCTGAATTTTCCAATGCGCAGCTCTTTGCAAAAGAGAGATATTGGCAAGGAAAAGCTGTCTTGTACCTTTGCATTTTTCTCCCAAACGAAGGTCACTAGAAAGAAAATTTTAAAGCCTCCTGTTAGGCCATCATCTACACGACATAGCCCTGAATTTTCCAATGCGCAGCTCTTTGCAAAAGAGAGATATTGGCAAGGAAAAGCTGTCTTGTACCATTGCATTTTTCTCCCAAACGAAGGACACTAGAAAGAACATTTTAAAGCCTCCTGTTAGGCCATCATCTACACGACATAGCCCTGAATTTTCCAATGCGCAGCTCTTTGCAAAAGAGATATATTGGCAAGGAAAAGCTGTCTTGTACCATTGCATTTTTCTCCCAAACGAAGGACACTAGAAAGAACATTTTAAAGCCTCCTGTTAGGCCATCATCTACACGACATAGCCCTGAATTTTCCAATGCGCAGCTCTTTGCAATAGAGAGATATTGGCAAGGAAAAGCTGTCTTGTACCATTGCATTTTTCTCCCAAACGAAGGACACTAGAAAGAAAATTTTAAAGCCTCCTGTTAGGCCATCATCTACACGACATAGCCCTGAATTTTCCAATGCGCAGCTCTTTGCAAAAGAGAGATATTGGCAAGGAAAAGCTGTCTTGTACCTTTGCATTTTTCTCCCAAACGAAGGAAACTAGAAAGAAAATTTTAAAGCCTCCTGTTAGGCCATCATCTACACGACATAGCCCTGAATTTTCCAATGCGCAGCTCTTTGCAAAAGAGAGATATTGGCAAGGAAAAGCTGTCTTGTACCATTGCATTTTTCTCCCAAACGAAGGACACTATAAAGAAAATTTTAAAGCCTCCTGTTAGGCCATCATCTACACGACATAGCCCTGAATTTTCCAATGCGCAGCTCTTTGCAAAAGAGAGATATTGGCAAGGAAAAGCTGTCTTGTACCTTTGCATTTTTCTCCCAAACGAAGGTCACTAGAAAGAAAATTTTAAAGCCTCCTGTTAGGCCATCATCTACACGACATAGCCCTGAATTTTCCAATGCGTAGCTCTTTGCAAAAGAGAGATATTGGCAAGGAAAAGCTGTCTTGTACCTTTGCATTTTTCTCCCAAACGAAGGACACTAGAAAGAAAATTTTAAAGCCTCCTGTTAGGCCATCATCTACACGACATAGCCCTGAATTTTCCAATGCGCAGCTCTTTGCAAAAGAGAGATATTGGCAAGGAAAAGCTGTCTTGTACCTTTGCATTTTTCTCCCAAACGAAGGTCACTAGAAAGAAAATTTTAAAGCCTCCTGTTAGGCCATCATCTACACGACATAGCCCTGAATTTTCCAATGCGTAGCTCTTTGCAAAAGAGAGATATTGGCAAGGAAAAGCTGTCTTGTACCTTTGCATTTTTCTCCCAAACGAAGGACACTAGAAAGAAAATTTTAAAGCCTCCTGTTAGGCCATCATCTACACGACATAGCCCTGAATTTTCCAATGCGCAGCTCTTTGCAAAAGAGAGATATTGGCAAGGAAAAGCTGTTTTGTACCATTGCATTTTTCTCCCAAACGAAGGACACTAGAAAGAAAATTTTAAAGCCTCCTGTTAGGCCATCATCTACACGACATAGCCCTGAATTTTCCAATGCGTAGCTCTTTGCAAAAGAGAGATATTGGCAAGGAAAAGCTGTCTTGTACCTTTGCATTTTTCTCCCAAACGAAGGACACTAGAAAGAAAATTTTAAAGCCTCCTGTTAGGCCATCATCTACACGACATAGCCCTGAATTTTCCAATGCGCAGCTCTTTGCAAAAGAGAGATATTGGCAAGGAAAAGCTGTCTTGTACCATTGCATTTTTCTCCCAAACGAAGGTCACTAGAAAGAAAATTTTAAAGCCTCCTGTTAGGCCATCATCTACACGACATAGCCCTGAATTTTCCAATGCGTAGCTCTTTGCAAAAGAGAGATATTGGCAAGGAAAAGCTGTCTTGTACCTTTGCATTTTTCTCCCAAACGAAGGACACTAGAAAGAAAATTTTAAAGCCTCCTGTTAGGCCATCATCTACACGACATAGCCCTGAATTTTCCAATGCGCAGCTCTTTGCAAAAGAGAGATATTGGCAAGGAAAAGCTGTCTTGTACCATTGCATTTTTCTCCCAAACGAAGGACACTAGAAAGAACATTTTAAAGCCTCCTGTTAGGCCATCATCTACACGACATAGCCCTGAATTTTCCAATGCGCAGCTCTTTGCAAAAGAGAGATATTGGCAAGGAAAAGCTGTCTTGTACCTTTGCATTTTTCTCCCAAACGAAGGTCACTAGAAAGAAAATTTTAAATCCTCCTGTTAGGCCATCATCTACACGACATAGCCCTGAATTTTCCAATGCGCAGCTCTTTGCAAAAGAGAGATATTGGCAAGGAAAAGCTGTCTTGTACCATTGCATTTTTCTCCCAAACGAAGGACACTAGAAAGAACATTTTAAAGCCTCCTGTTAGGCCATCATCTACACGACATAGCCCTGAATTTTCCAATGCGCAGCTCTTTGCAAAAGAGATATATTGGCAAGGAAAAGCTGTCTTGTACCATTGCATTTTTCTCCCAAACGAAGGACACTAGAAAGAACATTTTAAAGCCTCCTGTTAGGCCATCATCTACACGACATAGCCCTGAATTTTCCAATGCGCAGCTCTTTGCAATAGAGAGATATTGGCAAGGAAAAGCTGTCTTGTACCATTGCATTTTTCTCCCAAACGAAGGACACTAGAAAGAAAATTTTAAAGCCTCCTGTTAGGCCATCATCTACACGACATAGCCCTGAATTTTCCAATGCGCAGCTCTTTGCAAAAGAGAGATATTGGCAAGGAAAAGCTGTCTTGTACCTTTGCATTTTTCTCCCAAACGAAGGACACTAGAAAGAAAATTTGAAAGCCTCCTGTTAGGCCATCATCTACACGACATAGCCCTGAATTTTCCAATGCGTAGCTCTTTGCAAAAGAGAGATATTGGCAAGGAAAAGCTGTCTTGTACCTTTGCATTTTTCTCCCAAACGAAGGACACTAGAAAGAAAATTTTAAAGCCTCCTGTTAGGCCATCATCTACACGACATAGCCCTGAATTTTCCAATGCGCAGCTCTTTGCAAAAGAGAGATATTGGCAAGGAAAAGCTGTCTTGTACCTTTGCATTTTTCTCCCAAACGAAGGTCACTAGAAAGAAAATTTTAAAGCCTCCTGTTAGGCCATCATCTA